>NW_004949099.1:33182602-33278837 GCF_000317375.1 Microtus ochrogaster
GGGAGGAGTGGGAGGCTGGGAGGAGGCAGATATTTTTTTTTTCTCAATAAAAAAAAAATCTTTAAAAAAAAAATACAGTTGACAGCCCACATCCAAAGAGATCCAGTGAACTCCAGCTCCCCTTCTCCCAACAGCGACTGACTCTTGCAGCAGCTTCCTGCCATTTCTGCTAAGGTGACTGTAAGAACTACAGTCGTCCCAACTGAAATGCTTGCCATGTCCCCAGCCAGCAACTTTCCTTTAACAAGGGGCTGAGGATCCAGGTCTAAGGCACAGGATTCATGAATGGGAGAAGCTGCTTCCCTAGTTCTATCTTTCCTTTGTGTCCTCAGAAACTGAAGCTCAAGCAGACACTGCAGTCAGCCCCTTGACCTGCTAGCCCCTCTCATGTGTCTCGGTTTCATGGAGGACTCGAAAAGCTTGTAGAAGGATGCCAGGAAGGACCAGAAATAGTAGCAAGGAAAGACAAGAAGGGGAGCTTGCACACTTTCTTTGAAACAAACCCTGCTTGAATTAGATTTAGGTTAGTGTTTCACATGTTAAGATCCCTGTGCTGTGAAGAACGAGTGCTCTCTGGCTGCTTTGGTTGCGTGTGCAGACCCAGGAGCGAGACAGTAACAAGGGAGAACAGCTTATTGACAGGGGTCAAGGCTAGCAGGAGGCCCTCTTCTGGCTGCTAAGCACCGGAACCTGTAAGCAGACTGTGATGGGCTGTAGATTCAAGCAAAACTAAATTCTCTCCCCGAAAAAGGCTCTCTGGATGTTGAGGAGGCTGCCTACACTAAAGGTATATTCCACAAGCTCAATGGGACATCACGAATGTTAAGGAGAAGGGACACGGCTCAGCGTCTTACAGCATAGAGCACATTTCAGGTAAGATACCCTTGCCTGTTTCAATCATGACCTGGTATGGGTAAATGATTCATCCCATAACAATATTACTTAAATCTGAAACCATCAAGAACTCACCTTGGACTGGTGAGAAGCTGGACAAACGTGAATACACAAAAGGACAAATGGTGGCAATTTCGCCATGCGCCACTCTCCTGAGTAAGGGGATTCTACCCTAAGACTCTGTCATGACATGCTCAACAGGGCCAAGAACGCAATGCCTCTGCTCTTTAAAGAACGGAATCCAGAGAGGGACTTCTGCTTTAGAAGGTGGGCTCCTCATGAGTATTCCGGCACAATTCAATAGTTCAAGCCCAATTCCACCCCGTCATACAATCCCTTCACCATTTTCTTTCTGAATTTTTTTCATAGTCTCTGCCACCTCTTATCTCAGTTGTCTATTTCCCATCTTCCCCCACTAGAACGCCAGTTTCGAGAAGGCAAGGTTCTGCGTCATTTTGTTGACGAGCCATTGGGAATTAGAACAACGCCCAGCACACAGTCAGAATTCAGTAAATAACATCCTTCCTCCTTTGCTAGGAAATCAGCTCTTTGTTCTTAAACGGATAAACAATGGGGAGGCATTTGCCCGGCCTTGTCTGTCAAACTGCAGCTCCAGATGATGATAGAGCTCTTCATGGCAATCTCAGCTATTAAATGTGTAAGAGTAAGAGAGACAAAATGCACCAAGAAAATGACGGGCCTGAGTAACGGTGCCCTGCAGATGCAGGCAGTGAGGGAAGGTTACCAGGCACATTCTTATAGATACAGGACGCTGACATCCGGAGCACAGTCTGTCTATGAGTGCTACCTAGTAGAGCACCATCCCAACCACAGCACCCTAAACTATCCCTCAGAACAGAAGAACCAGAACCTAACTTCAGGGTGCCGAAAATATGGAAGACAAAGTAACAAATGAAATGACAAAATAAAGAAGAAATCAACCAAATCAAAATGTGGACAATTTTAACTAATTTCTTCAACAAACAAATGATATTCCCAGTAAGAGGTGGGGATCATTACAGATCCAGAGAGATCTCAAAGACACTGACATGCTCATCCTATTATCTCCGCCCCTCCTCCAGCAGGCATCCCTTGGGAATCCGCCAGAGGAGCAAGTAGGCCAGCAAAGCAAGCAGGAGAGCTTCAGATCTTCACTCTTCCTCCTCTGCTCCATACCAAATCCCCCAGTCTCATCGCCAGCTCTGCAGCAGACTGTGTGGCCTCTCCTCGTTCTCTGTCCCCATTCCCAGGGTACTCAGAAGAAGATCCTGATACAACACCCTGCTTTTCTCCCTCCTGGTGGGCCCTCTCACATCTCCAGCCCATCACCATTCCTAAGTGTCAGCTACCAATACCTAAAACACATTTTACCCACAAACCCCAATGGCATGATCCCAGAAGAATTCCAGAAGACACAGCCACTATGACTACCTAAGAACAGTGACAGCAATAGAAGCCAAGGAACAAAATACCACCCAAAAAAGACAAGACCAGATATTGGCACCAAGAATTACAATGCTCCCAAACCCAGATGCCTAGATGCCAGCATAAAATCACAACCATACCCACTAGAGCCCAGCAATCTTACCACAGTAACTCTGAAAAACGCAACATAGCTAAAGCACAAAACAAGAAACTTATCTAGCTTTTATGAATATGATAAAGACTAAAGAAGAAATTAGTAAATTCCTTAAAGAAATATACAAAGCAACAATAGAAGTAAATGAATAAAATAAAAGTGGAAATAGAAATCAATAAAAAGAATGCAAACTGAAAGAAATCTGGAAATAAAAATTTAGGAATTGAACCATGAACCACAATGGCAAGTCCCACCAACAAAACACAAGAGATGGAAGACAGAATATTGGGCATTGAAGACATGATTGAAAAAATAAGTACATTGGTCAAAGAAAATGTTGTCTAAAAAAATCCTAGCACAAAGCATGCAGGGAATCTAGAACACCATGAAAACATCAAATCTTCAAATAATAAAAATATAGAAAGGAGAAGAAACACAGGTCAATTAGTATCAAAACATTAAATGTACTGTACAAAGAAATAATATTAAAAAGCTTCAAAGGAGGAAAAACAAGTAACATATAAAGGGAGACCTAGTAGAATAACACCTGACTTCTCAATGCAGACTTTAAAATCCATAAGAGCCTGAACCGATGTTTTACAAAACCACAAATACCAGTCTATAATAATACACCCAGCAAAACTTGATAAATGTAGGGGTGGGGGCTACATCCCATGATAAAAATCAAATTTACGCAATATCTATTTACAAACCCAGCCCTAGCAAAGGTCCTTGAAGGAAAACAAGAACCAAGAAAATACAAGAAATAAATAATTCCCGACCAGCAAATCATAAGACACAGAGATATAATAATAATAATAATAATAATAATAATAATAATAATAATAATAATAAATAACAACAGTAAACAGAAATCAACAAGCACTGCTTAGTGACAACTCCAACATCAGTGGTCTCATTCCCCAATAAAAGACAGGATCCATTCTTCTGCTACATCCACAAAACATACCTTAACATCAAGGGTACACATCACCTTTGAAAAAAGGATGGAAAACAGGTATTCCAAGAAAATGGACCTAAAAGCTATATATTTTAATATCTGACAAAATAGACTTTAAACCAAAGCTAATCATAAGAGATAGGGAATGATGCTAAATACTTATCAAAGGGAAAATCCACAAGGAAATCATTGCAGTTTCTAACATCTCAATCTCTAATACAAGGGCACCAAAGTTCATAAAAGAAACACTACTACAGGTTAAATCACATATTGACCATAACCCACTGATAGTGGGAGACTTCAATACCCCACTCTCACCAGGGAATAGGTCATCCAGACAGAAAGTAAACAGAGAAACAACGAGGCTAACTGACATCATAAACCAAATGGACCCAACAGATATTTACAGAACATTTCTTCCATACACAAAAGAATACCCTTCTTCTCAGCAGCTCGTGGGATTTTTTGCAAAATTGAGCACTACTAGGACATAAAGAAAGTCTCAATAGAAACAAGAAAACTAAAATAACTTCCCGCACCCTATCTGAACACCACAGATTACAGCATGGTATCAACAAAAACAACAGAAAAAAACAGAAAACTTAGAAACTCATGGGAACTGAGCAACTGAATGAAAAAAATGGGTAAAGGCTATTAAACACTTTCTAGAATTCAATGAAAATCAGTACATTGCATACCCAAACTTACAGGACACAATGAAAGAGGTTCTAACATCAACTTAAATGGAGAAAAATTCAAAACAATTCTGCTAAAATCAGGAACAAGACAAGCTTGTCCACTCTCTCCATCTATTTAATGAAGTTCTTGAGGCTCTGCTAGAGCAATAAGACAACAGAGGGATATCAAGAAAATATAAATTGGAAAGGAAGAAGTTAAAGTAACTTCATCTGAAGATGAGATGATACTATACATAAGTGGCCCTTAAAATTCCACTGGGAAACTCCTACAACTGATAAACACTTTCAGCTAAGAAGCAGGATACAAAATTAACTCACAAAACCCAGTAGTCATCCTATATACAGATGACAAAGGACTGAGAAGGAAATCAAGGAAACAATATACCTTTAACAATAATAATATAAAAGATTTTGAGGTAACTCTAATCAAACAAGTGAAAAACTTATATAATAAAAACGTTAAGATATTGAAGAAAGAAACTAAGATATCAAAGATGGAAAGACCTCCCATGCTCATGAATCAGTAGGATTAATACAATGAAAATGGCCATCCTACCAAAAGGAATCTACAGATTCAATACAATACCCCATTGAAATTCCAGCACAATTCTTCAGAGATCTTGAAAGTTCTCAGCTTCATATAAAACAGGAAAAAAAAACAGGATTGCTGAAACAATCCTGAATAATAGAAGAACTGTTGACGCTATCACCATCCCTGACCACAAACTGTACTACAGAGCTATAGTAATAAAAATCAGCATGGTGTTGGCACAAAAACAGACATGCTGATCAATGGGATCGAATTGAAGACCCAGACATAAACCCACAGATCTATGATCACTTGGCTTTTTATAAAGAAGCCAGAGATACACACTGGGAGAAGGACAAAATCCTCAAGAAATGGTTCTAGTCAAACTGGGAGGCTGCAAGTAGAAGAATTTAAGTAGATCCATCAATATCTCACTGCACAAACCGCAACTCCAAATGGATCAAAGACCATAAAACCAGATATGCTTCTATCAGATACCTGATAGAAGAGAACGTAGGGAATTGCCTTGAACTCATTAGCGCAGGAAAAGGTTTTCTGATAGAACACCATTAGCACAAACACTATCAACAGGTAACAAACTGAAGAGCTTCTGTATAGCAGAGGACACCATCATCTGGACACAGCGGCAGCCTAGAGAATGGGGAATGATGTTTTTACCAACTACATATCCAATAGAGGGCTAATGTTCCAAGTGTATAAAGAACTCAAAAAACAAGATACCAAGAAAACAACCCAATTTTAAAAAGATGGTGTACAGATCTAAACAGAGAACTCTCAAAAGATAAAACTCAGATGGTTGAAACACTTAAAGAAATGTTCACCATCCTTAGTCAACAGGAAAATGCAACTCAAAACCACTCTGAGATTTCATTTTACACCAGTCAGAACAGCTAAGATAAATAAAACAGATGATAGCTCATGCTGGTGAGGATGTGGAGTAAGGTGAACACTCTTCCATTGCTGATGGGAGTGTAACTTATACACCCACTATGAAAGTCAGTATGGCAGTTCCTCAGAGAGATTGGAATCAACTTACCTTAAGATTCAACTATACCACTTGGGTATATACTAAAGGGTGCTTCATCCTACCACAGAGATACATGCTTAACCATGTTCATTGCTGCTCTATAAATAATACCCAGAAACTAGAAACAACCTAGATATCTCTCAACAGATGAATGGTTAATGAAAATGTACAACATTTACACAATGGAATATTAATCAGTCATTTAAAAGATGCAGTTTTCAGGTAAATGGATAGAGCTAGAAAAAAAATTTTCCTGAATGAGGGAACTCTGCAACTTAGACAAATATGGTATGTAATCACTTATATGTGGACATTAGCTGCTAAGTTGATGATAGGAAAGCTACAATCTGTAGAACCACAGAGGTTAAGCAGAGTAGGGGACTAAGAGGGACAGATAGCTCTCCCTAGGAAAGAGAAATAGAATAGATAGCTATAGGCTGATGAGGATGATGGTGGGGTGGATGAAAAGATCAAATAGGGATGGGGAGGAAAGAGGGAAACAAGAAAAGGAATATAGGGAAAGGCAGATAAAATTAAAGGCCATTATAGGGGTAGTGTGAAAACTTAATACAGTAAGAGCCTCCTAAAATATATACATATATGAAGGTGTCAAATAATAGGAGAGACAGAGCCCCAAATGAACATCTCTTGTCACCAAATAAAGATCACAAACTTAGGAATGAGTTATATCTAATTGAACTGTTGGTCAAAGGGGTCCCATGGATCCCAAACAACCCAGGCTGTTGCCAAGACTGTATGTTGCTCTCCTCAAACTGATGGCAATTCTCCTTAGTGCTGAAGGTAATGCATACACAACTCACTGAACATAGAGAAGTTGAACTAGTGCCTAGCTACAGCCTTCCCCTATGCTGTGTCTAGTACAGAAAGTACTAAACATAAACACTAACCCAACACAGCTACAAAACTCTTGACCTACAGTGGTGTCTTGCCTGCAATATATGCTAACCAATAGTGATACAAAGTCTGATCTAACTTAAGGCCCACTCCACGAGAGGGAATCCCTACCCAATGCTGCTTGGATGACCAAGAACCTGAGACTAGATAGCCCAAAACCTGGGGTAAAATTATTCTACTATTCTACTATAAGAACATAGCCATAGCCGGGCGGTGGTGGCGCACGCCTTTAATCCCAGCACTTGGGAGGCAGAGACAGGTGGATCTCTGTGAGTTCGAGGCCAGCCTGGTCTACAAGAGCTAGTTCCAGGACAGGAACAAAAGCTAGGGAGAAACCCTGTCTCGAAAAATAAAAAAAAAAAATACAACTTTACAGCCAGGCGATAGTGGCTCACGCCTTTAATCCCAGCACTCGGGAGGCAGAGGCAGGCTGATCTCTGTGAGTTCAAGACCAGCCTGGTCTACAAGAGCTAGTTTCAGGACAGGCTCCAAAGCTATAGAGAAGCCCTGTCTCGAAAAACCAAAACAAAAAAAACCCATAGCCATAAGACAACTTCTAATGACATTCTACTATACTCATAGATCAGTGCCTTGCTCAGCCATCATCAGAGAAGCAGAAACAAATACAGATAACCACAGTCAGGGAATATGCAAAGAGTGAGAGACCTTGGAACACATGGCTCTAAATGGAATGTCTCCATCAAATCCCTTCCTTCAGGGTTCAGGGGACCTGCAGAATAGGAGGCAGAAACAGTGTAAAAGCCAGAAGGGACGGAGGACACCAAGGAAACAAGATCCTCTAAAGCAACAGGATCTACGCACTTATGCGCTCACAGAGGTTGAGGCAGCATGCACGGGCCTGGACAGATCTGCATCTGATGGGGTCCTAGAGAGGAAAAGTGGACACACGCCCCCATTCCTAGCCCAGAAGCTACCTCCAGCTGATAACCACTTACAAATGAGAATTTAGTTTCCTCCAAGAGGGTCCCACTGGAAAAACAAAATACCCTTAGGGGTAGGCTTCTTGCCTAAGAGAAGATGGCCAACAGAAAATGTACTCAACAAAATCTTTGGAGGTTCTTTGTCTTACAGTGTTGTACAAAGGCTTTTTAAAAACCTTTTTTCAATTTTTTTTAATCTTACAAGTTCTTTGGATATATATTGTGGCAGCCAGTGCTGTATTTTTATGGGATTTCTGAGCATGAAAACAAGTAGGCTTGTGCCTTTTCTTGGGCTTTTTGTCTTCTGTTTGTTTTGTCCTATTAGTGATAATTTTGTTTTTTCTTAGCATATTATATTTTGTCATTATTCCTTAAAAACCTATCTGTTTTCTAATGAGACAGAAAGGGGTGGAACCAGATGGGAGGGGAGGTAGGAAGGAACAATGAATTGTAGAGGGGGAGAGAAAACGTAATTAAGATATATTATATGAGAAAAAAATGTATTTTCATTAAAAGAAAAAAATAAATGTCTGAGTATCAAATGATATTAAGGATCTTGGCTGTTATTGTTGTCTGGAGTAATACAGACATTTTAAAATAGTTTTTGTCTGCATACTAAAGTACCTACAGATGAAATTACATAATGGCTGAATTTGGCTTTCAAATACGCAGGGGGAAAACGATCTGGAGGAAACTATTTAAAACCAATTGACAAGAGTTGATAACCACAGAAGTTGGAGCTGGAGGTGGAGACAAGGAGACCCTACCTGTGAATCTCCACACTTTAACTATATCGGGAACCTTCCAATACAGAACCAGTTTTAAATGAATTCCTATTTTATAGAGAAACACAATGAAGCAAAAGTAATATTCAAAGTACACAGAAGAGCTTTCTTTCGGTCTCCATCGTTTCTGGGTGAGGCCTAATTCTAGAAGTGAAGGAGCCAATCACTTGGGCAGAGATGCCCTCCTTAGTTAGAGAAAGCCCATCTGGTCCATGTCCACACCACCCTAAACACACACCATCTAATCTGATCTTGGAGACAAAGCAGGGTCGAGCCTGGTTAATAATTAAATGAGAACGAAAGCCCCTCTGCTTCTCATCCCAAAGAAAGGCCACCTGCTCTGGTGTGTCTGAGAGTTTCTTAGCTTCCCCAAGGTACCAGGAAGTCTGGCCCTTTGTCATTCCGGGTCCCTGCTCCTCTCTCCCCATGTAAGGACACATACTGCTCTCATTTGCTTCCTTCCCCTTGGGCAGTTCCTCTGCCACTATGGGGAGGTATTCCACATCTAAATAAATTGTGCAGTAAATCTGTGAACTTACACAGAAGGTATTAAACCCATCCTTTGATGTCTGATGTTGAGTTTAGGGAAGTGCCGGGGTAACTTTCATTGAATTCCAGGTCCTTAAAAGGAAGTTATTATTAATATCCCCGATTCCCAGATGAGGAAGCAATGTGCAAGCTGGCCAGTCATTGAGAGGATCATGCTGACAGCCAGTGTGTACACAGTGTTCATGCCAAGCACTCATCTGCAGCAAAACCACAGCCATTCATCTCAGTTTCACCCCAACTACAAGACACAGACAACTGTTCCCCCCCTTTACTGAGAAACTGAGGCACAAGCCTAGTCAGGTGGGGATGGCAGGTCCTGACACAAGGAGGACGTGTTCGAAGAGGAAAGAAGCAAGTCCCACTCTTGGGAGAAGAGGCCTGGTAATATATAATGGTCATTTTCGTGTCTGCTTGCCAACGGTGTGCTATGCATCTCAAGGATCACAACCAGGGTGATCAAAGGTTCCGGCTTATCTGAGCTGGGGGGGATAGCTATTGATCCCATGTTGCTATTAATAGTATTGCAAGTGGGAAAGGTGATCAACTGTATGATGACCTTAATCACAAGCTCGATAGGGGCAGACCAGCACTTCACAGCCCATTCACTAACACCAGGTGACTAAAAAGGTCCTTGTTATGCAGATTTCTAGGAAGAGAGGGCTAAGTTCACAGGAACTGTGTGACAGTCTGTGCCTGGCAGCTCTTTCCGACAGCCCCCTAAAGACCCAACACAAACTCTTACCAGCCTGTGCAAGCCAGAAAGCCAACCCACCTGTCTGTTCAGTGATAAAGGGGGCCAGCGGATGCATGGAGAGGCTTGTACTTTGTTACTGATCCTAAATAACTGTCCTGTACAAACCGCCTCCCCACCTTTCACCACAGCAAGCTTCACTGGGGCGACAGTCACCAAACCTTTAATCTAGACACCCCGCCACGCCCCCTCACTTGGATAACATCACCTACCCTTCCCTTAGGCACTCAGCACCCTATCCTTCACAGCACTCGGGGTGGGCAGATTATCACCCGACCTTTCACCTGTGTGTCCTGCCATCCCACCCTCCACTTGGGCAATGTCACCCTGCTCCTCTCTGCCTCTCTTGGATTAGTGCCAGTGTCTTAACCAGAGCCTGCCCGCCACTGAGGCATCACTCCATGAGGAATCCTCTCCCTGTCTACTCTGCCCTCCCCTCCCCTGCCCAGGCTGTGAGATCCGAGAAAGCCTCCCTTTCTTCACCTTTCTCTTCCCACTGTGGCCTCCCTCCAGACAAGGTCCACACATGCAAGTCTCTTGGGATTTTCTCCACTCTTGTCAGGTTGTGCAAGACGTCATCTTTATTTGTGTCCCATCCCCTCTCTGTGGCACTGATAAGCATGTTCCCCTAATCCTGCCGCCATTCAAATTTTTTGTTATAAAAGAAGGGCTATCTTTACATGGTTGGAGTTTTTCAATGAAATAAAATAAAAGGAAGGATTCGATTCTCTTTGAGTCTTAAGCCATTCTCTGCCTTCTCTGTGGCATTCCTTTACCCATGAGGTTAAGCTGGTGGAATATTTGGACATCCATTCTTAATACTTGCATTCTGAGCTATTACAAAGAAAAATAGATATAAAAATGTGAGGTTTACTGTCATCAATACTAATATTAATTTTTATAGCTAAGATAATTCGGTCTTGACTCATTACAACCATATGGCACTTATTGGACAAGCACGTTTCTACTTAATTAGAGGACCAAGAGCTCCCGGTGACAAGAACTTGGAACTGCTCCTTAGAGCTAACATTCCATGAGACAGGACCTCTGGCTCACAGCTAGAAGGGCTGAAATCACTGCACACTTAAGTCTGGGTGGAGACAAGCATCCCCTTTGGCTATTCCACCAGCTCCAGTGTGGAGGCAGACACTACGCTTATTCCTCAGTGCTAAAGTCCCCACATCTGCTTCAGATCCTCAGCACTGTTACATACAGTGATTCAAATGGCATCAGTTAGGGTGGCGCTAAACACTAACAAATAAACACAAAATATATGTGGCTCAACACGACCAGAGTTTGCAATCAAAAGCATTGAGGCAACCTATCGGTTGGTCTTGCTTGGCTGAGGGCCATTGTCTTTGTGATTCCCCCTACCCTGTGACCTTCCTGCAGACCGGTGAAGTCCACACAGAACTCCCTCAGGGAGCTTTCTCTCCTACTTGGCCTAAGGAAGTCATGTACCTAGATATGCCCCACTCATACCACTGTCTTCTTCTGAGTCTTGGGGGCATTTGCAGCTGTCTTACCTCATTAGGAAGCTTGGGTCACCTCTCTTTTTTGTCATATGAAATGTCCACCTTCTCTATATAGTTCCCTCTGCATTTCTAGCACTTGCATCCTAATGAGCATTCAAAAGATATCAGCAAGGGAAAGGGAACAAAAGGAGGAGTGGGGGAGGGAAGGTCAAGGAATTTTAATGATATTCCCATAGTCACATACTTAGAACTTGAGAGAAGAGGGCCCTATCCGAGATTTTCCAATAGAGGATTCTGCACACTTTTGCCTTAGCCAATGTCACTCGCCCAGGTCAGACATGCTAGAGAGCAGACACCTAAGGCTTGCTCCAGCAGCGCCAGTGGTGTGTTGTCAGCATTGCCCACCCCATCAGCCATCTGGCTGGAGGCAACTCATGAGAAGAGAGGTCCCAGACTTGGTCTCTCTGGGCCGGGGTCCTCGTTTCTAAAGTAAGTTCTGTTCCAACAGACCTACCTCTGACTTTAGTCAGACAGGGGCAGACCCTATCAGGTCACTCTACCCCCAGCCAGCCTTTGGAGAACAGGCTAACAAGTTTTCCAGACCCAGGCCAACTCGACGCCAGGGAAAAGCTTTGTGATATGAACTTGTCCCCAAGGCCAAGGGCATCTCTCCCTGCCAGATAGGACTGTGCAGGACACAGAGAGCACCCAGCCTTTGTCCCTGTCCCTGAGCTGGAGCTGGTGTCACTCTGGCTAGAAGGAGTCCAGCGGACACTCCCCGGAAGCCCCTGCAGTCCTGGCCAGCAGCGCCTGCTTTCTTTATGCCAGACTACCCACCAGATCCAGGTCACCTTCATCTCCCTCTCCACTGGATACAGGAAGGGAGAAAGTTAAAAGCAGACAGAGTGGAACTCAAGTCTGCCTCCATTAGCCGCAGCTAGCAGGCTTCTGAGACACACTTGGCACCCCTGGGGATGAGGAGGCAGGAGCCTTCCATCTCAACCCCCTAGCTCTCCAACCAGAACACGATGTCTTTAAATGGTGACTCATGTTCGCAGTGAAAACTGACTAATTATTTTGATCTTCTTGAAGTCACTTGCCTCATTAGTGGATACTCTCCATCCTGGGCCAAGACCCAGCACTGAAGCAAGCTTGGCTTACTTAAGGGACATGAGGCGGGGCAGCCAGGCCTGTCCTCTTTAAGTCCAGCTTCAGTTCCAAGCACTCTATCTTAAAGGGATTGTTTCTCCTTTGGCGCTTGTCCCCATAAGAAGACAATACCCTTTTCCCCAGAGCCCTTTTTTCTGGAGCCACATTAAGCAGGATGAGACTGAGAGAAAATTCCAAGTCTAAAGATGCAGAGAATCCTTGCAAGGACGAAAGTCATGGCAGTGTCACATACCTGACTGTCAATCACAGCTGGGCCGAGCTCTCATTTCCTGAGCATTTACTGCACCCGAGCATAATGCTAAGTGCTTGAGACAAAGGATGCAGGAAGCAGGCCCCACATCTACAAAAGCGTGGATGGCGGCCTTCCTACACTCTCCCTCCCTCCTGTATTCCTCTGACTTCTCTCCCTGGTCCCAGGGACTCACACACACGGAGCGACACGAGCAGGTGACGGTATTTCCTCACTCCCCTTCTTCCAATATAATAGGCAGTTGTCAATAGGTAAAGCCAGGAAACAGCTCCTGGATCCACATACACTGCTGCACTGGGAGAGATTTCAGATAAAGACAGGGAATCACGAGTCCTACTCAGAAAAGACCTCCGAGTGCAATTGGAGAGAAGGTGGTCTGAGCAGAGGCCCCACTTCGTCCAGATCCAACAGGTTAGCAATCTTGTGGTGCGATCTGACTTGAACATTCTACGTTACAGGCACATTCTCCCACTTTTTGGTATTGTCATAAGACCAATGTGGAAAGGTGAACCGTGTCTGTAAGCTCGGCACACACAGCAGACAGCCAACACTTCCACTCAGACTTCCCAACATGACATTTGTGGAAATAAAAACACAGAAAGGTTAACTCACAGGTCACCACCCTGGGCCTTGCACCTCAAGGAGGAAAGCCTTGGCTAGCACGTGCGCTAACGGCAGCTCAGAGGAACTGTGCTGCTGCCTCCACAGCCCCAGAGACGTCTGGAGCTGCTCCTTTCCCAGGCAGCACCCCAAACCTCAAGTTCCACGAAGGTGGGGCAGGCCAGGTGTTAAAGACAGATGCTGGGCCCAAGGCATCCTTCCCCAAAAGCAATGGGCATAGATTGTCAGAGTGGTACCCCCTCTGATGCAGCCAGGCCTAAGGGCTCTACTCTCCAGGAAGCCTACACACCTCCAGGGGTCTGGGGTGGGAGACCTCCTGACTGGGCAAATCTACTTTTCTATTGATTCAGAGCTAAGAATTTCCTATTGATTTAGAACCAACAAACTGATATGCCTTCCTACTGCCACGTGTACAGTCTAGGGTTCTCAGGGACCAGATGGAAATGCATCCCCACCCTCTCCAATCCCAACACCCTGGTATAAGGACTACTGTGCTATTGTGCAATCCAAGTTCTGAAAGGCCCATATCCTTTAATAGGACTGGGGGGGGGGGCAGATAACAGCAGTCGTGACCCAATCAGACACCAATAGTGATACCAGCAGTATGAAGCAAACGGCTGTTAACCTCCTATAGGGAATTAGCATGTGTTGTCTCTTGCCTACTTCCTGAATTTGTTCAGAAACCATTACAAGACCAACAAGCATTTTGTTGTTGTTCTTGCTAATGCCATCAGCTAAAGATTAGGCTGAAAGATCTGCGTATGGGACTCTGCAAAAGACAGCCTTGCAAGAACTCTAAGCTCCAGGAAAGCCAAGTGATTCAAGTCATAACAGACGTTAATCATCGGCTTACAGAGGAGAAGCGTGTACTCTGCTTTATAGATAAATTCCCAACCATCTTGCATCTCTCCTAACTCATCCTGCAGACAGCTACCAAGCAAAGAGTCCAAGACACATGATTATCTTACTGTCATGATTAGCATTCCTCATCACAGCACTTGAGGTGAAGTTCAGCTTGCTATAACACACAGGGCTCTGGATGACCTGACCTCTACCCTTCCCTAAGCTGTGTGTCCTTCAGTCCCCCTGCAATACACACGTGTGCCCCTTCAACCTCAAAATCACTTGCAGTTTCTGAACTATTCCTATGGGAACTTTGTTTCCAATGCCATAAAGTAGCTTATTTGATCTGTATGTAATAATAATCACACACACACACTACAAATACCTGTTCATTTGCAATAAAGAAAACCTGGAAGAAGGAAATAAGGTTTCTAGATTTCAAAAGCTTTTTTTTCCCCCCTCAAGAACAGGTAGCAATCATCACTATATGAAAAGGCTAAAACTATACAGAAACCTGCAAAATCAACAAATAAAATTGGGGCAGCCAAAAAACAAGAGGTATAACAGTGAGCAGAGAGGAAGGGAGCTCAGACTACGTATAATCAGCATCCGCATTTCTGGCTGAATCCTGCGCTACATACAAATGTATGAGGCACGCTCCAAGCATTACAGCTAAGATTAGCAGAATTCAGGGCTAGAAAGATGGCTTTCAGGATGGGAAGATTTGCCACTAATCCTGACAACCCGAATTTGGTCCTCAGAATCCAGACGGTAGAAGGAGAACGCCGACTCTCACAGGCAGTGAACTGTCATGGGAGTGGAGGTCAGAGCTGTGTGAACATGTATGCATACACACGCTACACACACACACACACACACACACACACACACACACATATACACACTTTTTAAAAAGTTTGCAACTTCTGCCAACTGTACATAGATTTGGGGTTTCAGTTAAGTTAAGTGAAATTAGATGTCTGCTAAAATAAAATAATGAACTTCAGAGGAATGAAACAGAATTCATAAACTCTACTGTATGTCACTGACAATGTCCACAATATAATCCAAGATCATTAGACATGTATAAATATGGCATATACTTAAGAGACCAGATAATAGAGAGCAAGCCTGAGAGACTCGGGTGTACCATTAGCAGAGCGACTTTGTCACCCACGCCTTTGCGCACGAAGCTACTGGGGCCCCGTTGCCCTCTCACTGGCTACTCCCTACCATCTCGTCTCAGCATGGGCTCCCAGGAAACCTTCTCATTCCCCGTCCCTGTTCTCATCACTCGGGAACTTCCTGCCTAATGCCTGGTTAGCTTCTGCCTCCTGGTCAGTTTTCTTAAGGGCAGGGGGCAGATCGCTTTTCTTCACAGTGTTACTATGCAGCCCGGGGCTAACAGGAAATGTTGGCTGAAGGGAAGAAGCAGCATGGGGCTGGTGATGACATGACATACAGAGTTTGGCCATCACTGCTCCGGCTGGTGACTATGTGCTGCTCTCACAGTTGAAAACGCACGGGCTACACTGTGGTACAGAGGGTGTAGACACTTCAGACGGAGACCAGCTCACAACCTAAGTATTCTCAAAATCAGAACTCTACTGATCTCTTCTACACACCCCTGTTCCCAAGATGAATCAAACTTCTCGTCAGTTATGAATGCCCACTGACCCTACCCACAGACAAGTAAATGTTAGCTAATCTTTACTGGCTACCGCCTTAGGCACAATGCTCTTAGTATTTAACAAAACTAAGTCATTTAATTTTCCTAACAACCTTGAGGAAGTGTTATTATTACTGTCACTTCATATATGAAAACCTAAGACTAGGTCTGGGATGTAGCTCAGTGGTATGATACTTGCTGAGCACAGTCCCTGGGTTTAGTCTCCAGTGATGCCCCCATCACATGCGGAGGCTGTTAGTAGGGTTATTCTCCAGATTGGTGGTGGGTATACTCCTTTCCTATTATACCAGGATGAGAGCAAGAAGAAGAGGAAGAGAAAGAGAAGAAGAGGAGAAGGAGAAACATTAAAAGGGCCCAAGACCTTTTTAGACCACCACAGGCCTGTTGCTTCTAATCCAAAGAGGCAATTTTGATGGGAACAATATGTTAGCAGAAACCACACACAGAATTGGTCAGCCACCTAAAGATAAGCGGAGCACGTGCTGCCTGCTCATTCTGTTTCTCTCACCTACAGAGAGCACAAGTGAGCACCCCAAAGACCGACCACATCCAAGTGCAGACAACCCCTGCTCTTGAATGCGATAAGAAAGCCGACAGACTCCAGAAAGGCTGGTAAATGTGCCACCGCGGCTCATCACTCGCCAGTGCAAAATGTGTGCTGGCCTCACAGTCAGCGTGCCTACGTGATACATTTCCCAGAGGCGAGGTCTCAGAAACAACCGGAGGGGCTGGAGATTTGGCTCAGTGGTTAAGAGACACAAGAGTTAAATCCCAGCAGCCACATGGTTGCTAACTCTATTCTCAGAGGACCCGACACCCTCTTCTGGCTTCCTCGGGCACCAGGAACGCATGTATGTGATACACCGGCATATATGCAGGCAAAACATCCACACATATCAAATAATAAAGTAATAATAATTTTTTTAAATCCCTGGACCACTGATGGGATTGGTGGATAAAAGACACTTCCTTTAAGTTTCATCCTGTCCTGCTTGCTTGCTGGCTGGCTTGGTTGGTTGGTTAGAGACATGGTCTAATGAGGCATAGGCTGATCTTTAACTCTCTCTTCTTCCCTCCCTTTCTCCTCCGTCCCTTCCTCCCACACAGTTAAGGATGACCTTGAACCTCTAAGCCCCCAGCTTTTACCCATTTTACAGTTATACGCCATCATTCTAGGTTTATGCAGTGCTGGAGGTGGAACCTGGAGCCTCACGCATGCTAGTAAAGTACTCTACAAACTGAGAGGCATTCCCAGGCCCTGGTCCTGCTCTATCAAAAGCTGTTTCTTCACTGTCTGTGCACCCTCTGATTAGAGGCCAATTCCATTCGGTTATCTTGCTCCCTGAACTCTTATTCTGCTCCTCATTTCCTTGTGCCATTCTTTCCGACTCTAAGAGTCAATGGTAAACTTAACCATCACTTGTCAAGATAAAAAACGGGAGACCTAGAAGGCCTCCTATGTGTGATTTACCCATCACCAGTAAAAACCCCACAACTTTTGTCAAGCTGCTCTCTCTGTGTAATGAGAACACTGTACACTAGGATGCTTTTAAGCATTTGAACTCCAGATGCAAACACACACACACACACACACACACACACACCACTCTAGACTCTATCTAGAAATTATCCAAAAGATAACACTCACCAAACATTTTTTTTTCACTGAAATAGACAAAAGATCATTGAAAGTGTTAGGTTCTTGCTAAAGCCCAGTGATGCTCATCCTGTTCTCAAAGCATCACGTTCAGTGACGTCCCAGCATCTCGGAGCAACGCAGTTGCTTGAATTCTGTCTCCTTCCTCTTAATTCCTCCTCTTGCCAAGCTATCCTCCTGTGTTAACACTTGATGGTCTCTGGTGCTTCAGAGCAGAGCTTCCAGAGAAAGCAAAGCAAAGATAAGGCCGTCTGAGAGCAAACTGGAGAACTCTCCTCAGCAGACACCTGAAGAATGTGGGCCTTGTTAAAGCAGCTTCCTCTCCTAGAATCCTTGCCATTTTTCACTGTTTGATTAGAGGTTAAGGCTGGAGTGTGGTTTATTTGTGCTGGCAGGGAGCACCCGTGGCTGTTTGAATCACTCACTAGTAATCCAAGGCTCCGGAGAGTCAATCCCTGTTTATCTCTCCCAATGCCATAAATCATAGCACTCTATTAAATTGCTATCATGTGCATAATTAGCAGTACTCGTGTTCTTATTAGAACTGAAATGATTTCCTCAAATCATTAATTGCTTGTTGAAGTGATAAAGGCATTGCCTTACAATACAGTTTACAAATCAGAAAATGCTTGAGGGAGGATTGGAAGACATGCCTCTCTGTGCTTTCCTGCCCCTTTCCAGGTGTGATCATTATGACTGCCACCACTACTTGTGAGCCTTACACTTGCAGTGTGTGCACCACACATGTGCTACCACACTTAGCCCTCGTCTTAAGAGGCGGGTGTTAACTCCCTATCTCTAGTGAGAAGGATGGCAATAGAAGGATAACTTGGTCAGGATGACACCATTAAGGAATCGGGCTTAAGATCTAACCCGGGCTTTGTCTGACTCCCGAATCTCTAAATTTAAACACTCCTCAATTATCACTCAGCCTCTTCTGTGACTTCCCTCTGATAACACAGAGAGTTGAGGATTTGCTGTTTATCTATTTTACATTCCGTGAAGTCGAGATCACGGTCGCAATGACAAGACAAAGACAGCCGAGTGGAGGACCACGTGGGGCAGCCTGCAGAGAAGCGGGGACAGTGAAGACTCCCGATTAATCTGCAGTTAGGTTCTAGCATGAAATCTGGAGTGGACCCCAGAGATCATTGCTGTCCACCTCTTTCTTCTTCTTAAGACAGGGCATCATTATGTAGCCCCTGCTGGACAGTAACTCACTCTGAAGACTAGGCCAGCTGCAAACTCAGAGGTCCACTTGCTCCTGCTACCCAGGCTAAGATCAAAGGCATTGGGCACCAGCCCTTTCATTCTACAAATGAGGGCTATCAAGCCAATCAAAGGGAATAGGCTGGCCGTAGGTAACAAAACCAGACCTCTAGGTTTCCAGCCATTGTTGACCCGTTTAAAAAAGTGTCCAAAGGAAGTAACCGCCGGGCAGTGGTGGCACACGCCTTTAATCCCAGCACTCAGGAGGCAGAGGCAGGCGGATTTCTGTGAGTTCGAGACCAGCCTGGTCTACAAGAGCTAGTTCCAGGACAGGCTCCAAAACCACAGAGAAACCCTGTCTCGAAAAACCAAAAAAAAAAAAAAAAAAAAAAAAAAAAAAAAAAAAGAAAAAGAAAGAAAGTAGCCAAGATTACTATTGATACGGCAGTCACAAAATACATCTACCAAAGGATGATGAAGCAGAAGACCCACAGAACCTCTATAAGGATCTTTCAAGCAAGAAGGACTGAGAAAAAGCAAAAGCGATGGCCCAGGGATAGGATGAAATTCAAGCAGTTTGGTGGAACTCAGTGTGGTAGCGGACAATTTGTTTTTCCAATTACTCAGGCAAACACAGAGAAAAAGATGCTGTTCTGGATATCCGCCACATTTGGTAGACGTCACTTCACTTTGCTCCACCCTTGCACTAAGGTGGCGCCAGTTGTGTTTGAGAGCAGTCACAAATAGCCCTTGCTTGCACCAGGGCCGTGACCCTGACAAGCCATCATCGTCACTAGCATATTTTGAGGCCAACCTAAATACACAGCCACCAGAGTCCTTGCAAACTAATGTAACTCCAAACGATGGGGAGGAAAGGGAAAGCCAGCCCCAGTTGCAGTAAACATGCTCAGCAAACTCTCCTTGCACCTGGACCAGGTTTGAAACCATTTCTGGACCATATCTTCCCTGTGAACCGTCGACACAAACTAAAAGCCATTTTCTTTACCACCTGGAGAACAGAAAGGGGCTACCTCTGATGTGACATCTCCAACCAATGAGTGATGAGAAAGGTAACATGATAACTTCTAGGCTGTCAACAACGGTGCCAAAGCAGTACCACAATAAAAGAATACAGGGTGTGGAGTCCAGACCACCCCAGCCATCCACTTCTTGTATTCCCCACGACACCACTTCCCTTTCTCTTAAAAGAGAGCCTCCACAGAGTTATCACACAGGCCTGCCATTTGGCTTATAAGGAAGCTGGCCGTCAGTTTTAAAGATTATATAAATTGGAGCGACCCTGTTTTAAAATTGGGGAGATATATCCATAAGTCTTCCATGTGCAGAGGCTAATGGCTGGCGGCAACTGTTCTGCTCCATGAAGACCTTCAGGAAGGCCATGGCTTTGTGCTGGCTTCCTATGAAGGGGGCCATAAGAGCACAAGGACAATGATCTTTCATCTCAGCAAAGGTCCTGTTCACTGCATACTCATCAATGCTGAGGATAAACGCACATGGCTAAGGACAGCTGCCCACTGGGAAGCCCCCCTCCAGGGCAGGAGCGTGATAAGAGCCCTCTGTGTTCTACCTCTGACCTCTCTGCAAGGCAGGCAGGTCCTCTTCAGACTTCTGTCACCCACTCGTGGAGGACAGGTACAGCCACCTGCTCTACACCCTGTCTCCAGGGCTCGAGACAGACAGAGCAGCTCTTGCTTTATTTACGAGTGTTCACTGTGCAGGTTAGGAAAGGTGCCTCAGACCTTTACTGCTTTGTTGGGTTTTCTTTTGTAGACAATAAGAAACAATGGGCCATGTCCCTCTATAATGGCTTGCTTCTGTTTCTTTATGGAAAGCCAACTCGTCAGTTTTTCCCTACAGATAAAAATCAGCATCTTCATCCAGGATGGACCAAAGGGTGAACCACCACTGCCCATGCTTTCTGGGACTCGGTGGAGTGAGCAGAGAGGCCTAACATAGAAAGTGGTGGGCATATCCCTGTATGAACATGACAAAGTGGTGTGGTGGCACACGCTGTTAATCCCAGCACTCAGAAGGCAGAGGCAGGCCGATCTATGAGTTTGAAGCCAGCAAGTTCGGGGCTAGCTAGGGCTACATCATAACACCCTGTCTCAAAACACAAAGAACAAAAGACACAACCACCTCTTTCCTGCTTCAGTATTTGCTTAATATTGTTCTTGGAAGTAAGTTCTGTTCCCAAGAACCCTGGAAGAGGGGACAGGGATATTCACAACCAAAATTAAACCCCTCCACCCTAACACTCACAGCAAACCTACAAAACAGACATTTTTATACTGATTTCACAGATGAGAAAATAGTGCTTGCTTGTTAAAACAAACAAACAAACAAAACAAAACAAACTGAAGCCAATGACCTCACAATCCGGTTGGCAACAAAATTAGACCATACCAAGCAAACAGAGAAAGGCTGAGTAACAAAGCCCTCAGCAGAGGCTGCAAATGGTCTTGGAGGTTGGGTGTATTAATTGAGTACTTCTTCATTTAATAATCAACAACACAAAACATAAGTTCCAAGTTTCTGCTCTCAGCTACCCAGGAGGTAAATGGCTCACAAAGTCATACACAGTTTGTTGCTCCTCTCTCTGTTGTTAGTGTTCAGAAACTGAACCACTAGACACCAGAGAGAGCCCTTTGTTTTCCAAACAGCAGCCTTACACATCCTTCTACAGGGCAAGCAATGTCCCAGAAAAGTGCAAGTGACTTTTACAAAGGAAAAAGTAGGCTATAATCTCTATCATTTTTCATGGTTTGAGGTTCCTATTCCCCGTGGGTTCATTTGCCTTGCTGGAGCATTTATCTTTGCTGCCATGCAGCTCCATGGCAGAATCTGGACTGCATACAGAGGTAGAGAAACACCGGCACCTCAGGACAGCCCTGAGCAAAACGATGAAGCAATGAAATTGATCTTCGATGCCCTTAGGCAGCTCTGTGCACCCCCTGATCTGTACCCCAATCTTTGTACCCCTTCTCTGACGTCTGTCTACAGCCCAACAGGGTTCAGTGAGTAGCCCACAGGGTTTCACAACGATGAACTCCCAAAGGCCCTTGTCATGGGGCCATCATGTCAACAATGCAATTCACAAGATGCTGTCAGCCAACCAAACCTCAGAAGATGATGACCTGCCCCGTCCTTGTATTTACCAAAGATAGATGGCCACCAAGAGAGCATCCCATCAGCAAAGGCAGAGCTGCCGTACCAAGTCAACAGGAAAACATATTCTCAGCGGGAAGCAGAGGAACCTGACACTGCAGTTACTCTTTGCAGCTTTATCTGGAATAAATGGGCAATTTCCACTTAGGTAGCTTGAAATATTAAAGAGTTCTCCAGCCACCATTCTGCCCTTTAGGAGACACTGGGGTGTGGAAACTCTGGGTTGGAAATTATTATAATGATGCATAGTATGGAGGCATTTATGCTTTCTTAAAATTCAAAATATCCTTCAAGACTCAAAGTATTAAATCTCAATAATTATATCGCAGAAAGAAAAACTGTATTTAGGGGACAGGAAAGGCTTTGGTGATTCTGCCCTGAAACCCATTCTGACTCATGTCATGGCCACTGCAAGGATACAAGAGGATGGACGGCTGGTCCACTTAGGAAAACAAAGAGCTAGCATGCTCATTCATCTATGGGTATTTGCTATGAGCTAAGCACTGTGCTTAGCAAATAAACCATGTCCTGTGCTTCCTGGAAGACTGGGGGTAGGGTGTGCTTTTCTGTACTTAAAATATATATAGGCTCCAAAACCACAGAGAAACCCTGTCTCGAAAAACCAAATATATATCAAAATGCATCCCTCCCTGACATTCTGCTGCTGGAGAAGCACACCTGAAACTTATCAATACATTAGAGCCAACGTCATGCCCAGCAGAAATTGAGGCATAGGAGTGTGGGACAGACCGGCTCTATGAGAGAACTTATTATTACTGTTTAATTAAATCGACAGTGTCCAGTTGCCTTCCAAATAGCTCCGTTTATACCCATAGACAAAAGCTATTCTTGCCTAATCAGAGAAGCCTCTCTTTGCAGAGAACAACAGTGAGTTGTGTGGAGTTCAAGATAGTGAGAAGAAGTGATAGCTGAGTGGTCAGTCCTAAATAAAACATCTAGACCATCATCTCTCAAGTTCCAGGAACATCTCAGAAGAGTAGTCAGAAGGAATGTAAAAGTCAGAAGCTAGGGAGAAGGGATGGGAAACGCCATTTCCTGGGCATTGCAAGCTTAAACTCATAGTAACTGCAGTCACCCAAAGTTGGCCTGTCAATCATCAGACAGGCATAGGGAGCTCATGGGTCCCTACCCCTCCCACAAACTACTAGCTACAGATAAGACTCTGGGAAATAGGGAGTCAAGATCTTCTGTTGGATACCCACTGGGGAGCCCACCAGAATACAAAGGACAGTTTCAAACCCATGGCCACACAGATGGCCCTGGGTAAACTCAAGGGATTTCAAAAAAGGGGTGGGTGGTAGGGGTGCTGATAATTCAGATATATTGTATACATATATGAAAATGTCCAAGGACAAATTTAACAAAATGGAAAAAAAATGAAGAATCCTTATACTGGAGTAATGCAATTACTTTTAAAACCAAATTATAGTGACTTTTGTGGTTTCTGCTGATAAACTAAAAAGTCACTGAAATTTTATACTTAAAGCAAGTAAATTTCATTGCATATGTGTTATTGATTCAATACCAGCTAATTATTACAAAATTTATTATACTATGCACACATACATGATAAAATGAAGATATCCATTCTTTCTTAAAAAAATGAGTATTAAAAGAAGTGCAGGACAGAAAGTTGATAGTTTCTTAAACTTAAGACCCCAGCAAATTGGTCTAGAAAGAAGTAATGGAAAGAAAGGGACAGTGGAGAGACAGCTATCAGGTAAGGCACTGGCCACACAAACAAGAGCCCCTGGGTTCACATCCTCTGCACCCACACATGAGGCCAGACATGGCTGCACACAGCTGTGACCCCCGGACTGGGGCGTGGGGACAACACAGAAGCAGGAGGGTCACTGAGGCTTGCTAGCTGTCAGCCTAGCTGCAGAGGGAAAAGAGAGATAAGCTCCTGGTTCAGGGAGAGAATAAAGTGAGGACACGCAACATCCCCCATGGGCCCTGCAGACATGCATGTGTTCCTACATACCACAACCACTGCTCCCACACACAATTAAAAAGGAAAATAGCACAAAATACTGAAAAAAAGAAATAGCTACAATATACATAATATTCATTAAAGGAGAAAAGATCTGTGGAATAAGTAAGTAATACAGACTTATTTGATTTATGTAAAATAATTTGAAAGGACATGGCAATTTATCAGCCATAACCTGTTGGCTTTTTCTAGTTGTTTGGGTTTTTTTTTTTTTTTTTGCCCCCATCATGAGACATAAAAGTCAAACAGGACTGAAAGTTTCATTGCAAAAATGAGAAGGAAGGGAGGGAGGGAGGGAGGGAGGAAGAAACAACACAAAGAACTAGAGTTGTCTTCCATAGTTGTTACTCTTCTACATAAGTGAGAATCACCATGGAAACAATCTCTGGCTGTGTCTCTCAGAGTGTCTTCAGGGAAGTTTTAACTGAGGTGGCAAAATCAACCCTGAATGTAGGCTGGGCCTTCCAGGGGCTGAGGACTGGGCAATCTAAGAGGGAGATGTAAGTCAAACACCAGCATTCCTTCCTCTGCTTCCTGACACAGATGCCATGGAAACCGAGCTCCCCACTCCTGCTGCCATGCCTCCCCTGCTGTGGCTCCTCTACCATGATGGACGTACATTCACAGAGTGAGCCAAAATACGGCCTCTCCCAGGAGAGGTCCAGCATTTCTCACAGCAACAAGAGAAACATTAATACATCTTTCTTACTCTCTCTCATTTCCCCTCCCTCACAAACTTCTTTTTAACCCCTTAGTTATATCTTTTGTCACTTAATTCCATATTTACAGTGACATGGTTCTTGGTGCTTTTTTTTTCACTTATTCCCCACTATTTAAGGGAAGAATTGCAATTTTTCCCATCTCTTGAACAGGCTCCCCCAGGTTATAGCATGTGTATGTCATGGTGCCATGTTGTGTTTTCATGGCTGGGGAGAATCTCTTTTCACAGATTCTATCTGTGTCTTCCCTATGCTGTAGCCTAACTTCCTGAACTCAGTACTGCCCTTGGTTTGACCTTTCCTTGGGGTTACTTCTTCAAGTAACTCCCTATTTGGTATAGACTTATAACAATCTGAAAAGGCTTTGTTCTACTTTTTTGATGGAGTGATAGTTCAGTTGGGTATAAAATTCTCAACTAGAAATCGTTTTCTTCCAGAATTTTTAGGCCATTGCTCCATTGCCTTCTAGACTCCCATGCTCCTGTTAAATCTAGCTGATTCCTAAGCTCTTGCAATACAGTTTTCTTATTTTTAGGCACTGGAATGTCACAGTTGTCTCTATTTTTCTGAAACTCTGCAATGATGCACCATCATGTGGGCATGTTCACTTGTATGAACACACAGGGAGCCCTTCAGTAAGGAAATACATGTCTTCTGCTCCAGATGGTCACTAGTATTTCTTCCCTCTGATTTTTCATGCATCCCTTTCTTGAATTCCTAGCATTCAGATGTGGGACTTCTCACTCCTTCTAGTTTCCATTTCTGGTTTTGTTCTGCTCTTTCCTAAAGATTCTTAATGAAGTTTTGATTTATAACCATTCATAGCCCTAAGGGATAGTATTTTTATTTTCAAAAAATCCCCCATTTTCTGAATGTTTATTCCATAGAACAATTAGCTCCCATTTCTATCTTTCTAAAGATAGGATTAAAGGAGATATCTATTTCCTTTTTTGTCTGTTTTGTTTGTTTCTTCCCTAAGACTCTGCTTTAAATAGATATTTAATTTTCGTTTCTAATTTCATGCTAAAGGCTTTCTCAGATATTTAGAGTGAAATAGCAAAGACTTAGGACAATAATTATTCTAAATGCCAGGTGGAACTCATTCATATCCTGGACTTCACTGTGGATGCTTTTGCTGGGTAGATCTTTCTTTACCTCTGGAGTCTCCTTCTGTAGGCTGAGTGTCTCTAGTCAAAGAGGAATTCAAACCTTCTGCCTGAAAGTTACAAGTTGGTATTCTGTCACCTAGAGAAGCAGCTTGAAAAGGCATCTCTGTTGGACCCCACTCATATCTTGCCCAGTCCAAAGAGCTTCTGCCTTATGCTCGCTAAAGAATAGCCTTCTAGTATCTAGCTAATGTAAAGAAAGAAACTGGCAAAAAGAAAGAAAGAAAAGGAAGAGGTGATGGGTACCAGTGTCTATTTCTTATACCAATTCTCCACATTTTAGCCCTATTTTAACCACCATTTACAAAATCGCCAAATGACACTAATTCCCCAATTTGGAAAAGTGATAAATTAGATTTTAACCATCTGAACTTTCTCTTTTGCAGCATGGAATTCAGTTGACTTATACATGCATAGTCAGTTACTATTTTCCCATCAACTCGCCAGTTCTCAAAACACTGTTGCCATCTTCTCTACTGCTGCTGCATGCAAAAGGAGAATCTCCCTGGTGAGTCCAAGATTTGGCTCTAACCTTAACTTGTGGTCATGGCCAAGGAAGGCATTGCTGTAGAGTAAAATGGGCACAAACATCAATTTGAATGAGGCACTGGAGACCAACCTCCTCCACACTGTCTGGCCTTGGACTTTCTGTACACAGGAGTCTATGCTGAAAAACCTAAATGCTAAAACCAAACTGTCTTAACTGAAGTCAGTCAAAACAAAAAACTAGAAAATTAATAGTCTTCTGTGAAATCAATAGAAAAGCAATTCCCTGTACAGCCGTGATTACAGTTGTTTGGTTCTTAAATATCAACGCAAAAATTTTCAGGCAAAATATGCTATCAGCAAGTATTTCAGGCATCGTCCAAATGGCTTCAGTGAGAGAACATGTTTGACACCAAGTCTGAATTCAGTCTCTGAGATGCACATGGTGGAAGGAGAGAACCAACTTACAACTTGTCCTCCAAACTCCACCCATGCCATGGCATATGCGCCACACACTCACACAGACTCATGAAAACAGATATATAAACAAAATGTAATAAAAATTATAAAGGAATACTTCAGATTCTAAAAAGTGAATACCCGGTGAAAAAGTAAACAAGTGAAAACCAAGCCATGCACAATGTGTGTGTGTGTGTGTGTGTGTGTGTGTGTGTGTGTGTGTGTGTGTGTGTGTAAGTATGGAGGCTAATGTGTTTTCTTCCTTGAATTCTTGCCTTTTTGGTTTAATCGATTTTTAAAGATTTCTTTACCATCATTCTAAGATGGTTTTGGAAAAGAACATTCAATATGGAAATATTTATCTACATTTCTTAAGTACTGAGCCCATTTTTTTGTGATTTTTGAATCACTTTATTATGTCTACAAAATACACCATACATTTAGGACGAAAGATAAAACGTTTTTACAGCTTAATGAATAATGATGGAACAAAGTCTCAATCCAAGCACCACCCAAGTCCAGGAATATATTATTGCCAACCTCCAAGGAGCCCATTTCTGTGTGAGCTCTCCCAGACAACCTACTCACCCTTCCAGCCAATGCCACCACCCTTTGCCATAACCATTTGAGGGTAGAACTGAGGATCTAGGACCTCCTACATGCTATGCAAGGCCCTACCACTGAGCTGTATCCCAAGTTTTTTTTTATTTCTTATTTTATTTCCTTATTTATTTGCTTTTTTAAACTTTATTTTATTTTTTACTTTGAGGTTGTAGCTCACTAAGTTGCTAAGGCTAACCTTGAACTCACTCTGTAACCCAGGAAGTTCTGGAATTGCAATGCCCCTGCCTCTTCCATCTCTAAAGCAGCTAGGTTAGAGGCCTGTGCTCTACTCATTTCCAGCCTTCCAGTTCTATCTGTTCTCGTATGCTATAAAGGGAATCCTCCTGGGCATGCTCTTTTGTCTCCTTTCACTCACCTGTATGTTAGTCAGGATTATTAGTGTCTCATGTGAGCTTTCAGAATTTCCCATGTTAAGGAAAACACTTTATAACACTAACAATGAAATGAAAGGTGGGGGGGGGCTATAGAGGATATGTGTAAAAAAGAGAAAAATAATTCGCTCAAAGTTTGAGAGAGGAGATTCTATTTCTAATGTTTCTCTCTTACGCGTGAAATATAATTTTCCACTTCAAAGCAAGAGAAAAGTGCCCCCCAAATGGTTGTCCAGAGAAGCCTGGTTCATTCCGCCACCAAGGCTTGTCCACACCCCTAAACATCATCTTCCCATCCTTGCTAGGAAAGAAGATGCCACAGGCTGGTTCCGGGTGCAGTGCCTCCCAAAGTGGCCATCTTCTTCTCCCAGCATTCATAGACAGCAGTCTTCAATGAGCTAGAGCCCCCCAACATTAGTCTCCTCAGGGGATTAACTCGTTCTCCGAGAAAAAGAGACTGAGGTCTCCTCAACAATCTAGTCATTCTAGACAGTTCTACGGACACCGAAGATCAACAGAGAAAGAATGGTTATGAAAGCTCGCTGAGTGGGGACTAGGAAGATGGCACTTTCGGCGAAGTGCTTGCCCTCCAAGAATGAAGAGCTGAGCTCAATACCCTGCACCCATGTAAAATCCAGCAGGGAACCACTAGCCAGCGCTGTGGACACGGAGGCAGGTGGATCTCTGCGAACTGCCGCCTGTCAGCGTTACCTATTTGAAAGTTCCAGGCCCATGAGAGATTCTGTCTCAAAAAAGAAAAGGTAGATGGCACTTGTGGAATGACACCTAGGATTGCACGCATGTATATACATACACACACACGCACACACAAGTGTGTGCGCGCACACACTCATCATAAAAACAGCTAGTTCCAGGCTCCTTGTTTGTGGGAAAATGGTACCGTCATCACAATTGTTCCAAACAATAACGATACCCTAACTCCTGCTGGCTATAAGCCAGTCACTCTAACCACAGAATATGGGCCTCGCGTCTCTGAATTCTCTTCCTGCAGGACAAGGTCCTTACACATAAATATGACTGTGTAGCGGCACCAGTCCTGAGTGTGTATTCCATAATGTCACCAGGAACAAAGCATTTCTCTCCTGATATCCATAAGCAGAGATGACACCTACAGGCCTGGGAGCCTGCATTGTCAGAGGACGTACAGCCGATTGTTGAACCGACAGAGGCCATCTGCAGTGAGAGGTAAAGTCCTTCTGCTTTCGTCATTTTAAAACAACTTCCACACGGGGTGTTAGGAGCCAGGGAGAAAAATGGGGACAAGAAACAAGAAAGGCACCAAGGGTTTCTGAGAACATAATTAATCTAGACACTGTGGGTCGAGGCGTGGATCACAGTCATCAACAGCATTTTCATTTAGCTTTCCTCAGAGAGTATTTCCTTTTTTTTTCAGTGCTGGGTGAACCCAGGCCTCCCAGAATCCAGCAGGTGCTCCACTACCAAACTATACCCCAACACCCTACAAAGGACATACCAGTTAATTTATTCAGGATCTCTGCCACATTTCCCAGTAATAAAAGTTAAAAGTTGAAGTGGCAGACAGCATTTTGACACCAGGTTACTGCATCTTGTCCTGAGAAAAATGCAGAATTCCAGTCTGCGTTTCTTCCAATCTTGGTCATCATGGAGCCTGGCTCCTTCTGACTAGCAAGGAATCCATCCACCTCCACTCACAAAAAGGCTGCAGGACTCCTCCACCATGTGTTTGAAGTAGAGGGGAGTTATAGCTTAACAAGAACCAGAATTCTGTTTACAAGATGAACAGTTCTGCAGATGGGATCTGATAATAATTATACAACAGTCTATATATACTTAATGTCATTAAATCATACCCCCAAATGGCTAAAACAGCAAGTTTCACCAAATGTATATCTTAGTACAACAAAAAGTGGCCTTCAACCTAAAATAAAGAGTTGCATAAGGACAATGTCACTGTGAAATTCGAAGAAAGCCAAATAAGACAAATTACAATGGCTCTTTTCGCAACTTCAGACTCAAGAATTAAAGGGGTAAAGCAACCCTTGCACTTGCTCTTAAACACTAAAGCTGATGATTAAAGCTGGTCAGATCTGAGACCTCCTAACCCTATAGTCTGCTAATCTTACTGTTGTAGCTACATACTGATAGGCAGCTAGTTGCCCAACATTTGTTAATTGGTGATGTTTCTGAAACTAATTCCTCAACTTCTATTTCTACTTTGATTTCTTGTTGCCATGAGCAATCTCTAAAAGAATTAAGTCATGGAATTACCTAATACAAAAATCCACTGGACACTCAAACCAGTGAGATCTACCTATATTACCTAGGAGCATACAAGTACTGTTTATGAGGTGGGAGCCAGAAAAGAGGGCTTCTTAGAATCAAGATGCCCCAGTCTCTGGTTCTGGTTTCCCACCTTCCATGTCTCTTGAATTTGCCATCATATCCAATTGCTATTTTTGTTTTATTTTTCTAAAGTAAAAGTTCCCAATAAACCATGCAGAACTTGTTATAAATTGAACTGTGGTTGGTAGAGACCAAAATGATTGATCTTACATAGGAGACTCACATGAAATCTCTCTACCAGCGGTCAGTGTCCCAGGTCCCTTCCATGTTGTTGCTCTATAGCCAGGATGCTGCTTTATTCTGCATGATCTGACACAGCTATGTGATTGCATTCATGCCAGAATGAAGAGAAAAGTCCCATGGCTTCCCTTCAAGGGTACAACCAGGCAGCCTAGCATATCGCTCCTACTGATTTACCCCCAGGTAGGTCTTGGCTATACAACATCACTCAACTAAGGGAGGATAAGAACTGCAGCATTTTATTCTAGACAATCACGAGCTCAGCCGAAACACCTGTTGCTGTGGAAGGCTATGGAGACCAGATTCTTAACAAGCAGAGTCTGCTCTTTTGCAGGACCAATCCCACCATAATATATGCATCATAACAGGGTCCACGGGTGGTGGTTTGAATTGGAATGGCCCCCAGAGACTCACGTGTTTAAATGGTTGGCCTATAGGGGGTGGCACTATTAGGAGGTGTGGCTTTGTTGGAGTAGATATGGCCTTATTGGAAGAAGTGTGTCACTGTGGGGGTGACACTTTGCTCAAGCTATGACCAGTGTGAGACATGGTTGCTTCTGCTACCTGCAGATCAAGATGTAGAACTCTCAGCTCCTACTCCAGCACCATGTCTGCCTGCATGCCATCATGAAGATAATGGACTAAACCTCTGAAACCATAAGCCAGCCCCAATTCAGTGTTTTTTTAAATAAGAGTTGCTGTGGCCATGGAGTCTCTTCATATCAACAAAAACCCTAACTAAACAGTGGGCATGTGATTCCCTAGAGAATGAAACATCTGATCCTATTTTCTGACATCACCACAATTAGCCATGAAAGACGAGTTCTTCTCCCATGCAACAGGGCACAGAGTACACTAGGTTCAAAGGCTATGCAGGAAGGGTCAATGTAAGTCACTTAGGCCTTGCCAAGGCTCTGCTGCCTTCAGACCTCTGTGAGGCATACTGCAGCACAGGTTAGGTTAGCTGACAGATAACAAGCCATGGAAATAGACCTCTGCCCAAACTTTGGCTCATAGCCTCTATAGCAAGGCAAACACCAGTGATGAATGTTACCTCTGGGCAGGTGCCAAGAATCTGAGGCCAGCTTGCCTTCTTGCATCCTGTATGTTTTCTTTGTGTGGGTAACACTTGCCTTTATTATCAGAGGGTTCGCTCACCATGTATTTAGGGTAGAAGGGAATAAGCTCGAAGGCCCTCCCAGAGCAGCCTGGGTTCATCTCCACTTCGTTGCAGCTAACAGTCTCACTGTGGAGGTCAAGACAAAGCACAGCTCTCCCATCCTCATCAATACAAATCCACTCTGCAAACCTGGCTCTTTGCCCAACTACACGGCTCATTCCGTGACAAGTGTTTGTTCTCTGGCTGGGACGTACCCAGCTTCCTGGCCAGGTCCCTTGGTCTGGCTATTGCAATGGATATGACAGGGACTTAATCCAAAGCCAGTGAGTCTTTATGCAGAGTTGCTCCGGAAAGAGGAAAGTCTATTTTGGGTTCTGCTACTCTAAGCCTATGCAAATGTCTCAAGAGTGATGAATGTAGCTTTCAACTACAAAAAATGGTAGTCAAAAATCTCAAATTCCATTTTCTAGCTCCCGCCAGTCAGCCAGCCGTGCATACACAGCACACCGGCCACTGTGCCTGTGGCTTCACTTTAGTTTAGACTTGAGCAAAATTGAGCTTAGCCTCAGTTTCCTCATTCTGTACAGTCAAGAAACTAAATTGGATCATTACTATGTTTTTTTTTTAGCTTGAAGTATCCATGAGCTTCGATTTCTGCCACAGTTGAGACTGGCTGTGACCAAAGACGCGCACAGCACTGGAAGCTTGTTGTGAACACAGCACAAGGGTTTGCTCACAAAATCTTTGAGTTTTCTCATCCTTCTCCGTAACTGTCAAAAACTGACACAGTGAAGCCAGCCAGAAGAACCAGTCAACACGAAGAATGCGTACAGGATCCAAGAAAGCAAGCTGCCCTCAGGCCCTTGGCACCTGCCCAGAGGTAACATTCGCCACTGAGTTTTACATATAATCCTCCCAAGATGTTTACCCAAGTGCGCTGGACTTCAGGCCGCACTGTGCAAATACTGTCACAAGAGATTGATGGAACAGGAAACAAGAGGGAAGAGATCTGCCACCTCCACTCCTCAAGAAACGGAAAACCCAAGTTGGTGACATCGCTTTTCATGTGGGTTTTGTTCAATATGCTTTTTTTTCCTTTCAGGTGCATGCGTGCATCGTGTGTGTGTGTGTGTGTGTGTGTGTGTGTGTGTGTCTGTGTGTGTGTCTGTGTGTGTGTCTGTGTGTGTGTCTGTGTGTGTCTGTGTCTCTGTGTGTGTCCTCGTGTCTGTGTATTGGAGAGTGACAATATATAGCCTTGGCTGGCCTGGAACTTACTATACCAATCAGGTTAGCCTCAATTCACAGAGATCCACCTGCCTCTGTCCCCCGAGTGCGGGATTAAAGGTGTGTGCTGCCACCACCCGGCTGTGTCACTTTAAAACCATCTGTTTAAATAAGTTTCTACTCCAGGTCTTCCCCCCACCCACCAGGGTTTTCCCTAAAGCTCTTCCATCAAGATTAGACAGAATGAAACTGGCCTTGTCTAAGTCTCCTAGGAGAGAAATGAATAGCTACTTCTCTTTAATACTCCAGCCCACCCTGCCCCAACTCAAGCTCTCATCCTACCCAAACCAGCCCAACCTTACAAATATGGAAAGATCCCAGGCTGACGAACAAGATGGCCATCCCCTTTTGAGGGCTGCAGCCCCCACAGAGTCTATGAGCGTAAGGCTGCTCTGTGCCTTGGGCTCCTTGCTGGGCCTCTCACTGCTCCTTATGCAGTCTCTGTTCCTGGCCATGTCACTGGGTCACGTCTGGGTCCTTACCTTGCTTCCTACTGCTGTCTTGCCCTCACACATAAAGCCAGCTTCATTTTAAGCTCATCTGCTGCCCACACTCCTGAGCCTCTGGCTTGCTGGCATCCCATTCAACAGCCTCTGGCTCCTTGGCAGCCCTAGTTTGGTGTTTTCACCAGCCTTGGCACATGTCTGTGAAGAGTTTCCCTCTCTTCAAGACTGGCTCTCAAATGGCCAGCTCCCACTTGCTGCCCTGAGCTAAAGGAAAACTCCTCCCATATGTTCCAGGTATCATCTCTTCTTAAAGACATTCCTAACCAAAAAAATTCTAATCAAGTGGTTAATAAGCAGCTGGGGAAACTAACACTCTGTGTTCTCTTTCTGTCACTCTAACCAAGAAGATAACTAAGATCCAAAAGATAGCAGGTTCACTTCAGCTCATGATCTTGGAGGTTCCAATTGCTGGTGTGTTAGTCCCATTACTTTGGGATGTGGTCAGCAACAGGTCACATGATAATTATGAAGAAAAACAAAAACACACCAAAAAGGGGGGTCTCAGCCTCACTATCCCCCTAAAAGTGCACTCACAATGATTTCAAGACTGCTCACTAAGTCTGCTTCTTAAAGGTCACAATACTTTCCAGAAGGGCCACTGTGACCAGTTCTTTAGCACCTGGGCATTCAGGAGCATTTAAGGCCGAGGCTATAGCACTGTGGAAAGGCAGAAGCCTGCTGTATGCAACTGACCATTTCTACAGCCAGGATCTTCCTAGACTCCGGCTTCCCAAAATACTATTAATAGAAATGTCTTGAAATCAAAAGTAAATGGGTCTTGGGCTTTTTAAGTGAATCCAGAAGGGACCATGACATTTCCCATGATATTTTGCCAAGTCTTTCTCATTCCATTGGCTTTGAGCCTGGGATGGATGGATATTCGGCCTGATTCTTCACTGGCCTGAACATGGGCATCAATCTACAGGGTCAAGAGAATGAAGCACTAAATCTCAAGGCAGTTTAGCTGTCCTTTCTTCCTCAATCCCACACCCAAGCCCCTTTTGAGTCCTAAAATGAAAACAGCTCAACCAGTTTCTAAGGAATCCTACACTACCTCAAATGTTAGCACCTAAGTCTTCTGCTGCTGCTCAAGTGAACCCCCAGCCCAAAAAGACCACGTCTTCCCAAATCCAAAATATCACCTCCCAAGTCCTTACAGATAACCTCAGAAAAAAACTGAATTCTATATTACCAGAAAGGCAAAAAAAAGAAGGAGAAAGAGATGAAGGAGAAGGGGAGAAAGAGAGGAAGGAATAAAGAAGCTATTAAGGCTGATTTCGACCTGATGCAAAGCGGGGGTCCTAGGGATAGCCAGCAACCCACCTTGAGCGGTGCACAGAACCAGAAGGCACAGTTACTACAACACATCCTGCTCCTGCTCACCTTTGCAATCACAGACCTCAAAACATCTTCAACCCTTCTTACTCCATTATCGGGGTAGACATGGAAGCAAAAGGTTCCATACATTTGAAAAACACAGAATTTGTGTTTGATTCTGGGCTCCTCCATCTCCTAGCTGTATGGTCCTAGCTAGGTCACTTTGCCTCTGAATTGTTTCTTTGCTAAATGAGAGCTGAAAACATCTCCCTAGCAAAATGGTTACCGGATTAAAGATTACAAAATTACAATTTGAAAAGTTCTTGGTAGACCAGGCAGTGGTGGCGCACGCCTTTAATCCCAGCACTCAGGAGGCAGAGGCAGGCGGATCTCTGTGAGTTCGAGACCAGCCTGGTCTACAGAGCTAGTTCCAGGACAGGCTCCAAAACCACAGAGAAACCCTGTCTCGAAAAACCAAAAAAAAAAGAAAAGAAAAGAAAAGTTCTTGGTAAACACTATATGCAAGAGAAAACTACTAGGAGGTGATGTTTGTGTAACCTAAGGTAACTGGGAACTAAAGAGAAGGCGTGACAGAGAACCCAAGACTAATGTACTCCTCAAAATCAGGAGCCTAGGATGCTGGGTGGGGAGTGGGGGGGGGGCTTAATGGAATACACAAAATGATAGCATAAAGTTGTTCAGCAGTGGCTGGATGTTTGTCAGTGGATGGGGTGAGTCCTAAAATAAAAGGTCTGTTTTTACGGCAGGTCTTCCCAATGCTGTGTTTTCATAGATGCGCACAGGCAACACTTCCGTGACCATTTGTCAGGCTCGGGTCACAAAAGATTCATCGGATTTCTGCAGTTGTGCAGACGACCTTTGCTGAGTGATGCATGCTTGGGCCATTCCCTACCGTCATATGTGTCATCTCAGGAACCTTCTTATTTCCAGGACTCCATGGGTGTTATGCAAATGTGTGTACATGCATGTGAGTCTGCCTATCTGAGCATAACTCTGTCTGTATATGTATAGAAGCATACAAACCATAACATGGTCCCACCAGCTGCATGAATTCCTCATTCTTGGCATCACCCTAATTCTTGCCAGATGTGCCTAGGCATACTATTTTCCAGTGTGACTTTGAACACTGGTGGTGCTAATTCCTAGATTGGTGACAAAGAACATGAAAAAACAAGCATTAGGGAGAAACTTTCCCAAATGATTCACCTGGGAGGAAACCTTCGGCCTATTTAATTACCAAAAACCAGGCCCTATACGGTCAGGGGATGGTAGGAAGTGTGTCCTTTTGCACATTGTTGTTAGGAGATACATGCTTCTTCTGTTCCTTCCCATCCCCATTTCTCCAGAAGTCTGGGGTTATCTCTATCTAGAAAAGTAGACAGAATGCCATACAACGGTATGACAAGCCCTTGGGAAGTATTTAGTAGAAGAGCATTTTGGTGATACCCCATACCAATAGAGAAGAGTCTGCTTTGCTGGAATTAGTATTGTGTTGCCTAAAGCCATTGTCGATGATCCTTCCATTGTATTAGGGTCACACAAAAGCAGGCTGGCTAGGGGGCACTGGGGCCTGGCTCAAGGGCAGGATTTACATCGCTTCCCTCTCCTGGCAGTGCACTGTCTCTACCTCCTCCTCTCTGGTCAGTCTGGCTTCCTGAAAGTTAGCTGGATCCTTTTGAAGTCTCTAAAACAAGAAACAAGCAGGCCATGGCACTCCAGGGACTGTCACGAAGCCGTGCTATATGTTGTCATTTCACACTGATGTCCTCAGCCTGAAAGCCTTGTACTTTACAGATCTAGGGTGGGGAACAGAGACAGATCCGGAACAGCAGAACCAATCTGTGATAAAGTGAAGGCCCCAGAGATCCCAGGGAGTGTGGCGCTCCTTTTCCTAAACCATCTCTGGGTGTATACAGGTTCTCCACCCTCCCCGTTTCCAGTCTCCTCCTTACACCTCATCCCCACATTTGGTCTTGGCTTGGTTCAAACCCTTAGACAAGTACCCTGAATGAGTCAGGACCTCTAAAATTCACAGCCAGGTCCTACAAAGTCCTTAAACAAAGCAAAGGGAACAGTGGGGAGGTGCAAAGTTCGTCTGATCCTTCCGGTGAGCAGGAGGGCAGGAAGGACTGAATACAGGTGCAGATGTTCCAACCCTACTAGGAAATAGGCTGTGAATAAAGGGAAACTACCAGCAAAGGCCTAGAAGGTTCTCTGGTGGAACATCCTGTCTTCTGGGATTACCATGGAATCTCGGGCCTAAACAAGGTACCTCTTGTGCCTCTCATAAGACCTAGCACTTCCACACTCTCTCCAAGAAGACATATAACACCCATACTTATCTTCTCTTAGGAAGTACTTGAGTCCCCAACCACTGCACACCGCCTGCTACCCAATAAATATTCATTTGATTCATGATAGTCTCAAGATGATTCTTATTTCCCGGTTAGTGACAGCTAAGTTCATGTCTCTTTCCCAGGAACGCCTTTCCTGACTATAGTTAGAGAATGTTGGAGCATGAAAGATCCACAGCCTTTAGGCGACCTATTCGTCCTCCCTCTGCAATGCTTGTTCCCTGTCTGACCATGAATTCTTCCGTGGCTTATTCATGGCCTTTCCCTGCCTGGTTCTTCCATCCCCACACATCCCAGTACCCAGCGGGGAAGAAGCAATGGTGAGAACAATGGCCTTTTCTTTCTTCACCACCTCTGGTGCTGAATTAGTAGCACTCAATAATAAAAATAACAATGCTTACCATTTGAAGATGCTACACAAAATTCCAAAGCACTTTTAAGAACATTATCTCTAATGAGATAATGCTTCTCACAAAAGTCCGTAGTTAAGTAGGTGCAATTAGCCCTAAGTAACAGATGGAAACTGAGGCTCAGAAGGTTAAGAGACCTGCCCTGGGGCACACAGCCAGGTCAGCACTTCTGTTCCTGTTAGCACTTCCCTCTGCAATTTGGGGCCTCTCCAGACTCCTCAAAGCGCCATTAGCAAGAAATGATCATTAAGCAAATTGAGACAAGGAAGAGAAATGCCAGGAAAATGCACACTTCTCCCCAAACCACCAGCCTGGTGGTACCTGACCTCCACAGTCATCGGGTGAGTCTCCCGTTGTTCTCAGAAAACTGGGAACTACACAGGCTAACAGATACTATATCTTTTGTAACTGGATGTCCCTTCCCCAGGGCCTAGAACGTAACAGATGCCCGGTTATGTGACGATCGGCTAATGAACGATGAAAAGCAAGTAAGGTTAAAAATGAATAAACCTGAAATAAAAGGTATGCTGTAACCACAGACATACGAGATTTCACATCTAAAGCGTTCCACACGTTTAAACACCTGGTTTTCGTTTACACAATTAAAAATGGCAGAGAATGTGTGCGGGTAAGAATGTCCTCACCCCAGGCCGTGAGGACACGCAGAAACCTGGAACCCCCCTTGCTAATCAGGCAAATGAGGTCTAGGTTACCAAAATCCAGTGTACAGAGGTGGGAAATCTCGTCCAAGAACCCACCCCAAGTCCCTCTCCATTGGGGAACATTTTCTAAGACTTCCTTCCCTTCTAGAAAGGGCAGCTTGTACCTTCCAGGGCACTCTCAGTGAGATAGACTTGGGCCTGGTGGCAGCCACACAAGTGCTCTCTTGGAAAGCTAAGGGTCCTGTGGTCACTCAGTTTTTAAAGCTCCTCCTTCTAATCCAGTCAGGCAGGACACTGTTCTTTTGAAGGCTGGTAGCAGCTAACTAACCATCAACCCCACTCTTGGGACAAACCCCGGACTCCTCATTGAGTCCACGGTACCTCTATCCAAGTGCATGCATCTCCTCCTTCACCTGACTCCAGGTACCACAGACACCCTGAGTTCCTCTCCACACCAACCCGTTGCCCTGATGTGCTCGACATGCAGGATTCTCACGGGTGTTGCGCACTTGGCCCCATCTCATCCCTGTGACTCTGTTGCTGTTCAGCAGCCACCTCCCCAGAGAGCCCTTCCGTGTTAGCCAACCCACTGTCAATGCCGCCCACTCTCTCTCAGCCTCCTTTACCTTCTTCCCTGTGGCATTTATGACGCCCTGCCTGAGTCTCTCTCGTTTACTGCTCTGCCTACTGAGTTTCAGGCAATGTCACTGACTCTGTACAGAGCCTGACCACAGGATCCCTAAGGAAAGAACCTTGTGTTAGGCGGGAGGTGAGCTTTCAGAAGGACTACCCAGCAGGCCTCCCAATTAAAGAGGCCAGAATCATAGGTGGGCCTGCTCAAGATCTTAAAACAGGATATAGACATAATGGTGGCTCCCGGCTGATGTTCAGGGCAGAAAGACAGCAGCGGTGGCCAACTCCAGATGGGCCAGCTCAGGGCCTCAACAACAGGATGCAATCACTGACAGTGGTCCATAACAGCTAGGGGAATACGCAGAGGGCCACTGCCCTTTCCCCGAGTAAGCATTTCAGTGTTAAGAGCTTAAGTCCTATACACATTCCTGCATCTTTATATATTTACTTAGACAGAATTCCGTGTAAAATGGGCTTCCCAGAAAAAAAAAAAAGTTCTCTTCCTAGAAGTGCCTACGCTGAGAGAGGCACCAGGGACAGGCTCATCATCAGGAGAGAGAGAAAAGCACCATGCTAGCAGAAGGGTTGAAGCTGCGCAAGCCAGCCCACTCTACCTAAAAAGCAGGTTGTTGTTCGCGCTAATCGCTCTTGACTGCTTACTCTGCTACTGTGTTGCTTCTGAAATCTCATCCATCAGAAGCACAGGAACCAAGACTGCCCTAGGTAGAGACCAGAGGAAATGAGGGACATCCCTGTGGTGCTGGCCAGCCTTTGTGCAGCTTTGTATTTCCAACACACTCCCAGAACACAGCTGTCATCCAATAAGTATCTGAACCAGCGTGTACACGGGTGCACTAGGATGTCGGCAGGCTTACTCATCAGGAAGGGAGGCAGAGGTGTCTGGAATATCTAAGAACACCTTACCAGACTCTCTTCTGAACAAACAGAAAGCAAACACTAGTCTAAGGACACTCAGCAAGTGAAGGGAGAAGGAAGGAGTCCAGAGATAAGTGACAGTGGCGCTAAATGAGTAAGGCCATCAGACCTAACTGCTGCAGAGAGACATGCTCACAGCCCTCACTGTCCCAACACCAGCACAGTCAAGGCTTGGCAGTCACTCCTGAGCTTCTTACCAACTGCCAGGCACTGCACCAGGAGCTGGGCACATGTGATTCCCTACTCCCTCTTGCTGTGAGCAGACGCTGAACTGTGCCCTTCAGAAAGGTCTATTTATGATCTCATGGTCAAGCCTGGGAACGCAACTTTATTTGAAAATAGTCTGTGCAGATGGATCAGGATAAAAAAGAAGCTATAACACAGCGCAGTGGGTCAGTTCAGAGAGGTAAGCTGGACCCAGAAGTGAGAAGCATTCTGAATGAGTCCTCCAGCCATGGAGTGAGGGGCCGTCACTCCAGTCTGTACACATACAAAAGCACTTTCCCAACCAGAGCAGTCCATCCAGCTCTCCAGAAAGCAGGTGACAGCCACACCGCTCTCCATCCATCTTAGAAAGGTCAGAAACTAAATTTGGAACTTGGCTTTTACCTCTTTTACATCTCAAAGTTATCTTGAGGCTAAGGGGAAAGGTTCACAGAGGAATGTGCCAGAAACACAGAGTAAACATTCCAGAGACAGAATATCCATGTTGCTTTAATAGCCGCAGTAAGCGCAGTTGTGGGGCTTTTTCTGTTTCCCAGAATTCCTATGCATTTTCTCACTTGGCTCTCCATGGCCCACTGTGTTATTATCTGTATTTAACAACTAAGAAGTCTCAAGTCCACGGCAGGACACTGGCAAAGCCTAATCAGTAGTCAGTGGTAGAGGTGGATCAGACCCCACGACCACAGCAGCCAGTTCAACTTCCTCTTGGTCCGGTACCCAGCCTGTTAGATACAGCTCTGTGGTATTTCCACAAAACCTGGCTGCTCAGAAGTCTCCAGGGAAGCCGCACTGTGTGAGAGAGCCGCGGAGGAGCTCGATTGTACTTTGATAGGTAGGGGAAGGACACCTTCAGGATGGGTACCCATAGCTGGATGTCCTTATAGCCCCCTACCTGATGTTCCCAGTCCTGAGGCTACCACGTGACAGATCCCAGGAGACCTGGAGCTCACACGCAGCTTTCCGAGTTCTCTTTCTGGCTGTAAACCTGTCTCAGGAAGTGCACCTCTTATTCCAATTCACAATGTTTTCTCTATTTAGGAAAATGCCTAGAGTCCTCTGTGATTGGAGATTTCAGCTAACATGAGTCACTGGTCCATGGGAAAGCCAGGTCTCAAACCCAAGCCCCTGTCTCAGGAGCCAGCAGATGCCCTCCCCTGGCAGACAAGTGGACCCTAGGATACTCAGAGACACAGAACACCCTGAGGACTTTCACTCCTGATACAGGAGACCCTCCCACACCTCAGGGAGGTCACGCCACATGGCAGGTAAGGGTACAGACTCAGGAGCCACCTACTCGGATGGGACCTCAGAACTACTGTTTTGATTCCCAGGCTGTGACCTCACACAAGTTAGCTTACTGCGCCTCTCCCCTCTTTAAAAAGAGGGTGACTATGGCAAATATGCACACTCCCTATTATGTCAGTGAAATACATAAATAAGAAAGTGAAGGGCTGACTGTAATTCTACCCGGAGTCTGATGGGGTTGTTGAAAAGACTAAATGAGTTAACACATGTCGTGTACTTAAAACACTGCCAGCAGTGAGTGCTGACATTAAAGTCGTCAGAAGGCACAGATCCAAGTGCCTCAGTCACACAGGAACAGTCGCGAGAACAGAGCGAGTAGTGGGGGACAGGCACCGCGCAGCCAAACTCAACAGTGCCGTCCCCAGAGCTAACGTAGCTCATTCACAGGTAAGCCAGCCATCAAAGCCTATCTGCCTTTACTTTGTACACAGCTAGCAAGGACCGTGGATGACTTCCCGAGTCCACAGGAGAGGAAGGAAGAGAAGAAGGCAGGAGCCAGAGCAGTGGACCCCAAACCTTTTCACACCACGGCTCATTGCAAAGGCACACAACAAGTCGTTCCGTCCCCTGATGGCTTCACAGGATTGCTGCAAGTCTCAAAGTCCAGTTTTCCTAGTGATGAAGCAATCCCCCAAAGAGGATGGAATATGTTCATTATTCTTAAGGATCCAGGGGTCTCTATTTTATATTCTAGAAGGCTTTCTTCACATATGTGTAAGTGCCAAGGTGCCTGGGAAAAGGTTCCACTACATGAGGAGTCAATTTGACTTCCCCTAGAGTGAATAGGGATTAGTGAACACAGAGCAAGAGGGGTCATCATATTTAGACTTCAAAGTGTCCCCTCCTGTGTTCCACGGGCAAATGCAAAGCAGACACTGCCTTCTCCCCTGGAAACAGTGAGCGTGCAAACACCGAGTCAAACAATAACCTAGGCACCCTGATCAGCCACACATCTACCAAGGGCCTTGCCAACCCACGTGAACTGCCACGCTCTCAACCAGAAATCTAAGGCTCTCTGCTGGTTTTGGGGTGTGTGTGTGTGTGTGTGTGTGTGTGTGTGTGTGTGTTTCTGCCTTGCCTCACCAGGTCCTAGCCCAAACTCATCACCTACACTGTGGTTTAAACCTCTATGAAGTTTTCTGAGGAACCTGTGCCTCCTCTGCCTGGTCGGGCCAGAAATGAGGAACAACCATAAGATATGGGGAGACAGACACCTGTGGCCGGGATGATAAGGTCACAAACCGGCAGTACATATCCCATAATCATTTCACACTAATCTTCCATGGGCAAATAGTTTATGGTCTCTGAGCTTTGGTGGTCACGTCAATAAAGCAGAGCAGTACTCATATCCAGCCCACACCACCTAAGCACATTTGTGTCTGAACGTACACAGGACAGCAACTGCACATACAAATATCGCCAGAGCCACTCAGGGAAAGCTGTTTCTTCCTAGGCTAGAGAGTAGAGTCTGCCTCTAGCCTGAATAGAAACCCAACTTTCCGAGCTGCACAAAACACAAGGTTCATCGAGTTTGACTAGTCAATGACCTGGCTAAGAAGTACCTCACCCCACCCCCAGGAAGTGGCTTCCTCTTAAGAGGTGGAGGAGTAAGTATTGTCTTGGTGAGATAGCCTGCTTTTCCTTCCCAGGATCTTGCTCTCTGCACACTTCCTGAGAAGTCTGGAGCTCTGGTAGGTCTGTGCCTCCCACTGTCTCAGGGGCTCTGAGAGTCTAAGGTCGCTTTCTCTAGACTCTGGCCCTTTTCACTCTTGCTCTAAAGCCGACCCCCTTTTGCCATGGGGCTTCTTGCTGAACCTCCATGTGAAACCCGTGGCTCTTTTCCTTCTCCTCTGGACAGCTGCCAAAACTGACAGCTTTCCTAGCCTGTGGTTTCCTTTTAAACACTAATAAAATTGTCTCCAATCTTCCTTCTGAGTCGTCCTCAAATTCTTTAATTGAGGAGAGGAAAAACCTTAAGAAGGGATCCCAGTGTCCCCAGTAACAAGTGGCACCCATCATGGAGCACCACAAAATTTCTGATGACACAGATTTGTCAGCTGTGTTTGTCGTTATTGTGTTAAAGCCAGGAGACGGGGTCGGCACTAGGGATCAGGTAGGCAGGCATCAGGAGACGGGGTCGGGACTGGAGCTCATGTAGAGCATGTGTCTAGCAGGCATCAGGAGACAGGGTCGGGCCTGTGGCTCAGGTACAGAGCATGTGTCTAGCAGGCATCAGGAGACAGGGTCGGGCCTGGGGCTCAGGTACAGAACATGTGTCTAGCAGGCAGAAGACCCTGTGCCCCATGGCCGGCATCACACCCACTGCCCCCCCCCAAAAGTATTTAAATAGACTCAGAGAAGTCCTAGAACAATTTGCTTAACTCCATTTAGCTTCAAATGAATTAAGTTTGCTTTTGAAAAGGAACAAGTTTGATCTTGTTTTGGTTTGGTTGGCTTTTTCAAAGTATCTGCTAGGACTGTCACAGCTTCATCTTTGAAACATTTTCCACAAAGACCGGCGCGAAGGGCCCATGCTGTACTTTTGTTCCGACTTTCGTTGCAACTCTCTTTCTGCCCCTTGTTCGCCAAGTCTTCTTACTTCTATAAGCCTTCATTTCCTTGCCCGCATGCACGAAGGAAGAACAAAGCCTGGCGGCCTTCAGTCATTTGACTCAACAAAATCGTTTATCGAGAGCCAGGCAGGGGCCAGTCACCTGAGATCCAGTCTCGGACAAGATGAACTAAATCCCCACTTTAAGGAGACAAAGAAATAAAAATGGCCATGTGTCGGTGGGGGATTATAAATAGTATACGCAAATCTCTAGCACCTGGAGGAGTTGCAGTAAAGGTGTTACGTTCTCTCTGCCAAAAAAGACACAACCGAAGTTAAGCTAAGCGCTTGACTGCGGGCCACAGTGCTGGCCTCTCCCTGCACAGCCCAGCTCCCCCCCCGCCCCATTCTGGTTTTGCTCACACACACTTACTGCTGTTTTGTTTTTTGGTTTGTTTTGGTTTTTGCTGTTGTTTTGTTTCGTTTGGGGGTTTTTTTGGTTTGGTTCTTTTTTAACTGGAGGCCTTGCTCTGTCAAAGTCTTTTCGTGTGTGCCGGTCTAAGCTTTTTCCTCTCACTTAAAAACAGGCTGCCTTCTGCAGCCTCGTGCCGCGTCTCTATGTGAAGGAGGAGGTTTACAGAAGCAAACAGGGGTGCTGTGGCTCATGACTGTGGTTATGCAGTGTGTACGTTACAGCCCTTGTACACTTACACAGTATGTCTGCTCAATTAGGACGACACACAGATGGCAGCAGGAAAACCTGCTTGTCATGCCATTGTTGTAGCTGTACCAACCCAGAGGAAGACAGCTCACTCCCAGGCAAAACTGACTATGTACTTAACTAGAGATCGCTGAGAGGAGTGTAGAGAAACGCACAAAGGCATTGTTAGTCATTCCTCGGGCCTGGCCAGCAGGAGTCACACCTCAGAACATGGAGCAGTCAAAATGCAGGCCAGGCTTCAACCTAGTAATGTCCAAAAATGGGGACACACTGAGTCCCTGAGCTTACTGACTGGTGGCAGGGCAGGCAGTGGGGGGAGAGGGTCACAGAATTGTCCCTTCCAGGCTCCCTTATGCATCAGCTTATCCAGGTTAAAGCCCAGCCACACAGCCATCCTCCTGCATTCGCCTTCTGAGGCTGAGGTCATCCTGAGGCGTTGCAGATCCTAGCATGCTCCCAGACATCTGGGTGGCAGTCTTTAGTTCTAATGGACGGAAGTGTCTGCTGGCCCAGTACACCAGGGCATGGCTCCATGCCTCTCACAACCACCTCATTTAACCTTCACAGCAGGTGAGAGCGCAGTGAATTGCTCTGATTTTACAACAGGGCATGGGACTGTCATGTCCCAAGCTCGTCACTCCAGACTCTGAAGAGGAAAAGGCCGGGCTCACCTAATTCTCCTTCTTGCTCTGCCTTCCTCTCTAATGGCACTCAGGTCTGGCCCTTGCTTAGAAAGCACACGGTACATGTTCATCACAAAACATCAAATGCCAGCATGTCCACTTAACAGTCAACTCCAGCCAAGTCTTTGTGAACTTCAGGGTTTACAGAGAGCCGGGCATTCGGCACACACAATAGATTCCCTTGGCTGGCAGAGGCTGTTCGCCAGGCACGGCAGAATTTACCTACAGAGTAACAGCTGTCGGCAGGTAGGGCTCACAGTGGCTGTGCTATAAATGATGTACTTCACCGTGGGTGGCATGGTCAACAACAGGACAGCGATTAGGAGCAGTGGAAATGTCATGCCACTGGCCAGTTCAGCCTCACTCACTTCACCAGTACCAAGAAAAGGTAACCAAGATGATGTGGCCGCGGAAATGTGCGCTAGATGTGGCATATACCACATAAACTCACTTAGACAAAGGAGCTACCTTAAAAATACAACTACGGCTCTACTCTGGACTGTTTGTAATCTGTTAACAAAAGTAAGCCGAGTGTTAGAAATGGGGACGAATGGGAGCTGGGAGAGCTGCAAGAGAAACCTAGACTAGGAGCAGGCACACATGCGAGTTTACAGGCTCTGTACTGGGGCGAGCATGCCTTGCTAAATAAACTGCTCTTGCTCCCAGCAGAGTGGGAGACCTCCCAGCAGTTGACATGTGTCATCTTACTGTTTGGATCCTCGAGAGAGCTGTGGGTAGACAGAGACCGACTGTGTAGGGAGCTGAGGGTGGAGTCACTCACACAATAGAGAACATTCTAGATCACTTTTCACAAAGAGCAAGGCATACCCCCCCCCTCCGCCTCGCGCTTCAGAAGCATAAAAAAAAACCTGAAAAACACAGACTACACGGACCCCACTCCAGACTCAGAATCAGGGCAGGTCTGGGAACATAGATTGTATGTCCCCAGGTGCCGTACAATTCTCAAGTCAGAGAGTTTGAGAACCCTGGCTTCAGACACAGTTTGGTCTCTCCCCTGCTGGGGCTCAAGTCGGCACTCTGAAATGGCAATTCTCTAGTAAGACAAACTAGTAACCTGTTGGGGGGGATTCTCAAGCTTCTTTCCAGGGGCAGTGAATACTTTTGTCAGAGGACTGTTTTGGCCAGAGAGAGCCTCCGTGAGCAGCTGTGACACACCCCCTGGGTCAAGACAGATGAATCCACACCCAGACCAAGGGTCTCTTCTCCTTAGAGCCTAAGTTCACCCCAGCATCTCAGTCAGTCAGCCTTCTTGCCGCCTGATTCTGGTCACTGTAACGACAAGCCTAGCCATCAACGAGTCCCTGTTGGGTACTTTATAACTTCCTCTCTGCCTACAAGGCCCCACCACGGGATTTCACTTTCCACGAGTCCTTTTCTGGCTCGCCTCCCTTTACTACCTCCATAAACAGCGGTGCTCGCCGAGTCTAACACGGGCCTTCTGTTCCTGGTGCTCTCTGTCCTGCGGACCCTCCTCTCCCTCTTCACCTTCCTCCCTCATCTCCTCCCTCATCATGAGCTGGAGTGTCCAGCCCCCCCATCACCCACAGGTATCTCCATTCACATGTTCCACAGATCCTCACTAGGCCAGTCCCTCAGGCCCCTTCTGTGGGACCCTCCTGAAGTCCTTCTAGCTTATAACACAGTGCATACATATCAACGTCCCAAGACCACAGCATGCATGTGGCCATAAAAGTTTGTTTCCTAATCGCACCCCGCCCCCATCTCTGGACCTACCGTCACTGCCAGCCTAAACTTGCAACACTCATTTCCTCTTCACAAACACTGAGGCACAATCTCAGCATCTCACTCACCCTGCAAGACTCTCTCCTAGTCTCAGAGACGCGAGGGACTCCCCATTGCCTGCAGTGGAGTCCAGCGGTTGGTATACACTGAAGCGTCCTGTCACCTGGCTCTTCTCGTTCACTCCAAGCTAGTACTGCACTATAAAGTGTGACCACATGGCTTTATACACAGGCCTCAGCTCCAAATACCTATTTTGACCTTGAAATTGCCTCTCATAAGACCCTGCATTATGTGGATATCTACCCACGCATCACTTTCCCTATTAGCCGTGGGTTCTATCTCTCACGGTAGCACCTGACTCCTGCTGTGAACATTTACCAAAGGACCACAAGAGCCAAGATGTACCACTAAAAGAAGAGCCTGGAGAGCAGAAATGACCAGACAAGTCTGGGAAAAGGCAGTAACAACACCCAGCACTGGGAAGCCCCACTTCATCCCCTCCTACAGTGCTCTCCGAAGAACTGCTAAGAACTGCTACGATCTGACTCTGCCAACTCACCCCAAGCCTGTGACGTAGGCACTCCTGTTCCCACTTCATAGATGAAGAAACTAAGACACAGAAAACTTAAACAAATGATTGAGAATGGGAAGGGGTTCAACACGGTCTGTGCACAGTTAAAATCTCCAGACAGGCGAGTACGGGAGGAGCTGCCAGGCCCAAGAGCCTCTAATGTAGGAAGTACTGCCGAGGTGCAGAGGGGTCCAGAGCTGGAGAAGCAAGTCCTGGAAGTTGTATCCTTAGGGAAAGGCTTTCCTGCTGTGCTAGGGAAGAGAGATGAGATCAAGGAGAGAGAGGGAAAGAAAATGAGAGGCGCAGGATCGATCGCTGGCAAAGTTCCTGTTTATGGAGGAAGACTAGTCAAAACTGTTGAGGGAAAAGGAGGCGTGAAGACTTTGTCAAGGAGGGATGCCTTAGAGAAGGAGGGGCAGACTCCAGGCCACAGCACTCCCAGGGTATCTCCACAGCAGAGTACTTCCGCCCACATGTGGGGCGGGGCTTGGTTGTTTGGGCTATAGGGTTTTCAAATTCATCCTTGGTTCCCGCCTCCCCCACCAACCAGTTGGTTACATGTCCTCATCTCCAGGGCAGAGAATGGGATGAGAGCCACAGATACATCAAAGAATCATTAACTTGCCATAAATCTACCCAACGTTGACTATCCAACTTGGTTTTCCTTTCTTTTCTTTTTTCTTTTTCTTTTTTTTTTTTTTGGTAAGTTCTAGTTTTAAAACATTTCATCACTCTGTTGTGGTTGGAAGCAAACTGCCACCCCTCCATCGTCTCCTGAGTCTAGCCACCCCAAGAGCAAGTTCAACGCTGGCTCCTTATCACCTACCAGGCCGCCATCTCACAGAGAGAGGCTGTGGGTTTTAGCCAGCCACGGATACATTGGTCTGAGAACAGATATGAATTAGTTCCAACCGGAGCTACTTCTGAAGCTCCCTCAGGTTAAATGACGGGACAAGAGCTCAAAGGAAGGGCAGCAGAGGAGAGAGGCAAACACTTCAAAGAGACAGAACCAATGGGAAATGATCCTACTCTGGGATGGCACTTTAGCTCATACAATCTTGACATGGAAAAGGTTTCTTTGTGTTAAGAAACAAGGTCATACCTTTAGGGCTGCATGAACTACAGAGAACACGTCCTGCCTACTGACTCTAGCCCTACGATCACTCAGTATTTGATGCCTATCTCGGGGACCTTGGGAAGCTATCCTCAGTGCATGGCCCCCATACTAGCCATGAGACACAGAAGAACCCCAGCCCATACACATGACATAACACCTTCCCTAGTACAGGTCTGTAGCTAATAGCAAAAGCTGAGGAAATTGGAGCGAATTCTAAAAAGTGCATCTAATCCAGAGGTTCTCAACCTTCCTAGTGCTGTGACCCTTTAGCACAGTTCCTCCCAACCAAAAATTATTTCATAACTATAAAGTTGCTGTTATGAATCATAATGTAAATATCTGATATGCAGGATATCTTACATGTGACCCTCAAAGAGGTCGAGACCCACAAGTTGAGAGACTTAATCTCTGGAAATGCAGAAGGTTCTGCAAGAAATGGGACCCCCTGCCCTTTGACAGCGTCAGGAACCACAACTACAGGAAGGAAAATCCCCTAACATTCCTGTTTCTCCTAAACCGACCCCATGCAAGTCCAATCTCATCGAACTAGAAGGCACCAGTGACAGACAAGACAGTGGGCTCGGTGACCAAACATGCTTTGGGAAAATCACATGGAGACTACCAATGTCTCGGCGCAAGTAGGAGAAAGTCGAGAGTCCTCTGCAGGCTTTTGCTGGAGCTTTCCAGGCAGCCCCAGCTCTGCCAAGTGCATTCCAGAGCTTGCCTCACATGCCCAGACCAGCAAAGACCTTTGCATTTGCAATGACTTCACACTCAGCCAAAAGTAAACACGCTCTCCACTTTTTCCATGAACAAATTCTAACCCCAAATTGCCAGTGTTGGCCTCTGTGCAATCCAAATGGAAAGCCGCCTTTCCCCAAAAAGTAAAAAATAAAATAAAAATAAAGCCATTTTAACTCAATGATACCTCTTGGCCGCAAAAGAAAACTTTGCTAAAAGCTTCCTAGAAATTATTTATCATGTAATCATGCAGGATGCTATGATCATGCAAGCAAAGCCTCACAATGGAACAGCGGCACTCAAAATACAACTGATGATCCAAGAACGCTCACTCTAACACCTGCACTCAAGACTTAAGCCGAGCATCTGGGTCACACAAGAGCCACCACTCTCACACCCCTACGCACGCATGGCTCATAGCCGCCTGATTGGAACAGTCTTCCGATCAGGTAAGATCGGTACCTAGACCGTGGTAAGGCAGGTACTGATCAGAATAAAAAACAAAATGTCCCGAAGATCTGAGCTGTGCCAAACCCTGGCACCTGTCAAACACACATCTCACTTCTCTCCGACCTCGCACCCAGAACCCATGTGGCGTAAGCTCAGTTGCCACAAGTAGTAAGAAACGCAGACTCTCCAAACTTACCAGGTTAGAGTTGGTGGCGTTGGAGTCATCTTCTGGAAAGGGAATATAGATCGCTAAGGCCACACAATTGGCAAAAATAGTCAGCAAAATAATGATTTCAAATGGTCTGAGAAAGGAGTTAAGGAAATCAATGCCACCGTTAACACAAGTGAAACAAACATACATCTATATATTTTTTAATGAATCAAAGATTCGTAAGAATTCTGTTTAAACAATGCATTCCAAGCCCCTTGTATTCTGAAGAGAAACATATGCCTTTTAAGTGCTTCTAGTGGACCCCCGCCAAAATTTTTTCCTAATATGTCAAGAGCAGTGGAGGCCAGTCGCGTGCCAGAGTAAACACAGATCTCTAAATACTTCTTCCCCCCTTTTATTTATTTAGATTACATTTGATTTCATTTTCCTCATGTGAGCTTGGGGTAAAGAGCTCTGTCTGCCCCAGGAAGGGTTCCCCCCACCAAAACCCCATTTCCATGACAGTTCATGGCTCATGCCTGTCACCAGTGGACCCATGCATACACTGTAGGGAGAGCAGTGAGTAGGGGTTTACACAAAGCGACCCCTCATGGAAATCTACAGATTTTGTTTTTCAGTGTTTGGAAGCAAAGTTGAGAGTCTTCTACCTCCCTAGGGTTTAGGACTCCACAAAGCCAGGCAGGATCTGCTCTGTGGGGTCAGAGGTAGGGATTGCCTCCCCTTGCCGGTTTGGCTCTGCAGAGGAATGGGGCATACTAGCTTTGCAGAGGTCCTGTCTTTAGTGTACAAGGCCCCACTAATGGGTCTTCTTACCACGAGTAGTGATGGCCTAGGCTATAGAGCATCATGCCAGGGTCCACTCACCAGTAACAGCATACTCTGATGTTCTCTCACCATGGAAACATCAGGGCAGGACACAGTAAGCAGTAGGTTAATGTAACAGCACCTTTCTGCAGAGATCATACCACACCCACCGCTGAAAGCAAGAAAGGGAGGCTTCACAGAAAGTCCCAATCTGGGTTCCCACAACTAAGTTCCCAGCCACTTTCACAGAGCCTCTTCTAACTAGCTTCCTATTGCAGTGATAAAACCCTGTGACCAAAAACAACCTGGGGAGGAAAGGTTTCACTGCAGCTTATAGCTTGTAGTCCATCGCAAAGGGAAGCCGGGGCAGGAACTCAAGCCAAGGACCCAGAGGCAGGAGCAAAAGCAGAGAACACAGAGGGTGCTGCTTACTGGCTTGCTCAGTCAGCTTTCTTATACAACCTAGGACCACCTGTCCAGGAGTGGCACTGCCCACAGTGAGCTGCGCCCTCCTGTATCAATCACTAATCAGGACAATGTTGGACAGACTTGCCTACAGGCCAATCCAAGGGAAACATTTTCTTAACTGAGGTTCCCTTTCCCCACCTGACCTGGGCTTGTGCCACGTTGACAAAAAACTAACCAGCACTGAACCTAATGAGAGGAAAGGAACGGGTGAAAACTGTAGGGAAAAGGGACCAACTAAACTCTCACAGAAGTAGCAAACTCTGAAGCAGGAAGATGCCCTAGAGACTACTTGTTCCAAATCATCTCCTGCCCCCATGTCCAGTGTCACCTCATGCCATAGCATTTATACTTAGAGTCAAAGGCCCGCTACGCTAGGACAAGAGTTCTACACTCAGGGGGAATCTGAATTTCCTGATGAATCCCCAGCAGCCCCAGGGCAGAGCTGAGGATGCCTCTTAAGATGAGCCATTGCCCTCATGTGTCTTGGTATCACCAGATGACCTGTGAGCAGGGCCTAACTAATCTCCCCTTTACAAACATGGCCACCATCACATCTGCCCAAGATCTCCAGAAGGCAAGGAGCAAAGCCAGGCTCAGGGCCCAGTCAAAGCAATAAGTTCATACTATCATGACCTGCTGTCCTGAGGTGGCCAGGATCCAACAGCAATGGAGACAGGAGCTGGTGTTAGGGAGGTGACAGCAAGGACAGGATCTAGCACTCCTACAGAGGCTCTGTGGTGATTGCCTCCCCACCCCCAACTCCCTGTCCCACTGCCAAACACCTGGAAAGAGACAGTAATCTCTACTGCTAATGGAAGGAACTAAAGCTTACAAAGATTGTGTTGTGTCTGAAGTCATCAAGTTAGAGACCCAGACCCATCCCAAAGAGTAGGCTTCTGAGTCAGCTTTGAAACTACTTTGTGCTGGTCTGTCTGTACGAGGTGGCCCTGAGGGTATTTCAGAAAGCTAGCGCTCCTGGCCCTCTACCACATGCCCCTCTTCCTAACCACACCCCAACCTGCTCAGGACAGTGACTATCAGCCCAGGCTGCAAGGTTCCATTCTTAATGTCCAGTGCCCTATCAGAAAGGGGTACAGGAAGGCAACTGAGCCAGGCCCCATGAATATCTACTGGTCAGATGTCCTCACTGTCTCTACAGGTCAGAGAGCCAAGCCTGAGTGTTTCAAAGGCTGTCCCCCTACCCTCCCTGCTACGTGCACACATACGCACAAGCAAGCACCTACTGCCACACACTAAAGCCCCAGGCTGACACTGGAGGATTCTGTCAGCCAAGAAGACAAACAAGCAGACAGGGAGAGCAGGTGAGATGCAGAGGAACACCCAGAAAGCACCATGACCCCTTCAAGAACCAAATCGCTATTTAAGCTGTCCATCTGACAACAACACCAGGCCCCACTCTTCAAGAGCTGTTGAGCACATAGGCTCTCTCCACATCTGACCTCGGCAGTCTGGAGCTTTCACACAGCTAAGACTGTGTGCTGCATCCCTCCCTCTGCCCAGGTGGGAAAGCACCCTCTCTCGGGAGGCTCAGCCACACTAATCATCCAGGAAGGGCTGCGGATTCTGGGCCCTGCAGACCTACACTGGAATGCAAGTTGATAGCTATCTATTCCCATCCAGTAACTACTTCCATCTAGTAACCGTTTCTACCTAGTAACTACATAGTCCCACCTAGTAATTTGCTATCCGATACCACCAAGTAACTACCTTGTCCTACCTGTTAAATATCTTGTCCAACCAATAACTATCTGGTTGCATCTAGTAACTACCTAGTACTACTTAGTTACTATCCAGTCTTGCCTAGTCCTCTGGCACACTACTAAGTACTTAGCACAGGGAGTTTGGGAAGCGCATGGGTTTTAACTGTGGGGAATCTGGATGTAAAACCAACTTATGGGAAGTCTTTTGGATCTCAGGGTTTCCCTGCTCTCCCTTCAGAGTAGTTATCTCTGGGTCCCAGTTCTCTTACTCCATGGCTCTGAAGGCAGCCTGAGAAGATTAACCAAGTCTAGTTTCTCGCCCATTCATGGACTATGTGCAGTTTAGCAGACTAGACAATTTAGGAGCAGCCCTTGCTGCTATAACTGCATCCTGCTGTAGTTACTTTTGGAAAAGGAATTCAGTTATTCCCGATGGGTGTTGTCTGCACCTCTGAACTTTATTTCCACCCCAGGTCTTCCAACCACTACCCAAGGGTTTTAAATCTTTCCCTAGAAACTCACAAATGAGACGAACACTCCATCCAAATGGAAAGAATCGAGTTTTTTTTAAAAAAAAAATTGAATTTGATTTCTTAACTCGAATTTGAGTTTAAAAAAAAATACCTAGCACTAAGTGTCAGGGATCTAATGCTGTCTATTCCTGGTCACGTGTCCTGGGGAGTTTCATGTGACTTATTTCATCCCTGGTGATAGTCAGGGCTGTGCTTTGAGGTCTTTTCCAGTGTAACTCAATACTCAGACATTAAGACTGGTGTCCATGGTAACATTCCAGCCCTTAAGAGACACGGTTCCTAAAGGACCCTGCTTCCACTCCTTCCTGTGTGTTCAAAGTAGATACACATTACTTTAGATGATGCTTTCAACCTTGGCTATCCCAGAGCCTGGCCTGGAGAACTCTGTAGAATGTCTGGGGATGAGTGGGACCTTTGGCATCTAGAATTTGATAAACCTGTCCATGTGATTCCAGTGCAGAGCCCAGGCTGAGAATTCCTGCTGCCAAGCCCTAGGGTTCTCATGCATTTCCTGGTCCATTCACACCAGAAAGAGGTCAGGTTGTGAGCTACTGCTACACCATGCCATAGGAAAGAAAGTTATAAAGCAGCATGCAGCAACAATGAAAACTACGTAGACAGGTAGAGTGGATACAAGTTCATATTCCACACTGATACATACAAATTTTCTCTAAAGTTACTGGTGACAGGCCCAGTGCCCTGTCTTTCAAATGCTTGGGACTCAAAGCATTTCACGCTTAAATCCATGATTGGATTTTGGAATCTCTTCAGATTCATGAGAAATCTTGGGAATGGGACCCAAGTCTGAATTTGAAATTCATTTATGTCCTATGTACACCTTATACACACAGACAACACAAATTTAGAGCATGCATTTTGACTGCAACCTGTCACAGAAGATCAAATGGACAACTTTCCATCTGTGTTGATACTATAAAAGTTTTAGACTTTAGGAAAATTGAGATTTTGGATTTTTGGTTTAGGGATGCTTGTAATACCAACAAATTCTGGGACCTTGTCCTCTGCGATAGTGACCCATGGAGTCCAGCGGGGAGGTCGAGAATTCTAACTTTCATCGGTGGGGCAGTAAATATAAGATAAACCTAACATCATCAGTGCAAGTCTGCACTTGATATCCCCAGAGTGCAAGCCAGCCCCCGCCCCCCTCCGCCGTGCAGATCCAAGGAACAAACACCTCGGCCATCCCAGAGCATAAAGGATATTTCCATTCAACGATGCTTATGCATGCCCTCCGGATGGGGTTCTTCAGAGTCAGGCAGAGCAGAGCACGGGGTGGCCGCGTGGCAGTTGTGCCACCCTGCTTCTTGGGTTTCCCGTACTGCTGCCGCTTCCGCTGCGTGGAACTGATAGTAGAGATGGTTGCGTTGCCAGCACTGCCCATTAGCTTGGCCTGCCGGGCGGCATCGATGGCTGCCTGCCAGGACAGCGCTGCTCCTGGAGTAGGGATGTGCTCGGGAGCGAGCCCTGCAGCTGCATTGGCATTCATGTTGGCATGAGCGGGGCGTGGGCTCCCATAGTTGGAACCTGCAACAAGAGAAAAAGGCTACCGTTACTATGGTGAAAAGTATGTTTGGATTCTAGACACAATTTTTGGGGAAAAAAAAAAACAAACTTTTTATCAGGCTGCTGCGGGAATTTGGGAGGCGACATACCATAAAACACTAATATGTATGCTGAGAACTACAGCCAGGAAATCTATTCTAGGCCTTGCCTAACTTAGTTCAACTGACCGTGAACATGTCGCTCTGCTCTTTGGTCTCACGGACTTGACTTAGGCACACAAGAGGTGAGACTGTGCTTTCCTAGCACTGAGATAGTGAGAAAGAGTACAGAGGAAGGGGAAATTAAGGCAACATATGGGCCTTAACATATTTATAAAAACGCACGAATAAAATGGTTACTTAAAAAAGAAAAGGGAGACTAGGCAGGGGTGGCGCACGCCTTTAATCCCAGCACTTGGGAGGCAGAGACAGGCAGATCTCAGTGAGTTCAAGGCCAGCCTGGTCTACAGAGTGAGTTCCAAGACAGGCTCCAAAGCTACAAGGAAAGAAGGAAAGAGAGAAATGAGGGTAGGGTATAGGACTTAGGAAGAAGGAAAAGTTAATGAGTGGCACACCAGCTCAGGAACCAACGATGCAAAAACACAGTACACTGCAGGGAGGATACCCTCAACACTGACTGGAGCTCCTACAGCAAAGACAAATGCAGTGCAGGGAGGCGCTAGGCTAAAGGAAGCTCCTATCCAGCCAAGTGATCTGGATGTTGAATGCCCCCCTCCAAGACCATACCAATGAGGTCCCAGGGAACACTCCTGGGAGTTATTGGGACCTTTGTGGTAGGGCCTGCCCCAAGCCACCTTCTTCCACCACTGAGATGATTAAGTCACTAAAATAACTTAGTTTTTGCTCAGTTAAGATGCGTCACTTATCTCATGCAATCAAAGGAGAGCCAAGCAACATGCTTGCCCAGTGCTCAGCACACTTTCCGGGTTCCAAAGTCTGTCTGTATTCCCCATCACAACAGCCACAGGCAATAAATTTCAACTGTAAGTCCAATGATTGACATCAGATTCCACAAAGGTGAGGAAGGGATACTGAGGCGTTTCCGGGCACAAGAGGAATGCTTATCATAGTAGATGATCGCTGTCTACTGTGGACAGAGGGGAAGGTGTGAGAAACGCACAGATGCCATCCACTCGTCACCCACTGGATAGAAAGGCGAGCACATCAGGCCTTCGTTGGTACCAGCTGTCATCAGCCACCTGCACAGCTGTTGTCTGCTGTCTGTAGCATTGGACCTGTGCTTTATTCCACAGATCCAGGTAAAGCGTCTCCATTGTACCCACTTCCCTGGCACACTCACCTCACCACACAACCCCCTCACTCTCTTCCCTTGCTCTGCCCAGTGTCTCCAGGCAGCTGCTGCACCCCAGGGACACAGAATATTTACCAGAATACCAGGCTTGTGAAGAACAGACCCCTCTGTCACAGCTTGTCATTTCTTGCCCTGCTCTCAATATATAGATGCCGAAGTATAAAGTAAGGAAGGTCCCAAGAAGGCTGGGAACTGGGTTTCCTTATTAAGACTCCAGAGCAGAACGCGAGGGCATGGGTTTGGATTAGTCAAGGCAGCTGAAGCAGAGCTGCTCTCCTCAGCGGCAAGATAAGTGCCTTCATTCGACACACAAGAAAACAAAGGAGCACATGACTCACTAAAGGTCACAAAACGAGACAGTGGAAGATTCGGCTGCACTCAGAACTCACCGTGAACTGCCACACTAGACCCCTCCCTCCTCAGCTCCTTCAACACTGTACACACATGCACACGTGTGTGCACACAGCCCAGGAATACATCTGCACCTCCTGGTATTTCTGGGCAGAGGAGAAAGTGATGGATACCTATATTTAATGAGCACCATCTCCAATACTAACACCTATGGTGACTTCCCAGGGACCTCCCTGGTGACTGAGAGTGGAAAGTATCCCTGTTTCATTTTCTTGCACTGGCGTGACCAATTCCAAAGTAGCCCTGTGTTCCATCTTGGTTTGGCAAACTGGGCTGTAACTTAATTCTTCCCTGCTTTCTGTTCTATCTGTGGCATGCAAGCTTGACATTCTAGACTCTATTTGGCATTGGCAGAATTTAGTGGATGCTGTTTTAGCTCCTGGACTGATCTTTCCCCCACATCTATAAAAGCAGCCATGTTCCCCTACTGGCAGCCTTGCGGCACCCCAATTTCCTACTCATGTCAATGCATTACAATGGCCTTCAGTCGAGGACCACCGTTGTTCACATAGCAGTTGTGAACAAACCAAGCAGTGCTAGGGCTCTGGGATGACTCTTAAGACGAAGGTGGAAAGCATTAGTGTAAAAACTGGCAAGGGTTCCTGGGCACCTTAAGCAAAAGGCAGGGTCTCCCTGAACAAGCCAAGGGGTCCACCAATGTCAAGGCCTCTTGTACGGACTCCTGAGCACCCTCATACTTCATAGGGTTCCTTATTTATATTGAGAGCCATTTTCATAACACCAGGATACCTATGGAACATGCCATCTGGAGAAAGCACATACGCAAGGGCCTGAGAGTGCAGGGGAAAGTAATTTCAACTTGTCCCTGGCCAGGGGACAAGAATACAGTTATCTTCAAATACTGCTACGGCCTTTGAGTGATAAAGGGCACTTCCATCATAACTGTCCACATGCAGAAAGGTAAGAAGTGTATTCTCCAAGGTCAGTCTCCATGAGGGCTGTGGAGACTGTGACCTTGGTCTCTCCAAGTCACTTTTCCATCCGGACCTGAGGTTCGAGGCGTGCCTCTAGGAGCACTCACAATGAGAACTACAACCATCCAGGAGTCCCAGGAGTGTGGAACGCCCATCTTTGTAGCAAGGATTCTGAGTCCAAAGTAACACCACGAAGGTAGGGCAGCCTGCATTGTTTCTCTGATGCTTTTTGTTAGCACAAAATCACCACCCAACACAAAGACCAATTTTCAAATTATAAGGCTGATTCAAAGCTTTGCCTCCTGGCTGCCAGCTGAACTGATGCCACCGGTTAAGTCTGATCTGGCTCTAGCCTTACTGGGCTATATCCATGGATGCTCTGGTGCCCAAGAAAATCCCAGAATAGCAGCTCAGCAAACCAGGCCACATGGAAACAGGTACGAAGTCTAGAGCATATTCTGCTTATCCTATTTGTCCGGTGACTGGGCTCCCTTGAAAACAGCCACATCCATGCCTACTACATGCAGGTAATTCCTCTTCTCAGAAGGACAAGGACACAAACAGGTTCCCATCACAGACCCCTTACCCTCATACCACCCTGCCCTGCAAGGGCCTAGAGAGACATTCCAGCCAGGGAATGGACAGGTGCATCCTCACTTCCTCCCAGGCAGTGATGGAACAATGGCGTGGTTTGTTTTCATTCACTCCCCCCTCCAGAGGATGCTCAACATCTATTGCTGTGATTATAACAATAACAATGTCCTGATAACCAACAACATCGTCCTGGTTTGTATCGCAGGCATTTCCTGGGGGCTCATACGTTTCATCCTCATCACATGAAGGTGGCAGACCTTCAAGGGGTGGGACCTGATGAGAGGGACTTGACTCACTGGGGATATGTCCTTGAGGGAATATAATAACCCGCCTCTTCCTGTCCTTTGCTTTCCAGCCACTGTGAGGTGAAAGGTGCAAGACATACTCCCTGAACACAATGCGGTGCCTCCCACAGATCTGAAAGCAATGAGCCAATGGGCCATGGATTGAATCTTCTAAAGCTGTGAGTCTCTGGCAGTTTCATGGTGACAGAGAGGTAACCGACATGAAATAGACCACAGGCAACCATTAAAAGCTTCCTTGATGGGTTCTGTCCATTTACACTGTGAGCACTGAGTCCTTCCACTTGCTCCATGGACAGCGGAGGAGCTCTGAGGGAACGGAGGTGATCAATGGTTTCTGCCTCCTGTGCCACCACTCTAGTCCAGGCCACCATCCACTGCCTGCCCAGAAACGCTGCAGGAACCCCTGACATTGCTCTCATTACCAGACTCCCCATCTCGAGCGCAAGCCCCACTCATAACCTGTCGCCATGCTCTTTGGGGAAATACAAACAGTAAACCAGGCCCTCGCATTCTCCTGCTTCAATCATTTTCAAACCCAAACTCTTTGTCGTGTTTCTTGAAGCCTGTGCATGCCGGCCCAGGCCAACTCCCCTGAGCTTATTACATCCGGGACTCCTCTCATCCCTCACACATGCCCGGTTCTTGCCTGCCACAGTGCCTTCACATGTTCTCAGAATGTTCTTCCCTCTGCTCTTTGCTTAGTGGTTCCATTACATACCCCAGAGCTGGCTTTAACAATTCTGCCTTAAAACCTCTGATCCAAGGAAGCAGAACCCAACCTGTAGCTTCCAGTATTCCCACCCCCCCCCCTTCCTCCATGCCACCCTTAAGTAAAGACGCAGATCCCCAATGAGCCATAAACATAGAAGAGGTATGAGCTTCAACAGCACAGCCATCTTCGTTGGTCATGTGCCTTCTGCCACAAATAGAGCTGGTGAGTCCTGAAGAATACCCTAGTTCAGAAGGCAGTTCACCCCAGGAAGGAAAAGCTGCAAAATGATGTCCTCCTAGAGTCTGATGTCACTCAAGAGTCTCTGAGCACACAAAGGACTTCTTTTGGGCAGAAGCCACCCAAGACCTGCGCAAACATCTCTCGGGATTTTACATATGTCGATTCCCCATGATGACAAGGGCCCCATAGTCCCCTAAAAGCACAGTAGTCATCCTCAAGCAGGAGCTGCACTGGCTTAAACCAGGACAAACCTGGTGGCTAAAGTACAAGAGGACCCTGTCTCCTAGTCTTGAATCAGCCAAGACTGCCTATAACCAGTTCAGAGCAGCTTCTCCATGGATGACCCCGGTGGGCCTTCAAGGGTCACCCTGTGGCATGGAGCGACAGGCTATCTTACTGGACTACAGAGGCAAGGAGCTGAGCAAGGTTCAGTCTCCATGACGCCAGAATTCCTAATGCAGCTCTGAGACTGAACAACTGAGACCCAAAGTGAAGTTTACCCAGGAGGGGCGGGGATCTGCTCGCTGATACAGAGCTTCAGGGTCCTGCCTGCAGCGTCCTAATCTCACAGGGCACAGAGGGCTGCGATTTCCCAGCTTCCTGACCAAATGCAGTCCCCTCCACCACGGTGCTGCTTGAGTGTCACTCCTACAAGCCCATCCTAGGGCCTCCTCCCGCAACCCTTCCTGCTCACTCTAAATGCTTCGAATCCTGCATCAAGTACTTTTCTTCCTAAAGTGGCCACGGCAACTCAAGCCATGTCACCCTACTGCAGCAAGCTGTACAGTGCAGCTCAGGGCATGTCACCCTAACTGCGGCGACCTGTGCAGTGCAGCTCATGGAATGTCACCCTACTACAGCGAGCTGTGCAGTGCAGCTTTGTTGCTGTCGTTTGGACCTGGGGTTTTTACTTTCTGAGACGGAGTCTCACTCTACAGACCAGGCTGAGCCCAGAATTCACTATATAACCCAATCTTGTCAAACTAAACGCAATTCTCCAGCCTTAGCCACTCAAATACTTAACCCAATCTGGTCACAAACCAAAGGCAGTTCTCCAGCCTCAGCCACCTAAATTCTGGGATTACAGGCATGAGCTACCATATCTAAGTCCAATTATAACTTTTAAAATAGTTAAAATGGAACATCATTTTGAATGACCCAATATGGTAGGTACCAGGCAAATGTATCTGTAGATCACATGAAATGTCTCTGGTACAACTAAGGAAGTACATTTTAAGTTCTATTTCATTTCAATTAATCTCCACCTGAGTAGCCACATGAGTCTGGAGACTACCACGCCGGGCAGTACTCAGGGAAGTGCATGGTGAAGACTGGAGTGTGAGGTAGGAAAGGGAGATTATTAAGCACTTGATTCTAAGAGGGGGAGGGGAGCAGCCAAGAACCGGTCTGGACATGATAGATGGGTGGCTTTTCTGATCTTGAAATAACCACTGCCTGCAAAAAGACCGAACAAAGAATAAGGATTCCCAGATCCAACAGACAACAAGGCCGTGACTACCTTTACCTCACCCACACTCAAAAGATAAGTATGGGACGATTTTCCTCAATGGGCAGAGAGAAACCTGATAGTGGTCCTCAAGCTGAGAGGGGAGGTTGAAATGAAAACCTCCCTTGCATGCATCAGTCTTGGTGCTGTGCACCCAAACTACTTGAACGCAGTACAGCGGCATCCCAACTCTTCCTAGTCTTTCCAGAAGAGATGACGCAGCCCACAGCTATCATATTGGCTCCATAAGGGACAGCAAAGGGCAAGGGCATCTGCAGCATCTCCCCCACTCAGTAGGTCAGCACTGCCTTTAATAGAGCACCTTCCTCCAGTGACCCGCCAAAGGCAGGAGGGAAGGCAGGTGGAGAACCTGAGCATTCCGAAGGCCACACTAACCAGAAAGCGGTCATGCCAACAGCACCCACACCTCCTCAGACGCAGTACAGAAACCTCTTCTCTACACTTCTGGTAGCACAACAACTCAAGAAGGTGACAGAGGAGAAGAAACCCCAAAAGAGAGTCCCACGGAGGAAAGCCATCTGCTCCTGATCAAGGTTAACCTTTCCGCAGTAGATACTAATCATAATGCCACTTTATCCTTGGTACCAGCAGGCATGAAGGGGAAATCCTGCAGATGCATGAAGCTAAATCTGAGGCTTCAACTGCTCAGGGCAAACCACAAGAACAGTAAAATACTCCTTTGTGTTTCCCCTGGCATGGAGGAAAGGGAGACCTCCACTTCTGCTGCTTACCACCACCACCGAGAGACAACGCACCTAAACTCGGTGAGTTCACTGAGTCTACTGAATGTCAGCATTTCCGGCGCTGAAGTTAATAGAATTGGCTCTGCCTGAGGACAGACATCACGCTGGACAAACAGGAAGTCTTTGGGGTAGCTGGTGTCTGGGGACAGTGACATAGCAGCTTGGCAAAACCCTGCAGGACGGCTGAGAGTTCAACCCTTATAACTTTCACGTTTTATTACACTTTCCAAATTCTGCACATTGAATGATTCTTTGGTAAGGGAATTACAGATTCCACCAGAATTACCACAGACACACCAGTGCCAGACTCCTGTCCCACTGCCGAAAGCCCCGTCTAGAGGGGGCACAGGTCCACCTGGCAAACACCTGCGTGCTGTCACAGAGAGGAGCAGGGAGTTCCACACACCCTCTACATGAACTCCTGGCAACTTTGTGCCACCTGCTGCCAAGGCTGTAGACACACAGCCAGGGGTTCCCAGCAGAGGCGTTCCAGGACAGAACTATGTGGGCTGAAGGTGACCAAGGTTGGAAGGAAGCTAAGAAGAGGCCAGATCTTTTCATTTCTCTTTCTATGTGGTCCAGAGACAATTCTGCTCCCACTGATGCACACCCATGAAAGAGATCAGGACGGCATATCAGAAGTGAGGCATGCTCCTATATCTGCCCGGACACCTAGTTGGACCAGGTCTCCTAGGGACTATCTAGCCAGCCACAAGATGTGGAAGAAGTCCAAGCAGAACCAGACATCAGAGAGGGCACGTGTCTTGCCATGAGCTGCACAGCTATGTGGTCTCACACTACTGTGTAACATTTTCCTGAAGATGAAAACATTCCATTTAAGGGAAAGCTTCTTAAGCAGAAAGGTAAACAACTCAGAATAGCTTCAGGAAGTCCCTGAAACTGACCAGATTCACTAAGCTCCTCCTTGCCAGAGTAAGCAATAAAAGCTTAGAGTCCCGCTCTATGGTAGAAAGCTGAGCAGCAAAGAAGACTCTGAAAAGAGAAAAATTGCAAAGACTCTGCAACCAGACCATTACCTGGAAGAAGCATAAAAGAAACAAGCTGCCCTAAAGAGCTTTAGACCTGAGGCATCTGGACAGGACACTCGCAGCCTGCAGGGTGTACACTGTGCTCTGTTCCAAGCTTTGTGGGCTATCATCTACACTGGGGTAAGCTTTGGTGATGCAGCCGTCTTTGGGTCATTTTCTGCTCCTGTGAGAAACCCCTCACCCCTACTCCTGTGAGTAACCCAAATAAAATTCATTGGTTCACTAAACTCACCAAACTGGACTTTGATGGTCTACTTTCTTGGGCCTATTGTGGGTTCCCTATCTGGGGCAAGTAGACAAGTGTGTTGCTTCTCACCAGGGAAAGTTTTGTCACACAACCTGCACCCAGGCCCCCGAGTCTATAAAGAACCAAGTAAACAGACATTGCTCTGGGCCTTATCTACTGTTCTGAAAGGCAGAATTAGCAATGCATTCCTTGCAGAACAACCCAGAGTACTAACTGAGATTGTGTATCTGAAAGTTCTACCCAAATAGTAACAGCTATTAATAAGAACTTTCCAGATACCCACACAGAGAGCCTCAGGTCACAAAGGAAGGCTACCTTCTTTCAGAGAAGAGAAGCATGAACAGTGTTTTACTATTATTTAGTATTTTCCCTATACAATCATTTGGGTTAAGCACCATCTCTTTAAATTGTTGCGTTCCACATGCACAGGTCAAGTGTCAGTTTGTGAGAGGAAACAAAATAACAAAGAGATCCAGAACCCATAAAATGCTGCTCCCTTTCCAAGAAGTCCATCAAGGAAAGGCTCTGAAATTGTTCCACTTCTGGGGCTGCATGGCCGAGAGGGGAGGTGCTACCCCTCACATTGCCACACTGGAAAACAATATATGTACAGAAACAGAGCCACTCGGGCCTGCTTGTCTTTCTCCTTGATGTCTCTCATCCTCACTAAGGTGGAAGAAAGACACATCAGTCCCTTGTTGCTTCCCTTTCCCGGTACATGTAATAATGACGCTACGTACATTACATTTACAATGATCACATCCATTTGTCTTGTTAACCCCCAAAACCTCTGCCAACAGGCAGACAACAAGGTGGGAGGCAAAAACAAAACCAACATCAATAAACCCGCAGGTAGACAATAAGCTCCTTTCCAATATAAAGCTCTCTGGATCTAGTCTGTCCCCGTGTTTGGTGGGAAGACCAAGATCAAAATCTCTGCGCTCTAAACCCCATTCCCAGCCCCTTCCCTTCTGCTCTGCATTCACCCCTGCAAGTCCTATCCTTAGCTCTCCTCCTTTTCAGAAAGAAATACTAAAAACACTGTAAGAAGCCCTCAGGGTCAGGCACCACTTGGCTCTCACATTCTCACCAACCAGTCTTACCCTACCAATGCCTCTCCTGCCCATTATTTAAGCTAAGTGTCTCTACTTCCCCTCCCTAAATGACAGTAGGGCTCTTTCTAATGGAGAAGCAGTACCCAGCTTCCCTACTCATTGCCTTCTGGTAGCATGTGCACAGGAAGTCACAACCTCCTGAAACCCTATGCCTAAGAGCCGAGGGCAACCCGTGGGCATTCATCTAGGAAGAGCAGGAAAGAAGACTCCATCCTGCGCTCGCCATAGTTTACATGGAAGTGAACAAAGCCAGAGAGACACTGTACAACAACTAGTGCGTCCAGGATCAGAAGAGAGTAGCAGGTGTTGGCAAAAATACAGAAAACAGAACCACCGCACGTCTTGCTGGCCGTGTGAAACACGGTAAGCCACTGGAAAGCAGGGGGCAAGTTCCTCAGAAAACTAAATATTTGATTATTACCTGACCCAGCAGCTCCACTAGTGGGCAAACACCCAAAATTCTTAAGAGGCAAAGGCTCCAATGGGTATTTGCGAACCAGGGCTCACAGCAGCATTATTCACAAGAGACCCCAGACAGCACACGTGCCCATCGAGGGATCAATGGGTTATCAAGATGTGGCCTGCACTGGGATATTGTTCAACCCTGGATAGGATACTCTGACACGTGCTTCAACATGAGGGAAAACACTGTGATATGCAAAATAAGCCAGATATAAATTCCATTCCTGCATATTATACAGGACTGTCCCCTGAATCAAACGGTCTTCATCAAACCAGATGTGCCCATTTACAAAAGATAACCACAGCTGGACTTGGACTGCTGCCATTCCGTCAGAGGAGGAAGTAGGAATGGTCACTGGACATGGCTTGTACGTCCAGACACTCATCCTAACCAGTTGTATGAGATTCCACCCTAATTGCTCATGGGGTTTTAGGGAGGGCTGCAGTAAACAGGCCAGGGAAGACACACACGGGGGCATCCGTCTGTGCAGCTGTGGGAAAGCCATCACCCAGGCTAGTACAGACTCTCCAGTTTACTGTTCTGAGATCGTCCAAGCTCCTATTGTAATCCTCACCAATGCTATGTACATAAGCCCCCCCCCAAAAAAAAACCCTTATAACTCAAATAAGAAAGCAGAAGCTTGCACTTTAAGATACCCAAGTCATCCTTCCGGCAGGAATAACGAGAATTTGCACCCACACTGAAGGGAGCCCAGGCCCTGCCCTCCACAAGCACTTCCTGGGAGCTTTCAGCAGTGACACCAGGACCAGGGAAGGATTCAAAGCATCTTGGTTATAAATTACTTTCAAATATCAAATAAATCATACATGCAGATGCACAAACATGCCTTCACAAGTGAGTCGAACCAGACTCCTGTCTAAATACGTCTCAAGCGCCATTAAACACCAGACGTCAGAGCCTCAGCTGGGTATCGTTCCAACTTCGGTCTCATCCAACACTACTGCAGGGTAGACCAAGGCACAGGCACTGCACCCCTCTGGCACCTCTCCTAGAACTGGCCCATTGGAGCTGGCCCACATTGCATAGGAAAATAGGCAAAAAGGAAAAATATCAGCCCAAGACCCCCCCAAGACCAACTTCTCTGCACAAAGGAGGTTTATTTGCCCATGAAGAATAGAGGGCAGGGAATAAGAGACAAAGACAGGAGATAGAGGATGAGGGAAAAGGGGAACGGGGCAGGGATATTTGTCCTAGAGGGGAACAAAGGACTGCCTCTGGATAGAGGGAAGACAGGCATGGCACATGGGGAAATGGCATTTATGAAGGTACAAAGGGAAAAGCCAGTGTTAGGATGAGGTGTTTAACTTCAATTGGCTATGCTAATTAGGTGGGCCAATGGGTTTTGATTACTGAGCTTCAATACTTTGATAGCTGGACCTTGATAGTCAGCCTCAGGAGGAGGAAGTAGACAAATAAGGGACTAGACCTTGGAGACTAGCTTTCGGACTGTAATCTATTGGGTTTTAGCAAGACAGAGGGCATTAGGAAGGAAGGACCAGGGCTGCTGGATCCATGCTCGCCACACTCGAGCTGGCCAGAGTCCCTTCTCTGGTGACAGATGAAGGAGTACCTTTTCATTTCTACATCCTGACAACTCAAACCTGGGAACTGAGGCATCATCGCCACCGGTGACAGTACATTGAGGCAGAGAGACGCCTGTGGCCTTATCCAGTGACACCCGGGCTAGGGCTGACTTGTCTGCCACCAACCCTCCAACTTCTTGGGCACCTTAAGCCCACACTGGTGATCCCCTGCACTCAGGAAATTCCTGAACGCTCTCTCCGCCTGCATCTCACCCTCCCTGTGCTCCCAGTGGCCCTCTTCCTTCTGCTCAGATTGTTCTGATGCTTCATGGACCCAGTCATATTGGGGGTCCCTCTACTCCAACATCCCTTCCTCCTTTAGGACAGGGGAAGCATTTGATGCCTTCATCTTCGGGTGTGGCCAAGGCTTGGGACAATGGATATCACCAAGTAGAGTGTCCTTGGAGATCCTAGTTCCTACTAAGGCAGAGGCACTTCTGTGCTGCTTGGCTTTTCCTTTGTCCCAACTGCTTAAAACAGCCAAGTCAGAAGGCAGCCGCAGAGGAGTGCAGTGGACAGCTACCCTGAAGACGAAGGTAGCGGTCCGAAGGCCCCATTGCTCTGCATCTCAAAACAGATTGTACAAAGTAGAAACAAGACCTGTAGCATCTATAGAGCTCTTCAACCTGTGACTTTGTCCCCTTGTTTATGTTCCTCTTCTCTGTGTCCTCATGGTAATCAGAAGGGCTATAACCTTTAAGACAAAGTGTATCTGGTCTCATTCTATGAAGACAACAAACACTGGAGAATAGAGTGTCGCATGTGGAAATGCTTGAGTTTAGGGCGATTGGACAGCTAATGATAACAGTAACTACCGTCCCAAAGGAACGGCAGCATGACTAGTGGTTAGAGGCACAGCTGATGATCCTGAAGCCCCCAGGGCCTGTTCTGAAGTGCCAATCATTAGCCCCATGACCTCAGCATGCTGCTCAGGCATTTTAAGACATGATGAGCACTTAGCCTGGCACAGCATCTTCCAAGGTCCCTGTGGCACTGTTGGCACTCTTTTGTGATTATGAAGACTTCTGGTGCCCGGAGCTATAAAAATGAAGGAACATTCAGGGATGGAGTCTGAGATGGCTCAAGACATGGACTTATCCAGTACCTAACTCATACCCATAATTCCAATGAGGTGCACATGATTCCAGCCATCCCCACTTCCCGGAGAACATTTTCTCTTGAGTCAATTTTTTTTTTTTTTTTAGCAGAGCAGGGTACCTGGATCTCATCTTCTCTCTCCTAGGAAGCCCCCTGAACAAGTACATAAGACCCCTGAACATGGTCACCTCCCTCCTGCGTGCAGTTACTCAGCAGCAGACAAAAGCTCACCAAATGATCTCCAAGGTCCTGCATGCTTTCCTGACACTCAGATTCTAGAATTCTCATGTGGGTGGTAGAGGAATTTATTGTTTGGAACATGCTGTCAAAAGGACTCAGCTTCCCAGATGGATGTGGAGGCCCCTACACACCCACACCCACTCCGAAGTCCCTCCTTGAATGATGACATAAACTTGACTGCAAAGTCCCTGCTGTGTCCGTCAGGCACTTGCCAAGGTGTTCCTCGATCTCCGAGGCAGGACTCTGAGACCGACCCGCGCGGCTTTACACGGCACTGGAACTGGTTTATCTGCTCTCCCTGGCAGCTTCCTCAGGAGAAAGAAGCAGAATAACAACCTCTACACTCAGTGGGCGGCTGAAGGAGCCCCTGCTTTTAGAATGAAGCATGGATGCTCAACACAGCTTTGGTTCCTGTGGTCCCTGCTGAAGACTCTGCACCCTAAGCACCATGACAAAAACATGGGGTGCTTATGAAACTATAGAAGGAGCTCAGATTCATGATGGTAAGTGCTTGGCCCAACTTCCCTGTGCTATGGAGAAATTATGACTTCAGGGCAGTGACCACACAGCTGGGTAAAGGGATCCCCATGGGAAAGAGTATGCAGCTCCTTTACATTCAAGAAAGGGGCCAGTGAGGCAAGGCCCTTCCGTGACCACAGACTTGATCTTAATTAAGAAAGCTGTTGTGCACACACAGACACATGTATGTCACCAATGAAGCATGTGGAGGCATGGAGTATTGTCACTCTCGTCTGTGAAGCTCGAGGCCTTTGCTATAGTTTCTGCACATCTTAGTACAGCTGCAGTCTGTAGCCCTACTCAGGTAGAACCTACAGTAGATCCCGGTCCCCTCCCAGTGTGTAGCCTCACAGGACAAAGTACAGGATAAGGGACCCAGAAGTGTGTGCATGACTCCCAGGGTCCCCTCACAGCAGGAGCAGTGGATGATGAGGTTATACAAAACAGTCGCTGCTCAGGGAGCTACAACCTACTGGGAAAGACTGACCACAGCTACAGTCACCTATCCAGACACCTACAGTCACACACACACACACACACACACACACACACGCACAACCACGCATGCACTAACACACACATGCACAGACACCTACAGTCTCACTCACACACACACATGCACACACACACACACACACACACACACACACACACACACACACACGTACACAGGGAAAGATGATTGCCCATCCAGGAACATTTTTCTTTCAGTCTGTGGCTTAATTTGGACAGGAAGCTGAAGCAGTCAAGGCCAGATTAGCTGAAGGTTAGCTACAGGCAGCTGGAATTTCTGATTAGTGGCTGGCCAGAGTTTGAGGCCATCCCTTCTCCAGACTGTGGCTTAGTGTGTCAGTGACAGCTGTCCCCTCCCCTTCACTCATGGCTCCTATATCCCATATCCAAAAGCCTGACTCAGATAGGAGAATAATCTAGGAAATGCAGGTGGCATTAGTAGAAAGATGTGTATGGGAATTGGGCATTTACTTAGACTCAACTCTGTATGCTTCTCAGCTCTCTATAACCGCAGGATATTCCCTAAATTAACTTAACCTTTTAGACACTGAGCGTTCTTATCAGTAAAATGGAACAACATAATATAATAAGGGTCAAATGTGGAGCATCCATGCTCATGCCTGCTCACTGAAGGCTAACTATTCCACAGCAACATTGTCTCAGGCTGACATGTATTTACATGTGCTAAATATGCAGCCATGTCCTCCTTCCCAGACACTGCAGGATGCCAGCTGTCCTGCCGCCACCCCTCACAGCCCCTGCACAGCAGGATCAGACCACCTGTCCCAAACAGAACAAAGAGCATCTCAAAAGATCCTCCTCTCATTGCCACACCCTGGGCTACAAGAATTACCGCAGGGCAGAAGCCCATCTCAGTCTCCACTCACAATCCATTACAGATCATCCCAGGCACAGAGAGACATACTTATACCTGGTCAGCAGCTTCCAGTATTTTACCATATCAGATATAAACTGGAGCATACCTAAAGTTTCACATGAGCCACTGCCCGAGTTACACATAACCCACAAGTACACGCAGCTCACAGGGTAAAGCCAGTTTCTTTCATTTGACCCAAGGAACTTGCTGCAGGACCTGGAGGAAGTGGACAGGCAACAGAGTGGTGCCCTGCCATCTTTCGTTTACACGACTGTCTCCCTTTAAAGTAACTGGTACCCAGGAGCCATGCTCCCTAAGCCTCATCTTCCCTTTTAACAGGCTCCAGGCAGTTTCACTGCTCCATGAGCTGAGGAGAGAAAGCCCAATGAAGATACCAGTTGAGAAGGCACTGGGGGCAGACTCAGTATGGCAGAACTGTGAGGGTCCCAGAGAGCACCTGCCCTCATCACCAGCCCCCATACTTGGTATAGAGAAAGCAAGCCTCTTGCTGTAGGCTCTACTTAGGCCAAGTAAAATCCACACTCAAACCCAGGACTCCAGATCCATGGATGCTATTCCATTAACCCAGGGTGGAGTCTGAGGCTAAAAGGCACAAAATTAGATGCCTTGCTATCAAACTGCCTTAAGCTGGCCAACACCTGTTGTTGATTGAATAGAAATTTCCAGTCCCAAAGGAGACCATGTCCAAATTGCTGTTCTGATTATCCAAATGGAGTGGATGTAACCACCTAGGTCCTTACCAAGAGTCGGGAGAACAGGGAGCAGAAGCTAACATGCTAGCCTGGTGGACAGAGAGGGTGCGCCTTCCAGAAGCTGGAAAGATGGAAAAAGAACTTGCCCCCCCACGGCATCCTGAGGAACCTCGGGTCTTTGGACGCATTGAGATATGTGTTCTCCAAAAGTGAAAGATGGTAAATCGATGCTGTTAACCACATCTTCCCTGACTTGTTACGACAGCAGAGGAAAAGGACACACCCTGCACCCCTCTGGGTAAAATCTGTAAACTGAAAAGCAGCAGGTTGGAATGGAGTCATATTTTCAAGAGGTGCTGGTTTTTCGGCCAGAGAGAATGTGGACCTCAAACTCTGGTTTCAAACAGGAAGAACTCACTCTCCAGTTCTGCTGGGGCAGAGCTGGGCCAGCTAGCTTTTCAGTAAGCAATCCCCAGAGTCTGAGAAAACGTGGACCAGAAAGAAGAGTCTCCCAGTATTGACTTAAATGAACCAAGGGGACAGGGTGAAGCTCAATAGTAGAGCACATGTGAGCATACAGAAAACCCCAGGCTCATCTCGTGGCTGAAAACAAAACCAAACCACTAGCCTATTTCACATTTATTTATTATTTATTGAGGGAGAGAGAGAGAGCGGTCAGAGGACAGTTTGCAGGAATCACTTCTCCCCTTCCACCATTCGTTTGGCTGCAGAGGCTTGGTGGCAGGCATGTTTTTCTGCTAAGCCATTTCATAGACCCCAAAATGTTTTCTTTTAAAAGGGCATTTCTTAAAATATGATAGAAAATATCCAGCATTGGAAAATATCAAAGAAATACACTACAGTCAGCTACTACCTCACACCCATTAAGGTGGCTGCTATTATCAAAAGACAGCAAAGAAGTGTTGGGGGAGGGCATGGGGAAGTTGGAAGCCTTGTGCAGTGCTGGTGGGAATGTGAAGTGCTATGCTGCTGTAGGAAATGCATGGAAGCTCCTCAAACACACAGAGATAGAGCCACCCTATGGTCCAGCAACGCACTGCTGGGTATGGATCCGAAAGAACTGAAGGCAGAAACTCAAAGCGATGCTTCACCCCGATGTTCATACGGTAACGGAGGGGTGAGAATAACCCAACTGTCTATCGAGAGCACAAGCCCCAGCCTGTGATTCCATGCACCGGAGGGAATATTGCTCCGTCTCAAGGGTGATGGACGACGACACATGCCACAACTGAGACCAACTGAGGGCATTACAGGAGGTGTAACACGCCAGTACCAAAAGACAAGCCTGGGACGCCTGCAGCGTTTGCCGTCCTAGGAACTACAAGTAACACTGCGGTTCCCAGGGCTGGAGAGAATGAGCTACGGATCCAAGTTCAGGTTTCCAAGATTCAAGTTTTCTGATCATGTTTTTCCCAACAGTTGAATATACTTAACACTACTAGACTGTATACATAACTATCCAGATGGTGGAGTTCATGCTTTGTGCTCTTTACTGGAAAATGAAATGATATTACATCCTAAAACTCTCATTCCAGTAGCACCAAAAACTCAAAGACTCTTACAGTGCATCAAGATCTTGGGCCTGTCCTCTGTGCCCAAATGTACCACCACCTATTTTATGTAAGTGTTCACCTCCCACAAACAGCCAAGAGTTCCCCTTGTATAGGAACTAGATGTCATTCCAAGTACCTCGTTGCAGGGAGGCCACTAGTTTGTTCCCAGCTGTTAGTCCCAAAATAATCACACAGAAACTGTATTAATTAAATCACTCCTTGGCCTATTAGTTCTAGCTTCTTATTGGCTAACTCTTACATATTAATTTAACCCATTTCTGTTGATCTGTGTATTGCCATGCGGCTGTGGCTTATAGGCTAAAGTTCCATTGTCTGTTTCTGGCAGGGCTACATGGCTTCTCTCTGACTCCGCTCTTCTTTTCCCAGCATTTACAGTTTAGTTTTCCCCACCTATCTCTGTCCCCCTATAGCTCTGCTATAGGCCCAAAGCAGTCCCTTTATTCATTAACCAGTAAAAGCAGCACATAGACAGAGGACCTCTCACACCACCTCATACTGGTGCCTAGCTGTATCCATGGCAGGGCCCAATAAACAGCTGCTGATTCAGTTTTCCAAGAGTATGACCTTTGCCTCCTACTAACAAATCCTAATCCTCAAAAAGTATAGCACAAATAATAAAAACCTAGAGACAGATATTGGAATTCAAGATGAAGCTCAGAAAAGCAAAGGCCTTTTACCAAATCTTCAGACCAAACGGGCGAGATCCTGTCTCCACGAATCCTCAGACTCCACACTCCAGTGAGTTCCTATCTTTTCCCCTTTATATTCCTCTCTTTGCCCAGCCGTATCACTCCTGTCTCCACTTTCCTAGTGCTGGGATTAGAGGCGTGTGACTTCCAAACACTGGGATTAAAGGTGTGAGCCACCACCACCACCTGGATCTGTTTCTGGATTGACCTTGTGTAGCCAACGGTAGTCTTGAACTTACAGAGGTTCGTCTGCCTCTGCATTGGTCTGGGGTGCAACAGCATTGGTCTGGGGTGCAACAGCGTTGGTCTGGGGTGCAACAGCGTTGGTCTGGAGTGCAACAGCGTTGGTCTGGGGTGCAACAGCGTTGGTCTGGGGTGCAGGCTCTGTATTTCCACCATCCTGACTCACTAACTGCAGCAGAGCGCCAGGTCTACCTGTTCCACAAAGAGACTGAGGAACCCCTCCACACTACATTACACAGAACAAACGCCTCAACTACACCCTACCAGTTGGAATGTTGGCTTCCCAGAAAGCAGTTAAACCAACTTGAGGACAGTGAAGGATCCCGCTCCTCAGGTCCACAGTGGCCTTGAAACACCAGGGGAGGCTGCTTACCTAGCAGACAGCACTGGAGCCAGGGCATCTTTCTGAAGTCCTTGGTATAAACACCAGTCGACACAGACAGTAGTGATGGGCCAGACCTTTTCCCATGGTTGAGTATATGTTCATCTACTTGATCCTCATAGCATCCCCCTGAGATGGGCATTATTGTACCATTTCACAGATGAGAAGCCCGAGGCAGATAGAGATTAACTGACTTGCTCCCAGGGTGAACCAAGCAGCCCGGCAATGGAAGATATGCTTAAACTTCACCTTAGCTTTCCCTAGCTTACAGGTGGGGGTTCCTGGTGTCCCCTCTCTCCAGCCCCCAGTGTCCCTCATACACATAAGGATCGGAGAGCCCTTCAGGCTTGTCCTCTTCAAGGCACAAAGGGTGCTGAATCTTGCCTTCCCAAAGGGTCTCACTGCAGCTCTACTTCCTCCATTGTTACATTAACACAGAACTCAAATCCAGGCCCAGGACTCTGTGGGTGCTGGACGAAATGGAAGGATTCGCCTCCATCACGCCAGGACTTGGGACAGAGTGGGCTGTCACCCCAGCAGCACACATGACACTTCACTCTGTGAGGTGGCCTTCCCTACACAGTCCAGGGCAAAAGAAACATATAACCAAGCAGTTACAGTGAAGTCCAAAAAGCAAAGGACGGCCTAAGAAACAGATGCTCTGCAATGCCCTTGAGGGGTAAAGCCCATCACTGCCAAGGCTCCTCTCTGCCTTTGCTACTAGGTGCCAAGGCCATAACCAAAGTTTACCACAGGCACAGGTCATATGGTGCTGCTGTGAAGAAGCACCGACGGGCGCTCAGGCTGCTTTAACTGGGAAAAGTAGGTTAGGGGCCCTTTCAAATTCTGAGCACTCGGAAGGTGCTGAGAGTTTCAGCTAAAAATCAGCCTGGCCCTGCTGCCCTAGAAAGCCCTCCAAGCAAGAGGAAGTACTGACAGCTGGTACCCTGCCACTGTACAAGTTATCTAACAGACAGCTGAGTGAAGGGTCACCTAATGCCCTCTAGAGCAGAGAAAGGAGTCCTAAGAGAGGCAACAAGAGTAAGACTTTTGAAGAAAAAGCAGTTGACTGACTGGGGAAAGTGGACACGTGTGCCCCTAGTGAAGGGAACGGCACAAACACAGCAGGAGTCAATACCACCTACCTGAGAGCTAGCTACCAACAGGACACATAGAGGGTGGGGCTGGTTAGAACGACAGAAAGAAATCAGGTTGGCGGAACAAGCCAATGATGGAGGCTCAACCACCAAGAACAGTGGGCAAGAAGCCAGAAGGGCACTTGGAATAGCACAGGAGTTCTCATTCAGTTTTGACTCTTAAGAGTCTGCCTTCGAAATCCCCTGCCCTGCTTGCCTTTCTCTGAAGTCCCCAGGCAGCAGGGAGCTCTAGGCACCTGAGCTGGACCATTCCCTTCCACTTCAGAAAGCAAGGGTGGTCGCCCTTGAAACACACGAGATCTGGTGTGTGCTTTTTTTGCTTTCTGGTGACACAGAGGGTGACAAACTAGAAGAAGCAGGAACAGGAATGCAGACTGCAGCCAGAGGCTGTCACAGCTGTGGAGGTATAATAAATCAGAACCTGCAGGTGGCTTCTATGGCCCTAGGTGGACAAACGTCTAACGTCGGCCCAGACTACCTGCACAGTGAAGAAAAGGCAGTGTTTAGAATGCCTCCTGGGAGCCTGGCGTAGCCAGCTTGGTGAATGTCACAAAGCAGTACTTTCTGACACAGGAGGGGTCTCCAGGGCAGAGAGATTGATCAGAACATCCTGGGCTAAGACTAACCAGAACAAAGGAGGTAAACTGGAGACAGATACCTGGGCTAGGACGGTGAAACCCTAACCATGCCACTAGAGTTCAACAACGGGCACAGTTGCTACCCCCGGGCAGAAGACATCAGGCACAGAATGGCCAGCCCCAGCAAGGACGAGATACTTGGGTAGGTATGGAATTGATAGATACAAGACTCACTGGTGACAAATGACACAGTTGAGGTAACTGATTCTACGCAGAGTTGTGGCTGCACTGAAACCTAGAAGGTCTCTACCGATGTGACCAAAAGTTCTTCCTTTAATTCTCACGTTTGTTTTTTTACAGAGAAAACAATTTTATTTCACAATACAAAAAATTTAATCTGAATATCTAAAAATACTCTACTTCTCAGATATCTCATGGGTACTGTTGTTTACAAGATAATAGGTGCCATAGATGAACTGACTGGTTTTGTGTGTCAGTCACCTTAACACAAGCTAGACCTGTAGTAGAGGAAGAAACCTCAGTTGAGGAAATGCCACAATCAGATCCAGCTGCAGGCATCTTCACAATTAATGATCAGTGGGGAAGGGATGCTTCACATCTGGATATATTGCTTCATCAGGTTAAACAATTGCAAGACTCTACTATCTGTCTTAAACTGTTGTCAAAATGTTTCCTTGACTGACATGGGCTGAAATGCAACTAGCCTGAAGCAATATGGCTTTGAACTCTGTTTTTGGCTGCCTTTTCTATTTGGAAGTCTATTATCTTAGAGTTTCTATTGTTGCAATAAAACACCATGACCAAAAAGCAAGATGGTAAGGAAAGGGTTTGTTTAGCTTACACTTGTTGCTTTTTATCACTGAAGGAAGTCAGGACAGGAACTCAAGCTAGGCAGGATCCTGGAGGAAGGAGCTGATGCAGAAGGGTACTGTTTAAACTGGTTGGTTTCCCCTGGCTTGCTCAGCCTGCTTTCTTATAATTCTCATGTTTTTAACACCGAGTTAAGGTATTCAACGAAAAATGTTAACTGTGCTGTTGACACACGAAAAAAGAGAGGTGTAACAGCTCATGCTAGAAGGTTGAGTCAGGATTCAAATGACCTCAACATGCTAAAAACCCAGGCCAAACTGACAAGATGAAGGAGACTCAGCACACACTGTCAAGGCCTGTGCTTCCATGAGAAAGGCGCACTGCCTAAACAGGGGGTAGGAGGAATACTAGCTTCACGGCCATGGATCCAACAAGGACTCTAAGAGTCAGAAGACTCAAACTCCATGAGTCAGCAGTATAGCTCATCTGCCAAAAAGGCAAATACCATTTTTGCTTCCTCATTCTGTGTTCAAAGAGCAGGCTGAGCCCTTGGGACAAGACAGCTCATGCTAAAGCCGAGCACCTCACAGGGAGTCCCACCCAACAGGAGCACTGGCTAAGCAGAGGAACAGAAGAGGAGGGGCTGGAGACATGGCTCAGTGGGTTAAGCACTTGCCACACAAGGCCCTGGGTACCCCTGGCACCCATGTCAAAGCTGGGTGAGTATGTAGGCCCACAAATAATCTCAGGACTCAAAAGGCAAAGAGAGCCGGGACATGGAATCTCTGTGAACTGGCTAGCCAGACTATCCACAACAGGTAAACTCCAGTTTCAGCGAGAGACCGTGGGTCAATGAATAATGTGGGGGCAATACAGAGAACAACCAAGATCAACTTCTGGCCTCCACATACACACATGTGCCCGTACTCATGCAAAGCACACGCATGTGCCCGCATACACATACAAAATAAAGGAGGGAGCAATAGCTCCAGTCCACTTGAAACAGAGAAGGAAGAACTGACGGGCAGAAATAACGGGACAGCAGACTTCTGCTCAGGCTAAGAGAGAACATTCCAAAGACGAATGTTATTGAGAACTGGATCGACTGCTTTCCGAAGACAATGGGTCCTCAACTGGATGCCCTGTGTGTAATGCCAGCCAAGGCCAAGTCCACACTGGGAAGGAGACTCTGCTAGATCAGCAGCTCCTCGGTGTCAGTATTTCAAAGGCCAACAACTCGTCTTCTTACCTGCACTACGAAGTTCTATGAAGATCAGCTGCCATCTACTGTCACCACCATGGCCCCAGTGAACACGTTTCTTCCCCAAAGAACAGAGGAGATAGACCAGTAGGAAGAACAGTGCTTTCTACTGAGCAAATCGAACTCTATGAAAATTAGCTATGGCTTCCAACACCGTAAAGCTACGGGAAACATTAATCACAGCCCCACCTGTCTTATTCACTGCTGTATTCCCAGGATCCAGCATTTAGTAGACACTCAATAAATATTTGTCCCATGAATGACAAATAAGTGCATGCACTTAATTTACAAAGCCCTGGCTTCCAGAGTCAGCCAGCCTCTCTGCCTCGTCATTAATGGATAGCTATTGACAGCTTTGCTATCCCTGGTACTGAAACACAGCACAGTAAAGGCCATTAACTTCCCACAAGCCATCCTCTGAGAACTGAGAGAAACCATGCCTTGTGTCTGTATTGTCCTGGGGTTTACAAAGGTTTTCTCCTGCATCCTCTCTTTACAATAAAGCAGTAGATGCCATCATTTCCAACTAGAGGAGCCAACGGCCAACAGCTTTATCAACGCTGCATCAGAGATGGCTGGATAGGTAAAAACAGGCCCCGCTTCCACTGCCTGATGGTCCTCATTGGTCCTACCACTCACCTCAGCTGTCTCCTAAGGGAGGAACAACTGGGTCCTCTACCACACCCCCAGGAAGTCAGAAAGCTCTGTCTTAGTCACAGAACCAAACACACAGGCCTCCACAGCATGGGCTGCTATAACGATGCTGGAATCTCCAGACAGGGCCTTTGTGGGGAAAGCAGAGATTGGAGATGCCCACGGCTTCCGTTAGCAGCAAGCTAAGAGCCTTTGTTTGCCTTCACCACACCATCTGTCCCCAGGCCCGCTAGTGCCGGTGATTTAAATCAGGAGCCCCGCTGGTATGAATTTGGACTCAGGTCTACTCAAATGCACCAAGAAAGATCCTCAGAGGAGTGATGGTAGTGCACAGGAAACCAGGAACGGGAGCTCTCCTTTCTTTCAGCACTTGAGCAGGGTCACCTGAGGCAATGGACTAACTCTTTCAGTCTGAAACTAGCTCGCAGTTCAGAAAACCAAACAGTACATGATTAAACAAACCCAAGGGGCAAAAGTCAAGAAACAACAAAAACTTTTTCCACAGACATAACAAACTAATTCAGTACATATGTATGGATGCATGTACATGTGTATGTATATTTGTATGTATGTGCGTATGTATGAGAATATACACACTTCAGTGTGTACTTACAGATAATACACTAGGGTATAAAGTAGCAAGTGTTCTTGGCACCCATTTTCCAGTGTATGACTAGAACAGGGTCCACTGTGCTTAGTAACTCCCAGCACTGGACCTGTGTCACTGATAAGTGTCTAGACCAAAAAAAGTCAAACTAATATCCACAGTCCAAAGCACAGTAGAGCATCTCTGCATGGAGGGTCAAGGTGCCAAAAGCATCCCTAGCAGATGGCAAAGGCAGGTGTGTATGGGCGGGAAGAGAGAATGATCCAACACCATGATCATTACTGCATTTCCTAGCAACACCATGTTGGAGATATTGTCTGGGTGCCACACAGAAACTCAGGAGACAGCAAGCCCAGGCTTGTGCAAATCAAAACAAAGATTGAGGAGACCCAGCTGGTCCACACGACACTTGGAACAACACAGCGTTGCATGTGAACAGAACAAGCTCCACACAGTCAAGACTGTGCAGTGAGATGCGCAGCATTCCACGTACAGGAGTACAAGGCCAGGGTCTGACGTTTTCAGAAAAGCATTTGCCCAGAGACGGGAACAGTAAAGGGCAGAGCCCTACAGAGAGCATAGCCGGCCCCTTGAAGTTAGACAAGCTTGAATCAGAACACTCTGCTATCGCTCTGCCAACGCAGGGCCTGAGCAATGCACTGCATTTTAACCTCAGCTCAACTTGGTTCATCCACATTTCATTACTGGTCCTTAATTTGGCATTGGGTACAAAGGCAAATAGGCTGCTTCATGCCTTTCAAAGTAAGGGCTTTGTCTTTTCTATATGGGCACTGTGAGACCGGGTGAAATAGCATCAGTGAGACACCCTGCACTCAGTGAGAACTCAGGGCAGGGTAGTTGTTACTCCACTAATAATGATGGTGTCCAAAGGTCAAAGTCTAGATCCTTTTTTTTTCTTTTGAATTATGAGATATTTTCAACAGTAGCTCATTATCCCTCTGGAAAATACCAAGACCTTGGAATACATTCAGTTCTGATCTTTGTACCCAGCCCATCTCATATCATCTACTTTGTTGTTCATATTTAAGCCACCTTAGTTCTAAAACACTCTGAACCTTATTTGTCTTTAAAACAAGATTAAGGTGTCTCTACAAAGCATGTCCCTTGATAGCAATTTCACTGGGAATCAATTGAGAAGTAAATACCCTGCATTTGTTGTTTATGTAAAAAGTGTCTTTTCATCTTAACTCATAAGTGATGTGCTAGCTGTACTCAGAACTCAAGTTTAAATTCACCTGAGCACTTTAAATATACCATCCTGCCCTTTGACCTCTGTTCTGGTGGGAAAGGTTGGTTGTCCATGGGGAAAGAATCCACCTCCCCTACTGATTTATTATCTCCTTTTAATGTTTGAGTTGTTTTCCATACTGCTAAATATACTGTTAATTATCCAATCTATATTCAGTGCAGTGTTACAATATAAAATCAGCACCTTCCTTAAATTTTAAAATATTTTTGGCATTAGCCTTTAAAGTAATGCCTTTACATCACTCCCAATAATGTTCAGAAGTCCATGAAAAGATACAATGAATCTTTACCCTCTTTCTTTAAATTCTTTCAGTTACTTTTCCACAAATAAAGCATTTTATCTCTTTACTTTTTTCTGGACAATTTCCTCATACCTCTCTTCCAATACACTGATTTTATCTTCTGCTATGTTTAACCCAGACATTAAGTTATTTACTGTAAAATGTTCGGTTCCAGAAAAACATATATCTGGGTCCTTTATCAAATCTTCTCCCTTTTAGTTTTTTATTCTGGTTTTCATTTATATTAAGTTTGAGCTGACAATTTCACACATGTATATAACATACGCCAGCACGCTCCATCCTCCCCCAGCTCCCTCGTACCCCATCCACTTTTCCTCTTCCCCGCAGATCTCTCTCAGTCCTATCTATCTGTTTTGGTTTTGGTTATGATTTTGTGATTTTTTTTCTTTTCGATCCACTGAGTTTGTCTATTTGGTGCCTCTTCTAAGGATATCGGTCTTACCATAAAAGCCTATGCGTTATTTTTCTCATCACTCTAAGCAAATACACAACAAAAAGCAACATAAGGGAGTAAGAGTTAATGATGGCTAACACTTCAGAGGAAGACAGTGTGTCGTGGTGGAGAAGGCACGGTGACAGGGTGACAGAAGCAGCAGGTTCCATGGGACCAACCAGAAAGCAGAGAAAGGGTCTGCCGGTGCTCACCAGCTCTTCCTCCTCCTTCCCTTTTTACACACTCCTAGACTCCAGTCCGTGTTCAAGGCGGGTCTTCCCTATTCCGTTAAGATCCTCAAAGACATGCTTAAATACGTATCTCCTAGGTGACTGATTCAAAATCCAGTCGACAATGAAGACAAACCAAAACAAGGCCTCCTCCTTACTGTCTGGTACAAACCTAATTACCTTCCCAAAGCCCCATCTCCAAATGCTGGTACACCCAGGCTAGGGTTTCGGAATAGGAATTTGAAGAAACAAAGTTCAGTCCACGGTAAAATGCATATAGCAAATTTTCTTTACTTAGTCATAGACAGTCTACATTTAGTTGTGTTGAATTTTTATCATAAGCTTCCTGCCAAGTGCAAGCCCAGCCATCCCCGAGAACTGCAATGACAGGTGATCTCATCACAAACTTGGGGGTGTCAGTAGGCCAAATAATCTAGGGCCCATCCTGTACCCACCAAAGTGTGGCATGTGTTCGCAAATTCAAATGCCACGCCTGTAGGTGGCATTAGCCTAAGGTTTCTCCTTATTACTTATGCTAGGGAAATAGAAAGCTTTAGTAATTTCACATCATGCACCCCAGTTCTGCTCAACTCCCAGTCCCTCCATACCCTCCCCTCCCTGCTGCAATGCCCCCCAAATAAAAATTTCAAAAAAAATCAAAACCAAACAAGCAAACAAACACAAAAAGAAAAACAAAACAACAATGACAACAACAAAAAATCCCTCTTCATTCCTCCATCTTTCCCAGTTCTCCAACACCTCTTTATCAGTCCTAGTGGCACTGGGAGTTTCAGTGAGCCACACACTATGCCCTTCTGTCCAATCAGCCTTACTTGCTAATGTTCACTGCAATGAGTCACTGGTTTGGTTCAAGGCTTCTGGTTTCTGGTACACGACCATCACTGGAACCTCACTGATTCTCCTCTAGGATGTACTGCAGCCAACCCAAGACATGGAGCTCCTGCAGCTACTGTTCCACAGGACCAGTCCCTTCCCAAGTCCAGCAGGTCCTACATGGGGTAGATACTAGGGTGGGCCAACCCAGGCCCAGTTGTCGGTCTGGGTGGTAGTTGAGCTTGCCAGACCAGGCCACCAGGGCTGCCCACTTCAGGTGAGGGACAGAGCCAGCCCCCCTCTGCCTGTGCCATCAGGGTCAGCTCTCCCCAGCCAGAGGTCAGGGATGTCTCTCACCTTTTTAAAGAGGAAGTTTCTTAACTTTGTCAAAAGCTCCATTTCCATTCCTCCAACCTCAGAGGCCTAAAATCATGATTCTAACCCACCTCCAAGTCTCCAGCCGTCTACCCTACATCATATACCCAGATCCACACTCTGACCACCAGGACACTGGGACTTGCTATTTTTGCCTAGTCTTTTCCATGTTCAGGTATTAGTGCATGCACACATACAACTGTTACTGGAATTAAATGACAGGACTCACACAAAATTCCTAATTAAGACTTATCATATAACTAAGACACACACACACACACACACACACACACACACACACACACACACATACACAAGGAAATGTAGTTGCTCTTACTTCCAAATCTCAATCAGCCAAGTCTAGTCAATGTTAGTCTCCTTTTCCCTAAAATAATAATTAAAACTATAAAATATAACATTATATACCAAGGTCTAGGCATATATTAAAGGTTCCCTTTTGATTGAAAAAAGACAAAAGGAAAAATTTAGACAATTGATATCTACAACCAACTGCAAAATCCAAATAGCAGTATCATTTCTGTATGTAAGATATCTCAATATCAAACTCTTGCTTAAGTCCGCCAATAATCCAAACTAAACAACAAATGAAGCTCTCAGCAATCTACCATTCAGAAAGTTACACACACAGCTATTAGTCGTCCCTAAATTCAAATTTCCAACTGTCCATTCATCTTTCCAGTGAGTAACATGGTGGACTTTGACTAAGCGTAAGATACAGCTGCTAGCACCACCCAGAAGAATCCACGGCTCATCCGAGTCCTAATCCTGATGGTGACAGGTTGCCCTGCCCCAGCTGTGGCTTTATCCTTCTCCCAGTTTCAAGGGCATCTGATCCGAGTTCCACTTCCAGTGCCCTTTTGGAGCACAGAGCAGCCTGTACCACAGAACAGACATCCTCCAAAGACCAGTCACTGCACATGCACAGGGCAGCAGGTGTCCTGAGACTCAAACAGACTGAAGAGTGACATTATACAAAGTATCATCTGAACTGGGTCACCTCATGGAAAACAGCAATAGTCCAATACAAAGGTGGTTGGCTCCAGGACAAATGGTAACCAACTTGGAAGAAAAGCTGAAAGCAAATGACTGCAAGTCCAAATCCCTAGTGCTGGGGAGGCCTCGGTGCCCTTTCCCCACTTCTCACAAACTGTCTAACGAGTGACAGTATATTTGTTTAATGAAAGAACGAAGTATAAGAAGGGAAGACAGGAGGAGACTGGAGAGAAAGAAATGGGCTTCCTTCAAGCTGCTGGCTCCACATGAGCAATGCAGCCACAAAGAGAGCTGGGTATGATTTTTGTTTTTTGTTTATCGAGTCCTCTTAGAACACATTCAAAGCAAGAACATTAAGCATGTGTAACATGCAGCCATGAAAACAGACCCCCTTGACATTGCTCTTCAAGTTTCTGCCCTAAATGAGACAGTGAATAGAAAGGATGTCTGTAGGAGGGCTGGAGAGGAAAAGAGACGGGCAGCACATTGGGGAAAGGCTGTGCGGTAAAGCACGCCCGCCAACATGATCTTTTCATCCAATCAGGAAAGGCAGACTGGGCTAGTCTTTTACTACAGAACAGACAGGGACAGTTCCCAACTGATAAAGGAAGACCCTAAAACAGGCTCTGTGCCTCAGGCTGTGTCCCTGAGAAAGAGCCGTATGTCAACTGGATGTCAACCCAAGCATTTTCTTCCTGACCCCTCCTTGACTTTGATCTCTGAGCGTGCAGATAAACACATATGACAGTCTCTGGAGACTGTGTCTAAATATACCCAACGCTGTTTATACCAAAACGGATTCCCTGGCTAGTCGGAGGGAGGCAGGCTCGAATACAAGCCCTAGCACACCAGATTCCCAAGAGAAACCTGGGATGTGGGACTAAAACTGTGGGCCCCAATCTGGTTGATCTGCACCTGTGGGTAGGACCAGAATGAAGCCATTGTTTTGATGAGGGCACACATTCCTATCCAAACTTCCCAGAAAGAATTCTATGTCCACAGCATCTAAGGTCTCTTCTGCTCACTTAAGCAACTACAACAACGGGGGAGGGGGGATCCCCAAAACCCAACACGAACTATCCAAGAAGAGAAAGGACATAATCACAGAAAGAAAGCAGACCCTCCCAGAGGCAAGCCTCAGTTTGGCTGTTTGTTAGCTACGTGACTAAGGCAAATAACTCAGACTCTTAGAACCTCTGATTTCTCCTTTGTAAAGGGGTGAACGGTAGGTTTCACCCATAAATCAGAGGTGAGGATTACATGGAGAAAGGTGTGAAGCACTTAGCCAAGAGTTGCTGAGAGCCAGGGCAGGGCTCACGCTGTGTCTGTCCCCATAAGCAGCTACCCCACACACAAGGAGTGCAGGATGGAATCCAAGAACCGTATTCTTCAGAATGACCCCCTCACCATGCCTCGCAATCACAGATTCCCAGCTGTAGAAACAAATCCAAATGAAGGCCCAGGCTAAAGGGAGCAGTGAGAGACTGCTTGCTGGCTGACGGGACTCCAAACTGTTTAGAACCAAAGGAATGCATTCAGGCGCTCGCACCCTGAGAGCTGATTTATGTTAAGTAAATGGCCCCAAGTCAGTGGTAGCCTCCACTTGAGCTCTCTCCGAACTCTTGCCATCTAAATGCATGGCCTACTCTGGTTGCACTTGGGTGTTGGCAGGTTGAAAGGCACTTCCAAAGCTCAGCGCTTGAGAAAGCCAAATATGGCCAAACTCAGACCACTCTAGGTGGACCACAGAGAGGCCCCCCACGGGTGCCAGAGACGGTGAGGGGTGACTCACAGCATTAGCTCCTGACCTCGAGGCATGAGTGGCTATGGGCTGTTTTGATTTCCAAGCAAAAAAATTCCATCCTATAAACCCCAAAGTATTTTATCGAAGCAGTGGGGTCTAACTCATCAGTATGCTATAAAAAGGGCAGCCTCATAAGCAGGGAAGAGACAGCTATTTTGAGTCACAGCACCAAACAGCCCTGCCTGAGAGAGCACCTCAACCACCAACAGGATGGAATTTTCCACCCCTCGAGGAGACCCCAGAGAGGTCCCTGAGAGTTCTTAGCAAGCAAAAAGACCAGGGTCACGGCCACCGACTGCCAACTACCACACTACCAACGGCAAGCCAGACTATTCAAGCATGTTTCCTGCCCACATCAGAAACAAAGCTGCCGCAAGGATCAAGTGATAATAAAATAGTGTGAGATATTCTGAAAAACACTGAGAAAGAAAGTACATTCAAACTATAAATAACTGTCAGCAAGCATTAGAAGCTCTTGGATATAATTCGCCTTTAAAAGTATATTTATATTTATCACCTAGCTGAATATAAGGTTGGAGGGATTTTTTATTCTACATTATAACAAACATTTCAACTGATTTTTACTTTAATTGAATTGGCTACTTGTTTGACAGATATGACTGACTTAACTAACTATACAAACTACAACATAAGCGCTTCTATAATTCTGTGTGGAATAGTCAAATAGTAGCCCTGTTACCAGTCTTGCTTTCCCACCGCTCTGTCTGCCATCACTAATCAATAGCCAAAATAGTAGACGGGCTACCTATCTTGTTGTCTGTCTCTGGCAGACATCACTAATCGCTCACTGGGGGCTTTCCTAAGAACTTAGCTGGCAGATCGAAATCCCTTTCAACACAGCAGTCCAGGGAGCCATAACCAGGTGCAAATCTGAACCTACCTGTCACCTTAGATATTTCTTCTGCCTGACTTACTTTGAAACCCTGGCCCAGTAGAATCATCCCCAGCCTGGCTTTTGGTATTATTAATTCTCCCTGAACTTACTTGCTGATGCCAGAAATTCCTGGTTAGGAGACAGAATCTTTCATTTTACAATTAGAGAAAAGGCTGAACATGCAATACTTCAGAAAGAAGATAAAATGGTGAATTTATATAAAATGTAAATAAATAATTCCAGCCTTCCTCTGTGCAGGGCCCAGGTGGCCCAGCCCTTTCCAGTGGAGTCTTAGCCTCTTCCTTAAAAGGACAGGTCTCCTCTGAAAGCCTCTTCCCTACACAGTGGACCTCCAGGGACAGCCAAGCTCATCCAAGACACACCCAGGGCTGCCAGGAGGAACCCTGCTGCTGTGAAGCCTTTTGCCGTGGGAACAGAGAGGTCAAGGGTAAGAGTCCTGGGTCCCTTGGGGTGAAGCGAGGAAGTTCTGCAGCAACAGGAAACACACAGGCAGGAAAGGTAACAAATAGTGAACCTCATCACCACACAGACAACCTTCAACACCACGAAATGTCGTCCTCACTGTGCCCCGCCTACCCTGCCAAAAGCTGCCCCAGTGCTGAACTAAGTGTGTGTAGAGCTGGGGCTGGAAAGGCTCACGGTGATATCAGGATAGTGCTCTAAGCCTGGCAAGACCCTCAGAGTGCAGAGGTCCGCTTGTTTCTAACAAAGCAGCTACCTGCAGGGACACCAGTGATCTCTACACCTCTAGTGGGGCAGATGTCCATCTGCTTTACCCATCAGTGTGCCCAACACTTAATCTATCTAGAAGCTGCTGGTTCGTAACGCCGGACTGTCCAAACTGGCCATGCGTGAACACTCCTCCACCAGGGCTACTCAGCTTCATAGGAAGCTCTCAGGCAACCCTGGTGAAGGACTGAAAACTCACACCTGGTAGAATATCCTGGCTTTGGTTCCCTTGGTGAAGACCCAGGATAAGTTAACCTGATATACCAGGTGTATGGTTTATACCTGACATCAACAACTTTCCTAATGCTATAGTTTAGCTTGAATCTGGAATGTTCCCTGAAGACCCACGTGTTGAAGGCTTCCTCTCCAGCTTGGTGCTATAAGAAGGTGAGGGAAACTTTGAGGCAAGGCCTCGTAGGAGACCTTAGGTCATTAGAAACAAGTCCTTGAAGGGGGCACTGGGACCCACCATCTCTTTTCGCCCTCTCTTTAAGCCTCCTCCTCTACTCCACCCCTCCCTCTCCTGACTATGCTCTAATATGACACTCACAATAAACTAAATCACTAAAGGTTCCAAAAGAAGCAGGGCCAGGGAGTCACAGAACCAGCTGAACTTCAAACTTCCAAAACTATCATCAAAACAACCTCTTCTTTATAGGCTTATCATCCCAGATATTAGTGGCAGTATTAAAAAGCTGACAAACACACCTAGTACACTAAACACATATTTAATGTAGACCTAGGGTGTGCCTTTTATAGCAAAAGACTTAGAAAAGGACAACAATGTGCTGATGGCATACAAGGTTAAAAGTCTATCAGCAAGGAATTTCTACCAGGCAGGCCAGAACTCACTGGGTTTGAGCTGGAGTCAAGGAAATAGACTACTAAACAACATATCTCATCTCACTGGTCTCTGAGTTTCTCTGTACAAACAGTCTCTAAAATCGAGTCTTCGGGAGAATTGCTTTACAAACCAAGCGAGGAGTTCCCACAATCCCCTCCCCATTATTGTATCGGGGCTTTCACAGCACAGCCACACTCCCTGTCTTGCCATCTTCTCAGCATCCTTGGGACGGAAGCACAGGCAGTGCTAGCGGCCTATAGAACACAGATCCAAATTTCCAGTCCCAGCACTGTGGCAGTCCATGCCCACACCTGGCAGATGCCAGCAGGAAACGGAGAATTTATTGTTTTGGTGCTGAAGAGTGACGCTGAGCAATGGGGGCTGAGCACAAAGGAAAGAGAATTCTTCTGTTCCAGAGCGGGAGAAGGCAAAGTCCAGCCATGGGCTGAGATGACCAGATGAGAAAGCCAGGGTGTGGGGTGGGTCATAGGCCAAGGGCCAGGGCCCGACGATCAAGAGAGGCTGATGTGAGAGACCACGAAGCAGAGAGCCAGAACCGAGCTCCGGCATACAGCCCAGGCCTAACGTAAATTCTCCAGTAAAAAGGGTCTAAAACTTCCACCTCCCTGCCCAAGGAAAGACAGAATATATGTGAAACCGTGTATTAGCTTGGGTTTTTTCCTCCTGTCCTGGAGTTTTAAACCTAAGCATCAACAGTATGTTCCTCACACAAGAGAGATGCCTTGTTGTGGGACTGGGGGAGCTGAACCGGCGGCCTGAAGACGACCGCTCTACCAGCCACACAATCTCTAAGGACGGAGCTAGACACGCGGAAGCTAGCATGCCAGTATGAACTCGGCCGTCCCCTCCCGCTGCCCCAACATAGGAAGTGGGCCTCAAGGCGGGCATCGTGGGGGGATAGGACGGCACAAAACAAAGGGCAGCCCTGCGTGCCCTGCGTGACACCTACAGGTAACAGCACCTGAACCTCACAGTGTAACAGAGCATAGCATAGGAGCTCCCCTGCCTTGTGTGCTGAGTCTGGAGGATGCATCTAATCAAGATAGCACCTATTTTCTACCTGGAGAATCTCCAGAGGCGTTCTGGCAAAGCAAGAAGAATGGGTAGCAATGGCAAGCAGCCTGAAGCTGAGTTCTAACTAAATATGGTGTCCTCCACCAGACTGAGTGGATGATACAAAAGCAGCTGGCTTCAGGCCACTGGAAAGTGCTTTGCCCAAGAAGGCTGCCTCTCAGGAAGAGGTAGCAAAAGTAAACCATGGCCTGGAGGAGATCATATCACCATCATCGTTTGGGGGTTCTCAGCCGTAAGAAGGAGCCCAGGAGCAGCCTTTGGAGAACTCACAAAGGTGCCCTAAGTGTTAGTGTGGGTTGGCTAACAGCAGACGGCCGCCAGCCAATGTCAGGCAGAAGCATCACCAAGGGAAAGAAAACACTTTGGCTCTGCTTTCTCTGAGTCTTTCCCCTCTCCCTAAGCCTGGAAACCTCAGCACAGGAAAGAGGCAGAAGAGGGAAACAGTCCTGACCCTTTCCCTCCGCCCAGACCTAGAGCCTCGATTCTAGCAGCCTAGTGGACTGTTGAGTACTGTAAAATGAGTCCCGATTATTGGTGTGAGGCTGTCCTGACAACTGAGTGTGAGGAGGGGGTGCAGACAGCAAGGATCACAGCAAAGACGGGGAACCGGGAGTCCTGCCGAGCTAATGTGAACAGCAGCAGTCAAAACTTAAGCAACTTCTTGAAATATGCTGAACTCGGTTACCCTACCCTTATGTAGTCCTAGTCGGACTACGAGTCTGTGTGTGAACATGTTTACTGATGAGACTCACAGAACAAGTATGCTCTACTGCTCCGAATCAGAAAGGAAATTTTAGAAACATTTTTCAGCCAGGCGGTGATGGCATATGCCTTTAATCCCAGCACTGGGGAGGCAGAGGCAGGCTGCTGTCTGTGAGTTGGAGGCCACCCTGGTACAGGACAGGCTCCAAAGCTATACAGAGAAATCCTGTCTTGAACACCCCCACTCAAAAAAAGCAGCAATGGCACAGTACTCAATGGGGCAGAAATTATAGGACATGTGGGAGCACTCTGCATCTTCATAAGGAAACGACCCATAATCTACAAATGTCTGTGGACCCAACAGCCGGACAGCTGTTCCCCAAGAGCTAGAGTCCACAAAACAGTGGTGTAAATTATTTAAAACCGGAAATAGGGAATGAAAGCATAAAAGGAAAATACTATTTGAAAAATATCATAGTAGAGCTTTTAGGAACAAAATGTCATCAAAAGCAAAAACTTACTTAAAGGTGGAAAAAATTGATAAATTGTAAGACAGAGGGGAAGAAGTTGTCCAGATAGTGAAATACAGAACATGAAAGAGCATTTAAGCAAAAAGAAAAAAATAAAGATGTTCAAACTCTGTTTCCTTGGCTCAGTTTTTCTGTGGGCTTAAGGGAGACATTGCAGGGCAGGAGTTTTATTTTGAGAGAGGTCTTGCTATTTAATCCAGGCTGGCCTCCAATTTATATTCCTCTTGCTTCTCCTCCAGATCCCTGGTATTAGAGTTTCAGGAGAATAAAATCAACTAAGGGCAGGCAATGTTTGATAATTACTGAACCCAATTTAAACATTATACTCTATATCTGATATTTATACATTGTATTTTATCCACTAATGCATATAATTTTATAAGAAAAACAGATAATTGCATAATTTCCCTGAGTTGAACAACTGCTGATTGAGGTCTCACGAAGAGCAAGCAAGCTGTCAACCAAGTCTGTGTACTTAACACAGCACTAGAAAATTACACGGACAAAATCAGTACCTTTTAACTTTTCAGAACAGCACCAGTAGCAGACATTTCATGGAAGCAACAGGAGCCAGAAAACAATGGAATATCTTTAAATTGATATAGAGTAATTGTTGACACAGCTTTATACCTGTCTAAACCATCATTCCAAAATAAAGAAACCCCTAGGCTAAGTGTTACAGGCCTATGATCTCAGCTACTAAGGAGGCTAAGCAAGAGGAACCCAGGCCCAAGTTCAGAATCAGCCTGGATAATCTAATAACCCAGTCTCAAAAAAAAAAAAAAGAGGGATTGGGATTGGGGGCATGCTGGGGAGAGTATAGTATATGGTATATGGTAGCCACACATATATGCACACATGTACATACATACATACAAACCCTCATATATTGAGTGAGTGTGTGTGTGTGTGTGTGTGTGTGTGTGTGTGTGTGTGTGTGTTAAGAAGAAACCAGAAGGAAGAAATGCAAGATGCAGGAAGTCAACCTCGCTAAGACTTTCTAAGAAGTGGGTATGATTTCTTAGTCACCACTACTGCACATAGACAAAGCAACCCTGAATCAACGTCCCTCCATAGTTTCATACACAAAGTCACAGAAATGTGAGTCAGGGGGAGAGGGAGATGGCTCCATGAGTAAAGAGTTTACTGAGTAAGTTTAAGGAACTGAATTTGAATCCCCAGCACACACGGAGACAGCTTGGGATGGCTGCACATGTCTGTAACTTCAGCACCATGGGGCAGAGATGAGCGATGTAGGAGGCAGTAGCCAAAAGGATGAGCCTCTGGACCAGCAGGAGACCTTGTCTTCAAGGAAGAAGGCAGGGAGCTACAGAGGACCGCAGGTCCTACGCCTTTAAAGCTCCCAGCCCTCTGGTACTGTTCTACAAGTTAGAGAGGCATGTTTTACATTCTTCTTGCTTAGCCTCAAAACACTTGTTCACTGTGTAAACTCAGCTATGAGTATTCGGTCAGCAGCAGAGCCCATTTTACAATTTCCCGATGCAGCTGATGATACAAAAGGAACGAGACACAAGGTTTTCTATTTCTGTATTTCAATCCATCCTTCTGCCATTCTCAAATGGCCCTTTATAAATAGGGTTAAAAGAATAAACAGGTTCTTAAATAAATGGGAGGCAGGGCAAGGAGGGTTTAGCACCATTGACAGGGAACATACCACAAAATACCAACTATACCAAAACCCACAATACCAAAACAGAAGTGAATGTCCTTATTCCGGACAAGGCTGCACCTGCAATAGCATGCTTTCTGGGATTTCAATCTAAGCCTCAACCCTCTTTTCTCACACACACACATTAGCTGCTAGCCTTACCCATAAGCTATGCACATGCACCATGCACACGCATGCACACACTCCTGCACACAGATCAAAGGACTTGGGAAGGTGGGGCCCAGTTTTAGGAGCTGTCCCTCAGGGCTCTGGGTTTAGAAATTCTGTTGGAGTACTTGCAGGCCTGGGAGATACAAATTAGATAACCTCCACTATAGCCATTTTCTTCCTTTCTTCCCTCTTTCTTTTCTTTTTGTTTTATTTGTTTATTTGCTTGTTTGCTGGTTAAACCAGGATCTCCCTATGCAGACCAGACAGAACATCCCTCAGCAGCCCCAGTCCTAGGACTTTTGATTCTCCTGTCTCAGATTCTCACATGCTAAAGTTACAGACCTAAGCCACTATAACTGGCTCATTCCCTTTCAAACCAATCACGGCCTAAACATAACCAACTTGGCAAGTGCTGTTTGTGCCTGTCAACAAACTGATCCCAGAACAACCTGGGCCTCTGGCTCTCTAGAACAACCAAGATAGATGTCTGTAGTGATCCAGCCCATCGCTCTGCTTCCCCTCCCTAGGGACCCAGTCCATCTCTCTGCTTCTCCCCCACCAATACTGCAGGGACCCACTCCATCTCTATGCTTCCCCACCCCCACTGCAGGGACCCACTCCATCCCTCTGTTTCCCCAACCTCACTGCAGAGACCCAGTCCATCCCTCTGCTTCCCCTCCCTAGGGACCCAGTCCACCTCTATGCTTCTCCCCCACCCCCACTACAGGGACCCAGTCCATCCCTCTGCTTCCCCTCACTGCAGGGACCCAGTCCATCGCTCTGCTTCCCCGACCCCACTGTAGGGACCCACTCCATCCCTCTGCTCCCCACCCCCTTGCTAGGACCCAGCCCATGCCTCTGTTTCTCCCCCTCTTCTGAGACTCAGCACACCTTTCTTCTCCCTACACAAGCACATGTTTCTTTGTGTTCATGCTTCTGGATTTCCTTTTTTCCTTTGTCTTATAAAAGTCAAACTCCAGAAAAATGCCAAACCCAGTTGTCCAGAGCGTGGCAGCAGCTGAAATGGAGATAACTTATCATCTGGACCCTGAGTTCATTCCACATCGACACTTTTAGATGAAAACATTTCATTCTGCCCAAGTTTCCTGGAGGAGAGAGGCAATCCCAAAGCATTTCAATGCCGAGACCCACCACAAGATAGAGTTGGGTCAGCACTGCCCTTGAGGTGCACCAGAATAAGACCAAATTCTGCAAGGAAAATTCCAGATGAAGCTCATCTGGTAAGGTGAGAAGGTGGCCACCCAGTGACCATGCCGCTCCTGGGAGGCCTGTCAAAACACACCACTTTCAAGCAAGGCTGTCACACAAGTCTGCCTACTCCCTATCAAGAAAGATGAGAAAAGGCAAGGCTCTAAGGCAGGTGGGCTATGTGTGCCTCTCCTAATGGCCGGCACTCCAAACATGTGGCTAGGCGTCTGGAATGAGAAATCAACACTTCTCATCATACGAGGACAAAATTGCCCTCCATTCAACCCAGAGGCACTGGCCAATGCAAAGAACTCAATGAGCATGTGGGTACCAGACCCCTTCCCAACCAATTCAGAGGTATCAGCCTTCCTGATACTTCGAGGAAAGCCCCCCTCACACCCACTAATGATGCTGGCCAGACTCTCCCTCGATCACAGATCCTAGCACATATTTCAGAGACTGGGGATCAGGACCTTAGGTACCTCCTGACCACTAACTCCCTCCTGCACAAGAGATATCCAACAGAATATAACTCCATGGCATCCAAAGACTTCTAATATTGTCCTTGGCATCCAAAACTTGTGCCTTTTCATAAAACGCTCCAGACATATTTTTCTCAATTACAAGAAAATTAAAGCGTCGCAAATCTTAAGGGGTCCAACTGAGATTTTTCCCATGGTCATAACATCTTGGTTGCAGTGTTATAAGGTGGTGAGGATAAAGAAAAAGCAACAAAATGTTCCATTTTTAGGAATTTGATATTTGCTATAATTATAAATATATAAAAATCAGAGCTTCAATGCCACATGGGCTAGCAGATTCTTTGGGAAACCAGTATTTCAGACTAAAAGTTAGGATAGATGGGGAACATGGGGGCACCAGGTAGAATATGGAGGAAAGTGGTCTTATCATCCTAAGGATGGAACTCCCTGTGTACCTTCTGGGACACTATTCTCTCCTTTCCCCAGGACTCCTGGGACGGAGGCCAGCAGAGCAATGTCTGTGTCCACATTCCCAGGTCATCATGTTTGCTACACGGTTGAGGATCACGTGATTGGAGTCTGACATGCACCCCCGAGTTCTCCAGGTACCTGCTTCCTTCCATCCACATCCTGAACACACCTGCCATCTCTAAGCCATGTGCTCTACCTTAGTGTCCTCATCTAGAAGATGCTGGGGAGGCCAAAGTGTGGGGGCAATGAAGTTCATCTTCATGTGCCTTTGTTTACATACACACATACATCTATACACACATCCTACCTCACCACTGAGCTCATGGCTAGGCAGCTGTGCCAGGAACAAATGCCTGAGTTAACCAACTAACAAAAAGGAAAGGTTTTGGCGTACAGGTATGTGGAGGTTTCAGCCTAGGGTCGGTTGGTGTATTAATGTTGACCAGTGCCAGAAGCAGATGGCAGTGCAAATCCACTCACCGGAGAGCCAAAAAGTCAAAAAGGAGCTGGGGCCAGAGGCCCAGGACTCGCTTGGAGGGCATGCATCCAATGGCCCAAAGACAGCCCACTAACCCTCACCTCTTAAAGGGACTACCATCTCCCTAAAGTGCCAGAAGAGAGCGGCCTTTAACACATGGACCATTGGAGGGCAGTTAAGATGCCTGAAGCCACAATCACCCTGTTGCCCAGGTTTGTCATCTTGTGTGCTGTGCTTCCCAGTAAAACCCTTTCTACCCTGTATATTCACCCAGAGAACATCAGCAGGTTACCTGACCATGGGAAGGTCATGACCATGGGAAGAGGCAGGTTGTGTAGCTCAAATCCCAAACCTCTGCCAGCTGAGTCTGTTCTGTGACCCCACCCCACCAGCCACTTCACGTGACCAGAGCCATTTCAATTCTCCTACACTGACTCCTGGAAGGGCCAGTTGTCTGCCCATTTGGCCTGGCTAGCACTTGTCTCACTTGGCCACACTGTACTGGGAGGCCTTTCTATAGAAATGCTGGCCCCTAGAACAAGCCAGCTCTCTCGGGGACTTGGGAAGCCTTAGTGATTTCTCTGGATGTCCCTAAAAGTTCCTCTGGCTGTTGTCTGTTTCATCTTCCTTGGCCTCAGCCCACACTCCACCTGCCCATCCCCCCACACCCAGCACTCCTCCTGGGGGCCCCAATGGGCAAGCTTCAGCTCTCCCTGCAACAGCTCTCCGTATTTCCTCACCTTGGGATCCCTCATACCTGTGACTGAAAGCAGACCCCTTCCTACATTCTTGGGGTGCGGCTTCCACTCCTGCCCATAACTGCTGCCTACGTTCTCCTCCCGGACCTTCCTCACCAACAGATTTTTTGTCCTTCCTTTCCACCCATCCTATGACTTCTCACCAACAGTCAAAATCCTTGAAAGATAGGTCCTAGTGTAGAGTTTAACTGGAGAGCATCTCCACTCTAAAGGCCACTGACGACCAGAAGCTATCCAAATCATCAAATCCAGGGAGTTTTCCCACCGCCCTTCCCTTCCACCCCTTCCATCCAACACTGACAGTGGATTGGTGCCTGAAAAATCATCCCACCTTGACCCTGCAGGAGGAAGCTATTTCCTGCCTCATAACTGCTGCCACTGCTCCCTCTCCCTTGTCTGTAACAAGGGCTCCATCTTAACCCTCCATAATCCTTCCTCTATTCTCTCCCTAGCAATGTTATCATTCCCACGGCTTCAACCATCACCTTCGCGCGCGCGCGTGTGTGTGTGTGTGTGGTGTGTGTTATAACTGCACAGGCACACTTGTGGGTGTGCTGTCAGTGCACCTGTGGAGAGAGAGAGATCTAAGCCAGGTATTAATCTCCACTTTACTCTCTGCAACAAGAGTTTCTCACTGATCCTAGAGCTCACCCATTGACTAGCCAAGATGCCTGGGTAAACAGGAGATTCTCATGTCTATGTGCCCCAAGTGCTGGGTTCCAGTGGCTCACCACCACACTCAGTATTTTATATGCCTTTGGGGCCTAACTCGGATCCTTATGTTTGCAGAGCAAGCATTTACCCACTAAGACATCTTTCCAGCTTTCCACCTTATTGTATGTAGAGCTCACTGATTCAAGGAGATCAGCTAGCTGGCTCTAGGGACCATCAGACTCCAGGGATCCAGCTGTCTAAGCCATTTGCCTCTTCACTGGGATTACACACACATATTCCTGCACACCGCTTGTACATAGTGCTGGGGATCCAAACTCAGATCCCCATACTTACATAATAAGCACTTTACTGTGAGCCATCACCCCAGACCTTCTTAAAAAGAATTCTACTCTGCACACATGCCAGATTCCCTCTATGAGGGAGCTCCTCTGGCTCCTGGGGAAATCTCTCCTTTCTGTCCTGCCTGGGCAATGCCAAGAGCCTCAAAACGGGACTGCATGCACACAGCCCTGGCTAGCCTGCCTCACTTTCAGTCATACCAATCCCTCACTCTGAATGTCTTCCCATTGTCTGCCAAACGGGAGCAAATGCCCCAGGCTCAGCCAAGGGCCTTTGACAGTCATTCATGTTCTCCCCAACTTCTTTCCCAACAGGTATACAGGCCCTGCACGTTACCCCAACCTCAGCTAACTAGTCCTTTAAAACTCAATGCTTGCACCGCAAACACATGAACACATTACTGCTCTTTATGTTGGGAATGTTTGCCTCTCCTCTCTGTCCCATTCTGTCAAACTGGTCAAGGCGCCCAACTGGTCAGATTGGATTCTTCGTTTTATTAGTTAGTGTTTGAGAATTTTATACACACATATAATGCATTTTGACCAAAGCTACCCTGTTGTGTAATGTTAGTTTAAGATGTGTAACAACATTTGTTTATGCTGTGGAATATTTGTTTAATGATGCAACTCTATTTGTATTTGTTTAACTCTGTGGAGCTGTGTTACTTTGCCTGGCCCTAATAAAAAGCTAAACAGCCAATAGCTAGGCAGGAAAGAGAAATAGGTGGAGCTGGTGGGCAGAGAGAACGCTAGGGAAGAGAGCAAGGGGGAGCAGGGAGCAAAGGAGAAGGAAAGGAGGACTCCGGGGCCAGCCACCCAGCCACCCAGCCACCCAGCCACCCAGCCACCCAGCCACCCAGC
>NW_004949099.1:33278937-33291119 GCF_000317375.1 Microtus ochrogaster
CCAGCCACCCAGCCACCCAGCCACCCAGCCACCCAGCCACCCAGCCACCCAGCCACCCAGCCACCCAGCCACCCAGCCACCCAGCCACCCAGCCAGCTGTGGTTTAAGAAGGAAAGAAAGATACATAGAATAAAGAAAGGTAAAAAGCCCAGAGGTAAAATGTAGTTAAAGAGAGACAGGATAATTTAAGTTAGGAAAGCTGGCTAGAAACAAACAAGCCAAACAAAGGCAGCTGGGCATTCATGAGTAAGAATAAGTCTCAGTGTATTTATCTGGGAGCTGGGTGGTGGATCCCCAAAGAGTAGGAAAAAACCCAACTACAGTACCCCACTTCCTCCCCTTCAATAGCTCCTCTACCCCCTCCCCCACTTTTCATTCCCAACTAGATACACTTTTTTTTAAATTAAATCCATTAAGTTTATTTAGTGCTGCTCTATGCTCAGGAGTACAGGGCCCTCCTTTGATGCACAGATACCCACCCTCTCCAGGATCAAATCCTTCAAGAAAACTGACTCTCCCCTCCCCTCATCAGAGCAGGACTTCATGAGTGCCTCCTCTAGCCATGCTCGGACTTGGGCCGGCTTGGTCATGCCCAGGCCTTGTGCATGTAGTCCCAGCAGCTGTGAGCTCATGTTGGTGGTGCTGCTATGCTTGGCAACACTGTTTCACTGAAGATGTCAACCACCTCTGGCTATGAAGATCTTTGTAGCCCTCTTCCTCAATGACCCTTGAGATCTGTGGGGGGGAGGGGTAGGATACAGATGTATCATTGAGAACTGAGCAGTCCACAGACTCTTATTCTCTGCAGGCTGGCCAGTTGTATTAATTGCCAGCTACCTATACAAAGAAGCTTCTCTGATCAGGGCTAGGAAATACATTAATCCATGGAACTAAAGATGAGCACTTAGGAAGCACGCTATTATATGTCATTGGATCCTCTTTAAGAGACCTTTACCTTCTTGTAGCATTAAGCCTAGTCTGTGTTTCCAAACAGCCAAAGAGTGTGTGTATCTGTGTATGTGGGAAGATCCCTTATCTGTTGGTAGAAGGGATGTCTACAGACCCTGAAGCCCAGATCCTGTAAACAAACTGCCTTGGAAGAAGCTGATGCCCTGTGACTTCTTGTGAATGACTAACCATCCCATTCTGTGTGGAGCTTGGAGAATTGTTTAGGATTGTCTTCATCACAGCTGGTCTGAGACACCACATTCTCAGAAACATTTCACAAGCAGTTCAGCTTCAAAAGGCTCATCTCCTGGTCTTGCAGATAGTTGGGCAGAGGTCAAATTTTTTGCCTTTTAAATATTTGAAAACCAGAGTGTAAGATCCTGTCCAATGTAGACCAAACATGAGTTCTGAGTCACTGTAATCCACTTGGATCCCCAGAATTTCCCCTAAAGCTAGAGAGGACAACCAGATCATCAACCTAGATAAACCCAAGTAACACTGGGACCACATTCCAGCTCTGAACAGGGCCAGATGCACCTGTACTCAAGAGCAGGGAGGGAAATGAAGGCAGAAGCCCCAACACGAAATCTACTAGTGTGGGGGTCAAACCACATGCACGGACAGGTCTTCAGACACCGGTCCTCTCAGGGACACAGCCGAGGCATCAATGAGTACTTTCCTCTTTCCTTGTCATCCAAGTGCAGCACTCAGAGGCAGAAGAACAATAAATAAATTTTCTTTCAAGTAAAATGGTCATTTTTAATCATGTTAATGATTAATCAATTAATCAATCTTTCAGGGTCACTTGTTCATCACCCATAGCACATGCCCCCATTTCCCTTGGTGTGCCAGCCCGGCTCTCTCCCATTGAGTTTCTTCTTTCCTGACCAATATATTACACAAACATACACACTCACACATACAAGAGAGGAAGAGGGAGAGAAAGAGAGAGAGAGAGAGAGAGAGAGAGAGAGAGAGAGAGAGAGAGAGAGAGAGAGAGAGAGAGAGAGAGAGAGAGAGACTGGACTATTTACTGACTTCTTCCTTGCCCAATTCTTAGCTGACACGCACCACTTAAGATCCCTAAGAAGCTATTCTCCCCAAAGGCACCATTACGGCCAGAGACAGCGACCTTCATGAACCAGGCCACATGACACCACTCAGCTAACACTGGTGCACACCATCCACTGAGACTGGAAGAGAGCAGAAACAGATGAAATAGCTTTGTCTTGCCAATGCCCATTTCCTGTTGCGTTACAGAGCTCAGCGAGCAAGGCAGTGAGAGCTGAACTTGAGGTGAGATCTCCATTAGTTTGGGATTTGGGCAGGGATAGCCAGTCCTCAACAGAAAGCAGCTGCTTAACTGTCAAATACTCAGTGTCGAATCTCAGATACGTGTGTTGGGCACCGAGTAGCACACTGGACCCTTGCTCCTAACACAGTGGGATTCCCTAAGGCCATATTCTCATGCAAAGGGAATCAAACTTGGGAAGCCACACAGGGAGATAGCCAGTACAATTATTTTTATGGTTCAGGCCCAAAGGAAATCAAATATGTGCCTGTGTCCCAAACTACCGCATGGCCTTATAGCAACAGCCACAGGTGGAAACATCCAAGTAACCAACAGATGAGGAGCTAAAGACACTGGGATACACACGAGAAGGAGTATTCAGCAACAAGGAAGTATGGTGTCGGGTACATGCTACAACAGCATGATTAAACCTTGAAGACACTTTGCTAAGCAAGCCAGCCGCAGACAAAACAACACTTCCAGGAAGCATCTGGAATAAGCAGATTCATACAGAGAGCAAGTTGCTTAAATGTCATCAGACTAAGGGAAGGAGTTGGGGCATAGGGAAATACTGTCTGATGAAGGCGTTTTGGAAGCACTGTGAGTAAAGTCAATGCCACTGGCTTGCGGACATTATATTACAGATTTTAAAAGAGCATGGTAATCTGTAAGTCTCACAGACCTAGCATTATGAACACACACAAAAATATTTAAACCCACTTTATTTTCTTTGCAGTTTTTAATTTTTTATTATTTAATTTTTTTCATTCAACATATTTTGCTTAAATTCTTTTCACTTTCCCAACTCCTTCCAGATCCTCCCCCACCTCTCCACCTTCTAAACATCTCTCTCTCAAAACAAAAAATTAAAATAAAAAATAAACAACAGCCAAAAAATAAGACACTCAAAATAAACCAAAAACACACTTAAGGCAACCCAAAACAAAAGCGCGAGCACACACGATGTCTGCTTTGCACTGGCCAGCTATGCCTGGCCATGGGGACTGCCCTGGAGTGTGGTTGACATACCCAATGACATTTCATTGGGGAAAAATAAATTTTCCCTTTCCTGGAAGGTATAAATTGAAATAGCTTCTGGGTTAGGGATGGGAGTTTGTGTCCATTTCCCTTTTCCATGCTGGGATCATGTCTGTCAACCTCAGTCCAAAACGACCCAGACTTTATCTTTTAACTCACACAGATTATCACAAACATTCCAATATTTCTATGTTTTTATGGCGTATTATCTACATGGAGAACTCCACTTGTAGAATTATTGTTGCTGTCAATAGAGCAGAAGAAGCCACTGAAACAAAAGTAAATTCTTGGGTGCCAAGGGCTGGGGCAGGGATGGAGTATGTCAACCAGAGGTTACTTGACTTCCTTTTCAGATAGATGAAGTTGTTCTGGAACTAGACAGTGGAGATGTTTTAAAAATTCTATTAAATACTCTAAAAGCCATGTTTCAGTGAATACATGTTATACCATGTGAATTATATCTCAACAAAAATGCTATTCAAAAACAAACAGCCTGGTGGCACAAGCTTCTAACCCTAGCTCTTGTAAGACACAGGCAGAAGGATATGGAGCTTAAGGTTAGACATAGAAAGTCCAGGGCGGCCTGTCTTAAATAACAAAATAAATAAACAAGCAAAATTAATTAAGTTTAGACACATAATGCATGATGCTGAAAGTCATGGCAAGGACAAGCAATGTACCAGAAGGCTGCTGGAGAGTAGAGGGTGCCCATTCCTCCAGAGGGGCACCAAGAGCTACCCAAGAACAGGCTAGAACAAGGCCACACTTCCATACGGCTTAGAACTAATCCTAACCAAACTAAACTGTGGACTAAGTCATTAGCCAGAACATGGCTAAGGGAGGAGAGACCAGAGAAAGGCCCCACATCCGGTTATAGAAGCCCGACCTTCAGTTCTTCATCCATGACATCATCACAGCAGAAACAAAAACAAATCTGAGGGCAGGTCCATGAGGCCACAGACGGCTTCCCAAAGGGAGGAGCAGTTTTCTCTTCTAGTTCCTCCCCGCATGAAGTGCTATGGTTTTGATCTGAAATGTCCCCAAAGGTTTTGGTGTTGACGTTTGCTTATCAGCCTTCAGCTATACTTGAAGGTATCAAGGCTGTAAGAGATGTGGCCTGGTGGGAGGATGGTAGGTCATTGGAGCTTGCTTGTCCTTGCTGGCGACATTGGAACACTAGCCCCTTCTTTTCTCTGGGCTTCCCATGGCCATGAGGCAAGAAGCTTTGCTCAACACACACTCCCTGCCGTCATGTCCTGTTTCACCACAGGCCGCAAAGCAACTGAGCCAGCAGACTACAGAGGTAACTAGACCTCTGAAACTATGTAGCAAATAAACCTTCCCTCTTTAGAAGGTGGTTACTGCAGATATTTTGCAACTGAGAGCTGACTAACAATAGAAAAGTAATAGAACAAACTTTATCTGCTCTATTTTAAAACCCCAGCACACAGTTTTCAACTTCCTGGGAAATGCTGTGAATAGCCACCTCATTATAAAGATGAGCGACACTAAGCACAAGCATGTGACACCCCAAGAATTATACCTAGATCATGCTGGGTGTTCATTAACTATTAGGCAATACTCCTGACCCTTTCTAAACTACAAAGGGGTCGGTAGGCTTCAGTGCAGGCCCTGCTGCCCTTACATAAAAATGAAAACACGGGCAGCTCTACAGCTCCTGGGACCAGAGGCTGGAAGCGCAAGGTGCAAAGGGGATGCAAAAGTTTCCCAGCATACTTTCTGATGATGAGATTGTTTTTATTTCAGGAAATTAAAAGGCTAATCCTGCGACTTAAAATGAACACTTAAGCCCTTCTCTATTCGATAAGTGTCTTAAAGCACCATACGACGTTACTGCCTCTCTTTATCTACAAACAACCAGAACCTTTGCCATTAAAAAAAAAATTGGTCCATTTTCCAAAATCTAGGTATACTTTTGAAGCAAAGCTTTTCTTTCCAAACCTTCTGTCCCTCTGCACAAGGCAGGGGTGAAGAGGTCTGGGAAACTGGATGCTGGAAAGAACACAGAGCAACAAGTAGCATCTGTTCCCCTTTTATCTCTACATAGCCTATGCATCACAAGACTGACCCACTGGGCTTTGAACTTGAAACTGAAGGCAGGGAATCATGCGCTGTATCTGTGAGTCAGTGACAGCATGGCAGCTGGCCCTATTAGGTAACCCCACCCCCACCTCAGGTCCTGCCCCTCAAAAGTTGGAATACTGGTACTGATGGAGCCTTAGTCCTAGGATGCTACTGACCAACAGTGACTGACAGCTGTCAAGAACTCTCAATGTCAAAACACAAGACCGATCTTAACTAGCTTTTCACTTCCTTCTTGGTTATTCGGGGATAAGTCAGTCTAAGTCAGATTCTTGTTTGTTTTCATCTCTAGACGCTGGAGTATCTCAGTCCCCCAGTAACACTTGTGAAGTGCTGTCAACATGGCTCCAATGTGCTGCTTTCCCAGATTCTGTGCCTCTCCAACCCCAGTAGCTTGGTGCATATGGGGAGTCGGCAGACACAAAATGCTTGAGACATATCTACTAGGAAGGGGGTGCAAAATCCTGGATTCTGTGTTTCTGGGGACACATATGGACTTTCACTCTGCGGTTTAAGGAATTATTTTTAAGCCTTTCCAATGATAGATACCTCCCACCCCTCTCAACTCTGTTCCTAAAATCTAATGCCTCAGGCATCAATTTAAGTCAGTACCTAACTGGAGGAAAGAGACCCAAGAAGAGGGAGAGGTAGAGACGCTCACTACACAAAGCCCAACCTGAAACCCTACACAGCAGGCTTCACCCGCCCTGGGAGAGCCTAGGGCAGTTTCTAGTCACATCCGGCCCAAAAGGCCCTTCTGGAGCCTCTATTTTCTCAAATGTAAATGGGAATTTTTCCTGAGGTTCCTTTACCTTTACTTTGAGCCTAAAAAGTAAACTCTGGCAAGACATCGTATTTATTCCATGTTTGAAAAGCCTTTCTAAGAGCATGTATTTATGCTCTTAGAAAGAAATTCTACCTCCTCTCCCTGTACACACACACACACACACACACACACACACACACACACAAACAGCATAAGACCACCCACCAGTTAATGTAACAAGGAGGTTTTGTGGGGTTTTAGAAGTCCTTGCCAATCAACCCCTGCTTTCTTCATCCTCTGCCGAAAACCAACGTAACGATTGCCTTGGTTCCCTTGGCGATAAAAGGGTCTATTTTCAACCTTCGCTTGACTCTCAGCTGCCAAGGTCCAGACTTGCTCCTTATGGTGTCCGAGGAGTCCGCGAGTGGCAACTGCATTCCCTATGACCTCCCCAAGCTCCCCGCAGACAGCACAGTCAACCGGGCCTCTGGTCAGTCAGTTTCTGTCATATTCTGGGACCTCGACTTTCTAAAGTACCAGTCTTTCCACAACTAACTTTTCCGTGAGGTAACCCTGGATGCCACCCTTGCCCATCACCCCACTGGGATCTCTCTTCCACATAACACATACTGAGAACATAAGCAAAGCCCTGGAATGTGTCCAGGGCCCCCATATTCAGCAGAAAACGGGGTAAACACAGAGTCAGCGCCACTTCACTTGTTGCCATGACAAACGACCACCTCCGTGAGTTTCCAAACTGTGGAAGCAGCTCTGGTCTGCTGAAGCCTCCTGGCCTGCATCCGCATGCGATCACCAGAGCCTAGGCATGGGCAAGCTGCCGTCAACTGTCCAGCAAACACACAGGCTTCAGCTCCACAGGTCTCTGTGTTGGCCCTGTTCTGCTCCGTCTATCAGAGCCTGGCTGCAGCCTAGCGCTTTGCAATGGCACTGGATACCTCTCCTTTTCCCTGAAGCCTCTATCACTCTCCTGTCGCTACTTATCTTACTCACTACCAGCCCTGAGGACCAGTAAACAAGTGTTTACTAAATTATTCTCCTGCTGGTGGCCATGACGCCAAATGTCATTTCATTAGCAGGATGTTTAGCATGTCGCCAAGTATTTAGCACCTGATATTTCGCTAAACAATTCCCCATGCCTTTTTTTTTTCATCAAAAAATTCGGTTATGCTATCCTCCACAGTGCCCCACATTAACTTAAGCCACAGAAAAGACCGAATCTAAAATCAGACTAAACTGATTATTTTGCTAATCAGCCTTGTTGCTCATGTCTTCAGGCCATGTTTCCCCAGCAGGCCAGGGGCTTTCTTTAGTGGGTACTAGAGTAAATGCATCTTCATTTTTGGGGGGGGGGGAGACAGCGAGAAAGAGCTGGTGTGGATGGCTGCTGGCCAGTAATCCCTGCTTTCGCCCAGAGCCTGAACACCAGGCAGGCAGGATGACTGTAAAAGGAAGAGCGCTCCAGCGGTCACTCTCAGGCCCTCTTAGTCAGGATCTTCCAGAACAACTCCAAAACCAGGGGCAGCAGAATAGATAGATAGAGAGGGGACAGCAAGAGTTGGAAAACAGCAATGAACATCAAGATGGGCTTCAGGGACTTTCTACCCAGGTTTCCAAATCCTCCCTGCCGCCACCCAGCAGGAGATGGCTTAGGCAGAAATCAGCTGGGAAATAAACCCACAGCTGTCTTTGTCCCCCCCTAACACAGCTAAGGAAATGCTGTGGAACCACTGATGAAAACAGGTCAGCATCCCCGCAACCCCTACTTCAGGTTGCCTCAGGCTTGGGGACCTTGGGCCCACTCGTTTTTAGCCTATCCCTCTTGAATCCTGAAGGGAATCAGCGCGAGGCCATGATGTGTTCAGCTGCCCCATCCAAAGGTTCCCTCAAGGCTCTCTCTGCGGGAGTCTACAGACCAGGTAAACAGGAGTCTGAGGTAAGAAAGTGCAATGGAGCCCAGCAATCCAAAGGGGAAGATCCGTGGAGGGACTCGGGGCCTCCTTCATTCTGGAAGGCCTCCAGTGAACAGTGCCATGGAGACACAGGTGTAAGGTCCTCTGCACCAGGCCCTGAGGGAACAGCTTCTCCATCTTCCCAACATCTTTCCTCATCTCCATGGCCCTGGAGACCATGGCCTGACTCTTAAGCCCTGTAGCGCCACCTACTGGAAGAGGCAGAAGTCAGATCTACGGCTGGTCCGGAAGAGTCTGTTCCTGCAAGATTAGGGTCAATTATGCATCCAGGCCCTTGCAATGAACTCCTACTTATACTATGGAGTATATCCAAAGATCAGCGAGGCCTCAGAAACCTCTGTTGGTGTCCCCTTGGGCTCCTTTAGTAAGCCCTATTCACGGAAGAGCCCACCTAAAGCATTTTGGGGTAGAAGAGGCAATTTAACGATCCTAAATCTTTTCCAAGTCTCTAAGAGATGGGGGGGGGGCGGTTTTAGTGGCTCGCCACTGTGTTGACAAATCACTGTTAACCTTGTGGCATCCGCGCTCCTGGGATGAGCCTCTACTCAATGAGAGATTTAAATGGGTAAAAAGATTCCCACAAACCATTTTAAGAGAATGTATTGTCAACATTCCTTTGCATAACACCCAGGGTGAGGTGCACTAAGTCCTATGCAATCTCTTCACCATCATTCTTTGTGTTCTACGGAAATAGATAACTATTGATTCTCTTACACTGTGTGGGTCATTCCCAGGAACAGCGTTTGGAATTTAAAAAGCCCCCTTTCTCCAGCGTCCCCCATGTAACTCGCAGAGAAAGAGAAACTGATGTCAAGTCTTCTTCTAACCTTCCCAGAACGTGCAGCTCTCGGACCATGCGAAAAGAGTTAACTGCGATCACTGTATTATTACTCTACTTTAAATCATTACCACTCTCTTGTATGGCTAGGTGGTTTAAAGAAAAGCACAGCGTGCTTTCCCCCTCTCCTCTGCCTTGTCTTCAGCAGATAGGGGACATTCTGATGTTTTCCTGTTAAATGGTGGAGTATTAAGAAATTCACTTGCTAGCTGGAGCCTACACGGGGTAAGCAGTCCAGAAAAGTGGTAGGCTGGAATGGGACCAGAGCTGCTGGGGCACCAGAAGTGAGTCACAGCTTGGGTGCATAACCTCCAGTCTGAAGCCTGGGAGCAGAGCCCTTCCCTGCCTTGACTCCTGGTTGTTTCGAGGTACCGACTCTGACCGCCACAGTCTGAACCTCTTCCTTCATAGGTGCACGCAGCCCACTGGGGAGCTGTGGGAAGGAGATGTATTCAGTCCTTACAAGCCAGTCAGGAGGAAGAAAACAGCCACCTGGCAACTTATTTGCTTCTCCGCTCTGATTGGTCACCGCTGCTGTTCTGAGGTCATCATTTGGCTCCTGTTCTCCCTGCCTTCGGAAACTCTAGCCCCCAACTATGTTTCATCACCCATGAGTTACTAAGTCAGCCGCTTCTTTCTTGTAAATATTCACACTCCTCCAGGCCTGTCCTTCCCACCTCTACCACCTTCCCCAACCCTCCAAAAAGCCCAGCCAATCAACGAAAAGACGGTGGGAGGCAGAGGGGGACAGGGACCCTGGGGCTCTTTTACCTAAGAACCGCATCTAGGGATGGAGGCAAAAGCGCTCCTGTGAATTATGTAACCGCTGCAGCTCTGAGAGAGAGTACCATCCAGGTTGCTATAGTGGTTGCTGCCTTCCTGCTAGAAAGGTAGAGTTGCTGGCCACTGCCACCTCCTCTTCTCCTACTACATCCTCCTCCAGAACCTATGGGGTGGCTGCTCCTTCAGTTAACACCTGCTCCCTGCAAGGGGCCTGGGGATGATGTTGAGAAGCAAAGTGGCAAAAGAAAGGCAGAGTAAGGAAGTTAGCTAACAAGGGGTTTATTCTACACTTCTGGGAGACCTTGCAAACTATGGGCATAGCTTGCTTTACAAAGATGCCTTGCCCTCGGTAGTAATCGCTAGGGTAACACTACTGAGTTCTCCATCAAGTTGCTTAGACTGAGGACATGGCCAGAACCTGAGCGATCTAGCCCACCTCCACTCTTCAAAAATATCACCCTTTCTTTCGTGTCATCCTGTCCACCTCCTAATCCATCCAGAACTCCAATCAGCTAAGAAAGTGAACAAGGAAGGTAGGTAACTCAGAGTCAGGGATTGCCTTTATGCCATAAAAGACCAGTATCCATGACCCTTGACAAGTCTTTCTTCTTTTTTTTTTTTTTCAAGTCTTTCTTCTTAAGGAGGCCAAAATCCCACCATCGCCACCCAAGATGGGAAGCAGAAAGGCAGTGGGAATCCAAATCAGCTCCTAGATAAAGACCAGGCAGCTAAGCAGCTCCCCAACAGCCCTAATCCGCAAAGGCAATGGCCCTGACCCCAAATGGTGATGATAGGGCAAAGGAGGAAGGGGCTGGATGCCAGGCCTGGATACTACTTCTACAAGGCTGGGCTCTGGAGAGTCACTGCGAAGTAAGCTGGCAAGGGAAGGCACAATGTGGAAGAGCAATGGTAGCTGCTGAGGGCAAAAAGAGAAAGGGAACGGTGGAGGGGGCAGAGAGCCTGTAGAAAGGGCATCCTGAGACTACAGCATGCTTCAGCTTCATCACCTTAATCACTGAGCAATGTCAAAACAGTAACTTGTCGATGGAGACTGAGAAGGAGAGGGAGAAAGTTTCCAGGAAGTGGGGAGTTACCTGGAAGCCTTTCATCATCAGAGGGGGAGCTGGAGACACTTGATGCCCAGCATGGAGATGCTTAGAGAACACTAAGTATGGAGCCTCAGAGCTAGTCACACCCTTTCCTGATTCTCTGAAAACATGAAAAAGCGAAGCCCACACATCTCTGGGCTTCTAGCTGCTTCCATCCTCAGGTGCGAGTCCACACAGGAGTGCCAACAATAACACACCTGGCGTGGGCTCGCTCGGGGTCAATGGCAGTGGAGAGGTGGGCGGTGTTGAGGAGCCCAGGAGCCGAGATGGAGAGAGGAGGCGCGCGGAGACGCACAGCTGCAGCCCCCACCCCCACCCCCCACCCGCGACCTGGAGCGCACCGCCCGAGGAAGTGGCGCCGGGAAGAGTGGACGCCGGGCAGCCTGGGGGGCCACCGGCGCGGGGCTGGTCTCCGCGGGGGTGCACGCGCGCCGCGCGTTCCCTGCCGCGCCCCGGCAGAGCGAAGGACCCCGAAGCCGCCGCTCCCCAGCTGGCCGTGGCCCGGCCGGCTTTCGAGGCAAAGGCGAGAAACGCAGGCAGCGCCGACACTTGGGGAACTTTCCCCCTCGCCCGGGATTTCATGGGAACCACATGCTCCGAAGAAGGCCGGCCGCGGAGGGGGAGGGGCGGGAATTTTCCGCTCCGGCTCGCACGGCGGCTCGGCCGGCTCCCGCGGGCTCCCGCGCGCGGCGTTGGCGCCCCTCGCGCACGCGGCGCGGGCAGCTCCACGGGGACCCGCCGTGGGCAGCTACGGGCGAGCCGGGTGCGGCGATGGGGTCCCGCTTACCTTGGTGGTTTTCCTCCGGAACGTACATCCTCGTGTTTTCATTGACCATTGGCCAAAAACTGCTTGGAAAGGAGAAGCCACAAAGAGGAAGAAATGCAGCAACAGCCGCGAGCGGGTCTGGATGAATCCCTCCTCCGAGGCCGGCGGCGGCTTTCGCGCAAATCGAGGAAGCCGTGGATCCGCAGTATTTCTTGCTCCCTTCGGCTGATTACCTGATCCCCATTATTGCACCAAACACCAAAAACTGCTGCTTTCCACTACCGCCTCCTTTCGTGAGATTGTAATGCATCCTCAGTACATCCGGGCCCCTTCCAAGAATTTAGCACCGCACCTCTGGCGGCTACACCATTTGAAAAAAAAAATAATAATAATAAATGGAGAGGCAGAGCAAGAAGAGGCGCAAAGGCGAGGCAAGGGAGAGCTGCGGGCCCGCGACGCGGGGTGGACCCCGAGCCGCCAGGGGGCCGAGGCGTCTCCGGCCCGCCCAGGGCGATCGCCGAGAGGCCCCGAGCCGCGTTCTTCGGCGAC
>NW_004949099.1:33291387-33304059 GCF_000317375.1 Microtus ochrogaster
GGAGCAGACGCGCTGAACGCTTCCAGATGTGGCGGCGGCGCGCGGCGGGGACCGGAGCCCGTGTGGAGCGGAGGCGCCACGCGAGAAGCCCTGGCCGCGAGACGGCGGGGAGCGAACCCCGGGCGCGGACACACCTCCAGGCGCCTGGCCTCGGCCTGCAGACCCCCACCCTCCCCAGGCCCCCCGCGGCTCCCGCGCGTCCCGGCTGGAGGTGGAGCGGGGGGAGCACCGCCACGCCAGCAAGGCCTGGGAGGGGAATCCCAGGAACACGGAATACAATGTGCCCAACTCTCCGGCCTTTTTCACATCGACCGAACGAAACAGCAAAATGAGCCGTGATTCTGTTTATCAATTACAATCAGAACGGTTGTAGAAGTGACACATACAGGAGAGGATGGGCAGATGGGCGGGGAGAGAGAAAGAGCCCAAGAGGCGGAGCCTCTTCGGCCAGGCAGCGGTGGTGCCCAGATGTCGGAACAGATTAATACAGCCAGGTTTGCTCCTTCCTTGGGGGCAGACGAAGCACGTGTTCTGCCAGTGTACCTTTACCTACTTCTCTTAATTATTTCTGCCACCCCGGCGGGGAGCTATGAAGCACTTCTCTCCGACACCCGCCGTCACAGTTAATATCCAAAGCACCTCCTGCAGGCACGACCCTCTAGATGGGGCTGGTGAGCCCATTCTGGGAGGGCCTACCACTGGGAAACCCGGTCTAGAGATCAGCCCTTAGACTGCCTTGCTCCCTGTCTCCAGGTGACTTTAAGCTAGGGGCTCTGTCAGCTGTGAATCTTCATTCTAGACCCTCTCTTCTGACTCAGACGCCAGCCAGCTTGCCCTCTCCCTTGAGAATGAAACATATATCCAGGCTTGCTCCTCACACAGCCTTCCCCTAACTCAGCTGACCCCTCTAGTTGCTCATGGAAGAACCCCGGAGTTATCTTGGCTTGGTTTACGTTGCGATCCCACATCATGGAATTCACTTTAGACAAAATGCAGCATAACCTCCACTCACTTTTTCTGCTGCCCCCTTCTGGGGTTGAGCCAGTAGCTGGTTCTCTCTGGTCAGCCTCCTCTCCTCAGGCGCCTTCTCCTCACAGCATGGGAACAAGGAACAATCCACTTAAAATGGTGCTGTTCTAACCCAGACCATCCAATGGCTTCTCTGTCACTTAGGTGAAAGTCACGCTAACCTACAAAGACTGCAGGAATGTCTATGCACGACTTCCATCACCGTTCTCCCCCCCCCCATTTTATACCCTTGCTGCTCCTCTTGCTGCATGTCAGACATGATCCCCTCGCCCTGCACACACAAACCTCTTGTCCTACTTTTTGCACTGTTCCTTGCATCTTTAGAAGATGCTTTCACTCCTTGGAGACCTTGCTCAGAGTTCACCACAGTGACCCCCATCTTGATCTTACCCCGAGGAAACACTGCAGCCTGACACCCCCACCAGCAATTCTTGTCCATTTTCCTAATTACTATATAGAGCAGTATATGGCAGGTAACAGGTACCCAATACATTCACGTTGAGTGAATGAATGAAGGAGTACCACTCTCTGCACCATCTCAGATTGCCTCCCTGGCCATGGCTTGAGACCTGAAACTTTAACACTCCTCATTTTCCTTTGTGCAGTGATGTTTGCACCAGATTGAAATGCGAAACCCCCGGGACAGGTATTAAACCCTATCATCTTTATTCTATGTCAAAGGGATCTAATTGTTTGTGGTTGCTGTTATTGTTAATAAGGGATGTGTCTTTGCCATCCTGGTGTGTGATTACCCAACTTTCGGCCTCCAGTCTGAGAAAGGAAGTTAGAAATTACATGACCCCATTTAGGGAGATTATGGGACTACATCTCAAGGGCAAGTGTAGCTGATTGCATAAGCAATAATAAAATTGGTTTGTGTTTCCATTGCACCCTGTAGCACAAGAAGGGTGGTGGCTAGTCTCGTCACATACTCTGCCAGCCGTAGAGTGATGCTCTACAGGCATGGCCTTGCTGACTGCTCACCGCTGCATCATAAGGTAAGGATTATTGTCTCTATTTTACAGATCGAAGAAACTAAAACCCATGTTCCATAGCCCGGGGCACCCAACTGGGACTTAGCCCAGGAGAATCTGACACCAAATTCATGTTTCTTGTATTATACTGCTCTCTGCTGAGAGGATGGCCAGGGGTGACATGGCGGGGGTAGAGTTTCAAGAACTGACTGCAAAATGTACTTTGCACAATACCATGGAATTGAGAACCAAGTGCTTGTGTGTTGGGGGGGGTCACAGGTTTGATTGGCTGCCTGACTTTTCTGTGAGTAGGAAACCTAACAGGCAAATGTGAGCTCCATGCAGCTTCGCTTCCATTTTCCACTTCTCTTTTCAGCTATTAATACGTTCTTTCCTTTCCCGAAAAAGTTATTTCCTAAATATTTGGTCTTCAAAGTACGCCCATATCCCACTTTCTAACTTTGGAACCCAGCCCTGGGTGTTCTTCTGCGAGGTAACAAATTCTCCACCCACCAGAGACCGTTTAGAATTGTGATGTGGGGATGTGGGAGGTGGTAGGAGCAGAAGCAGCAGCCTGCCTCTTTCCCTGGCAGCTTTGACCCTAGCTACAAGTGTTCTCTCTTCTCTTCCTGCTCCTCAAGTCCTTCCCTGTGTCAGGCCTGCCACAGAGCATTGGACCTGTGCACATGCCACCCCATCCTCAACACACACACACACACACACACACACGCACACGCATGCATGCACACAGCACACATGAATGAACACTTCCTACCTCCCTGCTCTGCACAGTGCTTTGTACATAAGAACACTCAATGTCTACTTAGGCATGGCTTACTCTGGATAAGATTCTGCTCCGTGACCACACATATTTCCTTTGGAAACAAGAGTGAAGTGAATAAGTTCATTGCAGCGTATTTATGTGACTGGAGAAACCTGAAAATAATCTAAGCAACAAAATGTCAGTTAAATAATAATATTTCAAAAGTTTGCCTTTGTGTCTCATGCATGTGAAATTGACTGCTCTCTAGCACAGCCCTGTGAAGCATTTCTGTTGCCATATTACAAAGGAGAAAAAAAGCAGGAAGGTTTGCTTGCTTGCTCATGTTTTCACAGGCAGTAAGTGTGCGTGGGATTTGAACCCCAGTAGTCGGACTTCTTCTACCTGTCTCTTAGCCACTCTACATATAAACTAGGGAAGATCAACATAAGAAAGTCCAACTGGCATAAATGATACCACAGAGAAATATTGGTGATGAGAAAAAACAGTTACAAAATATCATATAATGTTTGGTTCTCTGTTTTTTAAGATGTGAATTGTAGAATTAGTAAAAAGACAAAAGAGGGTCCCACCAAAATGCTGGCAGTAGCTCCCTTGGGGAGCTAGAATAGGTAAGTTCTTCTTCATCTTTCTTCTTGTCTGACCAGAGGTATGGGAGCCAGGCTACCAAGCAGGCACTCAAGCTTATAGGCAGCTGCATCCCAGTCACAGGGCCTAGGACCCCATTGGTTTGCCAGGGAGGACAGAAGCTAAGCCCCATGGTGCCCTCTGCCCACCCAACAACCACTTATTCTCAAGTTACCACCCATCTTTGATGGTCAGTTTTGTCAACTTGACATAAGCTGGTCACGTAGGGCATAATCCTCTATGCGTGCCTGTAAGGGATTGTTTAAATTAGGCTAATCGATGTGGGAAAGTCCCACCTTAACTGTGGACCTCACCATTCCGTGGGCTGGGGAGGAGAAGGATGGAGGAGCAGGGTTCATCTCTCTGCTTCCTGGCTGCTGACGCTGTAACCGACAGCCTCAAGCTCCTGCAGCCGTGCCTCCCCCACCATGCTAGGCTGTACCCTCAGACTGTGAATCAAAAAATCTTTCCTTCTGTAAATTGCCTTTGCCAGGTGTTTTATACCAGCAACAAGACCAAAAACCTAAACCATTCCCTGACCAGTGATTCAAGCCCAAATGTACTGATAGGTCCTCACTCACCCAAGGAACCTGACTGAAGCACCAGTCGCTCTGCTGGTGGCAGAGTGCAGGCAAGGAGGTCGTGGGTACCACCTAACATCAACCTTCTCAGACGACATCTTGTCAGTTAATCCCTCGTTCGTGGGATTGTGTGTAAGAGTGGATGTTTGAAAGCAGGTAACGATGAGCGATGAGCGAAGGAGGGACAACTGGGAAAGGTCCACAGGCTGCTCTCTTCTGCCAAGGGTCCCTAGAGCATGCACTGACAGAGACCAGAACCTGGAAGCAGCACTGGGCAGTGGCTCTTCACTGGTCATCTTAGCTTCTGGGGCCTTCTTTTGTGGGATTATCTTCTTCACATGGCTCCAGGCCATAGATGTCTACAACAGATCTCTGGGGGAATTTGAATGGCAGAGACAAAACATCAGCGTTTACACTGTGATGTCCACATCCACGCTGTCATCAATAGAGTGCATCCTTCTCAGGGGACCAGAGCTCCCCCTGACCCCTTCCTTCTCCTTTCTCCTCCAGCTATGGAGCGTGGGAGAAAGGTGTAGCCAGCTTTGCAGGAAGATCCCAGCTTTGTTTCAGAGTCAGAGTCCAAAGCGGTGAGAATCAAACAGGGATTCTAATTTCTTCGTGGCTTTTGTTCCATTTTGACCATGATCGTTCCCACCTCTCATTGGCTCTTTCCACTCTTCTGGTCCTGCTGGTCCACAGCATCTTCAGATCCATCATTAGTTACAGAGAGCAGCTTTCTGTTGGTTCTTCCCTAGCCCCACCCCCAAGCGGAGAGGCAAGCCCTATAATCAATCCCCTGCCCCATATGGGACTCCTTCCTCCATCAACCCTTAAATGATGTGTCCGGGCAATACACCGCCCTTTTTCCAGACTACTCCCTTAGAGTGTTGAATTACCCAGTAACATCATTTCATAACACCTAGAAATAAAGAGGAGGCCGCTCCTGTGTGAACTCATTTCCCAGGACTGTCAGACAAAGTTGTCACTGACCAAGGGGTTCAAACAATAGTAATGCGTTCTTCCTTTTTTGGCACAGCTTCAAAACCAAGCAGGGTCACAGTCCTTCGGGGGCTCTAGAGAAGACCCATTCTTCTCCTTGTCTATCTTCTGGTTGTCAACAGTATTCTTTGGCTTGTGGCCACATGTCTCTCTGGTCACATTGCCTTCTCCCATAACTGTCAAATAAGACACGTGCCACTGGAGTTAGGGGTTGTTGGGTATTCCAACTTGATTACTTCATCGCAAGATCCTTAAAGTAGCTACATCTGCAAAGACCCGTTTTCCAAGTTACACTCACATATCCTGTGGATTGGGATACTGGCTCGCATTTGGGCAGACCATCACTCAGCCACCAGGGACCCTGATCTATGCTAATGTCCCTCCACTTGCATTCCCCCGCAGCCCGCATCTAATACCTATGAGCCCTGTAAAGCACAGGAAACTCACTGAGACTGTTTCTTCACACACACAACACACACATACACACACACACACACACATATACATTACATATACACATTGAATAAGCATTATGGCTTGAGTGGGGCCAGAATAGTCACTCATGCTTGTTCAACTTATGTAATCATCTTTGCAATTAATATAACTTTATTAAATGATTACTAAACAACAACTCTTAGTAATCATTATGCTGTTTATGAAATGACACTCAGTGCACTTCCCAACTGCCCTACCTTTAGATACATCTTTTGGATAAGTTCTGACTAATAAAGTGTATGTGCGTGCATGCATGTGGTGTATGTGCGTGCATGTGTGTGTGTGTGTGGTGTGTATGTACACCACATGCATATAGTGCCTGAGGGACCACAAAAGAGTGATGGAGCCCCTGGAACTGGAATTACAGATGGTGATTAACTGCCATGTGGGTGCTGGGAACTGAACCCAGGTCCTCTGAAAGAACAGTCAGTGCTCTTAACCACTGAGCCATCTCTCCAGCCTCAAGGTTACTTTTCTAAAGTGCTATCTCTTCTGCCATACAATTCAAATGGTACAGAATGAAGAAGCATCCTTCCATCTGGAACCCTGTGGTGACTTCGTGAACCCCCCCCCCCACCTGGTTCTAGATGAAGAATGTGATTGCAGGATGTGGGTGCTGGCTCCGGGGGTGAGGTTTGCCTTATCCAGTGTGGAGAAAGGAAGATAATATAGAAAGGGGAGATAAATAACACTGAGAATGTTTGGAAAAGTCATAAGGAAACACATGCTAAAATACATATGAAATACGTATGCACTCAAATGTGAAATTCTCAAAAATATAAAAATTCAGACTAAGAAGTTCAAGATTCACAATTATTATATGAAGGCCCAGGAATCTGGAAATCATTGTCATAGTATAACATTGCCCTTTTTGACCAGCAGACTGGAATAAAACAACAGCTCCCTGTGTGTGACCAGCATGCAATGAGGATTTATACGGAGTTGCCCTTGGTAAATTGACTTCCATTCCAATCAGTGATGTGCCAGTCAATTGGTCCTAGGAAGAGGACAGGTTGTAACCTTAACAATCTTTGATAGTGGCTCATACAGCATATTCATCTCATTTTTTCAGCATGTGAGTTGTTATTTGTTTTAGGTAAATTAATGGCCATATCCATTACAACTTATTCTACAGTTTAAAAATAAAAACAAAATTCTTTCACAGACACACTTAGGTCTCTGTTTCTGTGAAGTAGCTTGTGTCAACTATTCTCAAGTGGAGGAAACAAGAGTATGTCACCAGTCCCCCACGTGGGCCTGCGTAACGGGGTGGTTTAGAACCTCTTCGAGCTGTGGTGAAGTAGCCCTCTTGGCCTATGTTGAATCCATTTACAGACACCAGCATTTATCTGTATTTCATCTTAGTCCGAAGAGGACAGCCAGAGGAGGCCAGAGCCCTCTTGCTGCCTCTCCTTTCTCTCAGGCATGCCTCTGCTGCTCCCTTCTTACTAGGGGCATCCTCCTGTGGATGGCCCCCCCACCAGGAATGCATCGACGTGGGGATCCAGGAAGCCTATGTCACCAGAGACGACACTCCTCCAATTATCTGTCTTTCCAAAGGGTATATTTCCAATATGATTTTAATTACTTTTAAAGGCTCATAATGTGAGTACATTGTTTTGCTCAATTATACATTAATAATTTCTGTAATGAGACAGTGGTCACTAGAGATTAAGAGGGGGGAGGGAGGAAGGAGAGCGGAGGTTGAATAAGAGGTTCCAAGAAGCAGCTAGGTAGATGGATGGAATCTGTCCTACTGCTATATAGCATGGTAATGTAATTAACAGTCTAGAATTAATAACATATCCCAAAATAACCAGAAGGGTTCAGAGGTTTCCAACGCGTCGAGATGATAAATGTTCACAGAAGTGGAAATGCTAATTGCTATGATCATTGGATACACATATAGACATGCTTTTAATCTATGTACACATTTTAATTTTTTTTTCATTTTTGGTTTTCCAAAGCAGGGTTTCTCTGTGTAAACTTGGCTGTCCTGTAATTAGCTCTGTAGACCAGGCTGGCCTTGAACTCACAGAGATCTGTCTGCCTCTCCCTCCCAAGTGCTGGGATTAAAAGTGCAGGCCACTACCACCCAGCTTACATTTTAATTTTTAAGTATAAAAAAATTAAAAGACTATCAAATGCAAAAACTGTAACAGGGAGTCTTATGGTCACAGAAAGATAGTTAATTTCCATTTCTCTGCCTCTTTTTGATGCAATATGATACCATGGTCAATGAAAGATTTTCAATGATATACAAACATATATACAAGTATATATGATGTGTGTGTGTGTATTAAAAGTAAGATTTTTTTAAAGGAAGAAATGGAGGTCATCTCCAAGGATAAAAGGAAATGCTGCAACATTTTTAACGACCAAACACAGGGCTTTATGTGTTTTTGAAAGCATAATAAAAGGTGTGTCCGTTACTTTCTGTTGCAGCGATCTAACACCATCACCAAAATTGACTTGGGAAGAAGAGGTTTCGTTTTGGATTGTGTTCCAGAGGAATAGGAGTCCATCATGGCGGGAAAGCATAGCATCAAGGAGCAGGCCGGGGGACGGGAACAGAAAGCTTGAGAGATCACATCTTTAACAGCAAGCACTAAGCAGAAAGAACAAATGGGCAGGAGAGCAGGGATGTATGCTTTCAAAGCAGGGTCCCCAGTGACACACTTCCCCCATCGAGACCACCCCTCCTAAAACTTCCCAAACGGTGCAGCCGACTAACGACCAAGTGCTCAAATGCTTGTGCCTATGGGGGACATTCTCATTCAAACTACCCCCAAGGGATATCAGGTAGCTATGGCCCTTACACGTCATTGGCAACTCTTGGCAAGTGATACAACATTACCTAGACCAGCAAAGCACCCAAAATCGTGTCATTTACAAGCATTTATAATTTCAGGTGCTAAGTGGAAAATGGCTGAGAGAGCACATACTTCCTCAAAGTTGAGAAACTGAGTGAGGGAAGACGGGAAGACCCACACCCAGCCGCAGGCTACAGCCAATGCTACCTGCCGCACTATGCAGGATGCTGTGCTGGAGGGAGAAAGCTGAGTGTTAAGACCTTGGGTTGTGAGTGCATGTCCAGGAAACAAACACCTCTGGCACTCTGTCTTCTAGTCGCAAGGTGACCTAAAACCGTTTACCTCCCTTGTCAAGGACTTTGATCTCCTTGACATTCTTGCAAAAAAAAGTACCAAGAAACACATGATTACTTATCCTCAGGATACTACCACCCATGAACTCCTGGACAGCTTTGGAACTCTGGGTTGCATATATTTTATACCATGAAAAAAAATCATCCCATTTTTCAATGTGGTTTTAATCCTGGAAGGCCAAGCAGAGCTAACACTGGGCGTCACCGCCAGCTCTTCCAAAGGTTTAACAGTCTAAGCTGTCAAAGCAGTTCTTTGAGTCTGTCCTTCTGTGGGGATTTATTGGAGAAATATGAATTGCTGTGTTTTTGTTTATGGGGAGAAGCCAAAGGTCACACAGTAGAATGAGCTCTCAAATCAAAACTCAGGCTGTTGCTGTCGGCCTTACGTCTCCTTTAACTATAAAACTGGGGAACTCCCAAGAACGGGGTTTGGGTACCAGATAAAGTATTAGTATGGAAATGCTTGGCAAGAAAAATAGAGAAATAACAAATTGTTCACTACCAGGAAGATGAAATGGCCCTTGTCTCTAACAGTCTCTCATAGCACCCAGTGATTGTTCCTGGTACCACGGCCCGAGTCTAACAGTCTCTCATCGCACCCGGTGATTGCTCCTGGTACCTCCTCTACATCACTGCCACGATTCCAGCCCTCTTGGTTTGCCCTCCTTTCCTTGGAAAAACAGAACAACTGGTGACCTTTTAAAAAAAATAATAGAAATACCAGAAATAAGGCCAGTTTATTAAGAAGTGAAAGGCACTCCCAAGAATGGCAGCGGGTTAGTGAGCATCCACTCAAAAGCACTGGGCAGAGTCCCCTGTGGCTTTAGAGGTCATTTGCACAGCGCCTGTCTCCTATCTGTGCATATTAGTGCTTTTTCACACTTTCTCTGTGTTGTGTAGCCCAAGTGTGGAAGGCATTCCCGTGTTTTCTGTCAACCAGTTTCTATTTTTTAATATTTTTAATTTTTATGTGTATAGGTATGTTGCCTGTTATGCCTGTGCACCACATGCATGCAGTATCCACAGAATCCAGAAGAGGGCGTTGGATGTCATGGAACTAGAGTTACTGATGACAGATAACCAGCCACTAGGAAGGAGCTGGGATTTGAATCCAGGTCTTCTGGAAAAGCAGACAGTGTTCTTAACCACTGAACTATCTCTCCAGCCTCAACAGATTTCTTTTATATGTAAACCTCTCTTTTATGTGTGTCTCTCTGACCCCAACCCCACTCTCCTGCCACAATTCCTCTCTGGGAGCTACATCCCAGGAATCTTTTGGGGTAATCCATCATTCTCTGGTAACATCTTCCATGCTGGTGAGGGACAGTACCCATGCCTAAGAGGGACCACAACACTTTCTCCCTGCTTTACCTCTAAGTTAACAAGTACACTTTGGATTTTCTGTGACAGAACTTGGCTAGGAACCCAGCTTCACAAGGAATTTAGTCTGAAATTTACATATATGGGTCATTGTTTCTTGAGTGTAAGGCTTCACTATCTGGGCTGAGAACTGGCTCTGTTGGTCAGAGCGCTTGCTGTGCAAGCATAAGGACCAGAGTTCAAAACCCTGGAACCTGTGCAAAAAGCTGACTGTGGTCACGAATATGCCTGTAACTCCAGTGCTGGGGGTAGCAAGAGAGAGAAGCAGAGAGATCACTGGGACTTGCAGGCTGGCGGCCCAGATCTAAATTTAATAAAAGACCATTTCTCAAGGAAATGAGATGGAGTCTTATAAAGCAAAACGCCTGACTTCTTCCCCTGGCCACCACATTGGCACATAAGCACACACCCCCACACACGCATGTGTATATACCACACAACATGGACACACAAAGAGGAAGAAAGAAAGGGGGAGAGACGGGCAGAGTTATAAAAACTCCCGGGCTGGCAAGATGGTTCAGCAGGTAGATGCTGCCAGGGCCTGCATGATAGAAGGGAAAGAGCCAACTCACCCTCTGGGCATCACCCGTGTCGATGGAGCACATATATGCACAAATACACACACAAATAAATGTAATCAATTTGTTTTTTTAAAGAACTCACTATTTTCAGAGTGTATGGAACCAATCTTTATAAATGAAAATTAAGGGTATTTGCTACTTCCCCAGTGCCCAGCCAACTGCTGACACTTCCCCAATGCCCCAGCCAACTGCTGAGAGAGATTTTCGTAACCAAATTCTGCCAAATGTTTCAAAAAGTCAAATTAAATTTCAATTATTGTGTCCAAGTAACCAATTTGATCTTGAAATTTTCCCTTAAAGCTCTGAAAGCATTCCAGGGGTGGGGCTGGGTGCTTGGGTTAGTCCTCACTTCTACATCTCAGCAGCTGGCAAAGGCCCCACTCTGGCAATGTTCTGAGACAAGAGAGATCAGCACTCTCTATTCTCTGAAGCTCATTCATGCTGCCAAGGCTTGGGGGCATGGGGCTAAAATCATTTCCCATCACACATGGGACGCTGTTAGGGAAGGAAAAAACAGAGTTCTCCATGCATTTGCCAGTATCCAGATATGGTGGGGGACAATTCTGTATTCTGTCAATTATGTTTTAAATAAATGCTGATTGGCCAGTAGCCAGACAGGAAGTATAGGTGGGACAACCAGACAGGAAATAGAGGTGGGGCAATGGGAACAGGAGATTCTGGGAAGGGGGAAGTTCATTCCTCCCCAGTCCTGTCCAGACACCAAAGAAGCAGGATGTGACCTGACCCACTGAAAAAGGTACCAAGCCATGTGGTTAACATATACTAGAATAATGGGCTAATATAAGGTATGAGTTAATAAGAAGCCTGAGCTAATGGGCCAATCAGTTTATAGCTAATGCAGATTCTCTGTGTGATTTCTTTGGGGGGGCTAAAGGGCTGTAGAAACTGGGCAGAACAGAAACCCCAACAAGCAGGCCCACATGTTACACAAGTAGACAAACTGGTCCACCCCAACACTCTACAAAGTACCCTGAGCACACATCGGTGTCCAGCACCGACACAGGATTCCAGGAGGTGCAAGGCCCAATGTCATCACTTATTTCTTCTTCTGGTCCACACTCGAACTGCCAGTTTCATCCTTTGTATCTTATCATTTAAAACCCAATCCCAAAGTCATGCATGGCTCGGACTCCTCTTCCTCTGCACTCAAGCAGCTATTCCCTTACCACTACTAAATCATAGGTCACACTGCTGGGAGTGTTTGTCCCCTGGATCTCCAGCTGGCATTTGAGCAGTCCAAGGGCAAGAACCCTGTCCTACTTACCTTTGAAGCAGACAGTGTTTGATGAACATCTGAGGGATGAGTGAGTGAGTGAGCAGGTGATGTCTTTGTCACTGAAGGCGGTAGAGGGTTAATTCAAAGTGATAGATTGCCAATGGTGCAATTTCAGTCTGATAAAGGGAAAATCTGAGGACCAAGAGACCTGCCCTACTTCCTTCAATCACTTCACAGAAGTATCTACATGAAAGACTGGCCTTGAGCTGGTAGATAATGTTCCTGAAAAATCTCCCTGGGAGGTTACCAGGGAGATCAGTTCAAAAGGAGGTTGTCCTCTCATGGTTGTTCAGTGAGTTACTTAGCTAAGCAGACCCTTTCCTGGGGGGCTGGGCCTCTGCATAAATGGTTGGGCTCTTTATCTTACCACTAAGAGGCCTGCCCCGTGTGCGTGAAGCCTCACCGACCATCAAATGCTGTCTCTGTCTTTTGCAGTTGCTACCCACAAAAGGTGTGTTTACTTTCATAACACTTACAGATGGGCCTACCCATTTTCCTTTCCTTATATCTGTCTTTTATAAGCTCTGTTTGAACGAAAGCCATACAGAGGAATGTCCCGCTAAACACCTGAACCCGAGCAGCCACGACATTGCTGTGGAAGTGGAATGGATCCCTGGGAAATGACTTGAATGAGTTAAAAAAAAATTAGTTCAGGTGGATCTCTGTGAGTTCGAGACCAGTCTGGTCTACAGAGCTAGTTCCAGGACAGGCTCCAAAACCACAGAGAAACCCTGTCTCGAAAAACCAAAAAAAAAAAAAAAT
>NW_004949099.1:33307127-33336831 GCF_000317375.1 Microtus ochrogaster
GTGCTACATAGATGATTAGAAATGGGCTAAATTAATTTGTGAGAATTAGCCTAGAAGAGGCTAGATAGAAATGGGTCAGGCAGTGTTTAAAAGAATACAGTGTCCGTGTAATTATTTCGGGGCATAAGCTAGCCATGTAGGCAGCGGGGGTGCTGGGGACGCAGCCCCGCCGCTCCTATTACTACAAGGCAGTAAAAAAGGAATGTCCTAGAAGCCAGACCTGTCCCTACAACAACTGGAAATCAACACTTAAAGCCGTCTGAGCAGTCATTGTGACTCCAAGATGCCAGGCCTAAATCCAGTGCACTGTTAAACCTAGGTCCAGTCATCTCCAGGAACAGGGTCTGAATCATAGCTCAACACTCCTCTCCTTCTGTGGTCCTTTGACTGGTAAAAAATTACCTTAAATGTACAGAATGTTTTTAAAATATTGCTTATTTTAAAAACAAACTTTGTATCTTTTTAAAATTATGTGCATGGGGGGGGTTTGCACATGAGTACAGTTGATTCCGGCGGCAAGAGGAAGATGTCAAGTTCCCTGGTGCTAGAGAGGTGGGTGGTTGTGTGCCATAGGTGCTGGAAATTAAACTCTGGTCCCGTGCAAGAACAGTACGTGCTTTCAACTGCTCAGCCATCTCCTCAGCCCCATGAACTTTGCATCTTCGGTGGCTTAGCGTATCAGCAAAGGTAACAAAGCAATTGCTCAGGAAGCAGCTAGCAGAACTAACTGACTGCAAGCAATAAGGAGGCTTCCTAAGCCGAAAAGTCTGGGTCACCCTTTCAGTAAAGGTCAGCTGTTATGGTGTTGGGTTAAGTAGCTACCCACACAATGTCACACTCATGGAGAGGAAAGTCGCAGTAGCCCTCGGGAATCCAAGGTCTCCACCAGAGTGTCAGAGTGACTCAAATTCCATCAATGGAAATGTGATCTTTAGGTTAAACTGTGATTCATTAAGTATCCTGTTTCAAAGTGTGATATCCTGTTGAGAAAGAACTCTTCCTGTTTTTAAGTCACAACAGCTCATTCAATTACTATCCTCTCAAAACTCTCAACCCCAGTAGACTGGGGGCTTGGGCCATGCTAAGTGCACAGTTTGTGTTGTGATTTGTTTGTCTGGGCTTTGGCGGCTGGGAAGAGGTGTGCTTGTTAGCTGACTGTCAACTTGACACAACCTAGGGTCATCTGGGAAGAGAAAAGTCTCAACTGAGAACATGCCTTCATCAGATTGGCCTGTAGGCAGGCCTGTGGGGGATTTTCTGGATTAATTTGGTGTGGGAGGGCCCAGCTCACTGTGAACAGTGCCATCCCTGGACTGGTGGTCCTGGGTTGTATAAGAAAGCATGCTAAGCAAGCCAGTAAATGGCACCCCTCACTCCATGGCCTCTATTTCAGTTCCTGACTCCATGTTTGTACCCTGCTGAGTTCCTGCCTAACTTCCCTCAATGAGGGACTATGAGAGGAATGTATATACCAAATACCCTTTCTGCCAAAAGCTGGACTTTTTGTCCTGGTGTTTATCACAGCTACTGAGAGAAAACCAGGAAAGGGGGCATAGGAGTAGAACGAGAAGGAAACATGTATGGAAGGGAAAAAATACAAGAAGGTTGTTGGCTGTTTCAAGAAAACAACTGCACTCAGCAGACAGTCTTCAATTGCACACACGCACACAATACATCTATAAGAACTCTGTCTTCTAGTGGGTTAGTGTAGTCTCGCCCAAATTTTAATATGCATTCTAGTCAACTAGGGTTCTTATCAAAGTCCTGATTCTGACTCAGTGTCTGGGCAGGATCCAGGTTTCTTACAGTTGATCGTGATGCAGCTGACCACCTAAACTAGACTTCAGTAACAGGGGAGGGTGATACAGAGGCTAATTCTGAAATTAACTTGCTTGGATCTAGCAATGCTTAGAGGGCGTCCTCCAGCAGCGGAATCTGTGGGCAAGATGGGATCCCGGTGGAAGCTAGAATGCACACACGGGAGCAGCAGACACTATAGACGCAGGGTGAAGACTGATCTGGCCCACAGTAAAGCCCACATGCACGGGGAGTTCCTCAATTCCCTGTGCACAGTGAAGCTGCAGAAGGAGACTGGAGCTGACTCTGGGTAGATCTGACACTCGGATAAGACCAGAGGCAGACTTCTCACCCAAATATCTACCCCGCAGAGAAAACACTCCACTCTGCTGCAACCTGGCCTTCTCCTGAGCACTGTAAATACCTCCACCCAGAGAAGAAAAGATGCCTGAACTTAAAAATAAAAATATGAAAGAGCACTAACCACCGACTCCAGATGTGCATGTCTTAGCATAGAGATGAAAACAATAAGGAAATCCAAGATGACACGTCCTCCTCCAAAAGTATTAATCCCAGAGTCACGGCTCCTAATGAGAACAAATTGGTAGAACTTCTGGATAAAGAAGCTTAAGCAATAATTACAATGCAAACAATGTAAAGAAGCCATGGTGCACAACAAGAGCAGAAAGGCGAAGAGTTGAATGAATAAGGAAGTCAATCCAAGACGCGAAAAGGGAATTGCTGAAGAGAACCATGATTGGCATGAGGCTGGGAGTCAATGTTCTATAGGCATAGATCAAGTCTCAGTGGAAAGCATCACCAACAAAATGGATCCTGTAGAAAACATGGCTGGAAACAAAGGCAAGGAATTAGATCATTTAGTAAGAGACCAACAACGGAAGAGCTCTGAGACACCATGAAAAGATCAAGTTATGGCCACAGAGGGAAAGAATATCATAGCAGAGTCAGAGAAGATAATTTCAATAAATCATAGGAATAATTTCCTAAACATGGTGAAAAAGATATCATCCAGGTACAAGAAGCCCGCAGAACACCAGAGAGAGAAGACCAGAAGAGAAAATTCTCCACAGCAAATTAGTTAGAACACTAAAACTGCAAGCTAAAGAATAGACCTTGGAAGCTGCAAAAGAGAAAGGTCTAGTTGCCTCTGGCGGTCCACCGGAGCAACACCTGATCATCTGACAGGAACTTCTAAAGCCATTAGGGTATGGAAAGATACATTCCAAGCCTTGAAAGACCATAACTGCCAACCCAAAATAGTATAGCCAACAAAACTATCTGTTAAATAAAAAAGAATAGGAATGTTCCATGATAAAAATAGACTAAGGAAATTTATGACCAGTAAGCCAGATGCACAGAAGATACTGGGCAGAATAGCTTCATCTGAAGGCAAGGATAAACACAACCAAGATGTCGCGGGAATAAACAATACTAGTATAAGTAATCAAAAGAGATCTAGGATAATACTAAAAAAATCAGCAAAATGACAGGAACCGATTCTCATCTTTCAGTAATAACAGAATACTAATGGTCTCCTCGGTGGTAAAGGAGGTTTAAGTGAGAGAGGGGTGAGAAGATAGGGCAGAGGAGGAGCTATGAGAAAGAATAATTAACAGTAGAGACGTTTGTAAAATCTTTATGGGAACTTATTGTTTTATATGGAATTACCCTGCACATGGGATAATGCTTCTCCCAGAACCCATAGGCTACCAAATAAAAAACGCAGTGCCAGGTTTGGGATAGATATACCCCCCTCAAATTGTTAGTAAGGAACTTCCTGGAGATTTCCAATACAAAATATTGCCATAGCTCTCTATCGCCCACCAGAACTTGACTGTGAGACTCAATCACTGATTATACAACACATTTTGTCATGGGACGTGGAGCAATCAGGTTGGCAGTGACCGGGAAGCTTCCTTTGGGATAGCTGACTTTCATTGTACTGAAAAGGACCATGCCTGCAAAACTGTGAGATGCGGTAAAGATTGATACGACAAGATATGCCCATGGGTGCAATAGAGGCTTGTTATGTGGGTAACCAACTGCTTTCTGATAGGATCTAAGTCACCAAGACCACCACACACACACACACGCATATACACGGAAACACATGCTTGGTACTGTAAATCTGGCCAAGAACCCATTGTTTGTGGAGTTCCTAGGCCCCATGGATAAACCAACTTCTGTTATTTTGCTAAACAGACACAGTATCAAGCTGCCCTCTAAGTCCATATCTCTATAGCCGGAGACTATTACAGCTCTCAGGCCTCATCGCAGAAGTGTCCCTTTGCAGGGCACAGCGGAAACTCAGTACGGAGAATATATGTCTGTGAGTGCTCAGCCACAAATTGGACGTCTCTAGCACAGCAGTCCCAAAGCTCAGGGGCCTTTACAGGGGAGAGGGTGGAAATACTGTAAGAGCCAGAGGTTGGGGAGGACCAGAATCAAATGGTGTCTTTGGGAAAGGACAAGACTGTTGCCCTCATGGATGCTTGCGGTCATGGTTGCCTTCACAAGGCCCATGCAAGAACGAGCCAGTAAAAACAAATCCATCTAGGGGCGGGAATGGGCTCATGACACCCCCATACTTCCCTCTGAGAACCTATTGATAGTTGCTAGCTTCTGGGGGAGGGAGAACCAATCTTCTTTAACAGTATGGCCCTTGGTAGGTCAACTGTACTCCAGGGGACAACCCCATTCATGTGCATATAAACAACCCAAATTGGCCTGCTCCTCGTTTCATGGTGGCACTGTTGCGATTTTCCTCAGTTGTAGTGTTTGTTGTAAATGTGCCTCCTGAATATTTGTATTTACATCCGTAGAGTTCGGCCGCTCTCACCCGTCTTTCCGCCGTAGGCAGCAGTCAGTGCTGAGATGTGCAACTGGTCAGAGCTCTAAGAATACGAGACTGAGTGCACAGCCTTACATGGGACACCTCTCGCGACACCTCCACCCCACCATCACCAGGGTTCAGGGGAACATGTTGGAGGAGAGGGCAAAAGGAGGGTCAGATCCAGATGGGGGAGGGAACGCTGCAAAGTGCAAGCTTCTAGACATGGCACGGCTACTGTATTCAAGAATCCATATTGCTGGGGTTCTTAGCATCAGACCTGAACAAGATCAGACAACCCACAACACCGACATAGATGGAGGAGGTGCCCTCCAGGCCCTGCCCTCACTCGGGCATTATCGGCAGTTGATACCTGCTGAAGGAGGAAGAATCGTTCCTGTTGTTGTTTTATTCTTAGCGTATATCCATCCACTGGTAGGTTTCTCATGCTCCAGCCGATGCCCACACCCGTACACATACAAGCAGCACTAATTAGACTTCGTAGGTTATATTAAAAAGATGATATAAAGTTGGGAGAGGACAATGTCAAAGGTAGAAATAGTAAGGGTATATGATAATGTTTCATTTGTACATGCATGAATAAAGAAAAATTAATACTAAAAAATAAGTTCCTGGGTATTCGTGAGGCATACATACCTCTAGGTTGTGTCCATGTTGGTATTTTCAGAGATGAATGGAGCATAAGAACTCTGACCTAGCAATGGATCGCCTCTGGAAAGATGCCATGGCTAGAAGGGACAGGTGGGACCTAGGTGGGTGAAGTAGTTCATTAGGGGCCTGTCCCTGGGGGCCACATCTCTTATTGGCCCCTTCTGGCATCCTTGTCTTTGCTTGCTCTCTATTAAGAAGTGAACAACAGGGCTAGCCATATAGCTCGGCAGGTAAAGGTACAGCAGCCAAGCCCGATGACCTGAGTTCTCTCCTTGGGACATACATGACTGAAGAAGGGAACTCACTTCTTCAGACTGCTCCCCCCCAACACACACACACAATCACACACACACACCACATAACATTAAAGTACAATTTTTAAGAAAAGTGAGTAATAGCCCCCAGGACACAGTCCTGTTGCTGTGGTACTCGAAGCACATGGGCCAAACCTGTATGCACTGAATCCTTTAAAGGGCTCTATCAGATAAGAGTATGGATCTGGATGGGAGGGGCGATGGGGAGAAATGGGGAGGAGAAAGGGAAGGGAGAATGTAATCAGAATGTATTGTAGGAAAAAAATATCTGTTTTCAATAAAAAATGTTCTGTCAGGTATTGGGAACAAGAAAACTAAGCTGTTGAGGGACACACAAACCTCAAGCATTTCCAGATTCTGTGCTATTCCCCTGGTGGAGCATAAGTAGACTCTGGAGCCACAGTAGATACCGCTCCGCTGCCATCCAGGTAAGAAACAGTTCTGCGGTGCACTCCTACACAAAGTGGAGAATTCTACCCCCTACCCAGGAGAGCCACATCTGGGGTGCAATCGTCCTATTCCACCATTGCACCCCAGAGGTCCTCAGTCATCTTGGTCTAATCCAAAGCCTTTGAACAAACAGTTTTCAGACTGAGTTGGGTCAGAGGCACTGTAACCTCCAGCTGACTCTGAAATACCGTGAGCATTTCTGTCGAGGACAGCATGCCAGGACAGTAGAAATCCGATAGAAATCCGATGGCCTTCTGCTGCCATGTGCGGGAGATTAACATTCCTGGCCAGCCTACTCAACAAGAGGGTCTTTCTCCTCTCTCCCTCTAAAGAGCTTGAGGAGGTAAGAGTATACCACAGCTGACAGATTAACGTCTCTCATGACAGGATGGCTCATTGGCAGATTGGTATCTGCTCCTCCCTACAACAAGGCCCAGGGCTCTGGGAGCTTGAGTTGGTGGAATTGTGCCCAGGAGGAACAAGTAACATTCCCATAAACAAAGCAACAAAATGTTGTGTTTAGCAAGTCATGGCTCTCAGGACACACATACCAGAATGTTTTAGGACTAGCTGGAAATAGGAAACTACCTTGAGCATCCTCCTGCTCCCTGAGAGCGCCTGACCCTAGCATGTCGGCCTCCTGTGGGCACCCGGAATCCTGCGGCACTAGGCCCTGCTGTCTGTAGACCACGCAAGGTCTCTGTGGCCCGCTTCCTTTCTCCTGGTACAGAGTTGCCTGTGCACTGAAATCTTACTCGCTAATAACTGGTGGTGTTGCCCTCCTCCAGCATGTGTTCTTCAAAGCTAGAGAGGCAGAGAGGACAAAATCTAACCAGTTACTCAAATGTCCTCTGGAGCTGGAAACAGGGCAGCACCTTCAAAACATTCTGTTCTTATACTGCCAACCAGTGCACTGCAGGTGACGTCAGAAAAGCCTAGAGTGGCCCTGCCCCCTCACTGCCCACTCCTCTGTGCAGCTCTGCTGTCTCCATGGGAGAGGGGCTTCATGAACCAGGACTGCACGGTGCTGCTTCAAGGTTCAACACAAAGCGGTAAACGGCACGTGACCACGACGCAGCACTTTCGCTTGAGAACGCACAGCTTCTGGAGCTAGAAGAGTCCTTGAGACCCATCCAAACTCAACCCCCTGTTTACCAACAATGAAAATAAACTCCAGAGGCTGTTTACATGAGTGATTCCTAAGATGGCAAAAATTAAAAACAGAATCTGCCTCCTCCCTCAAAGCCAAAGATCCATAGTGTCTCCCCCAAGAGAAAAAAAAATGCTTAAATCACAGCCAAAGAGATTTAGAATGGGCATGAAGAACTCGCTGGCAATAAAGATGATTAAATACTAGAACAGACAGCCACAGGGAATTTTGAAATCGCCCTCCCTGGAGACCTGTTAAAATAGGACAGTTAACCATCTGTCTGAGATGATTTAAGTACAGTCCTGCCTCGGAGGAAGGAAAACAATGAGCCGAGTCCCTCACCTACTTCATTCCGGCTTCTAGAATCACACCTGGGCGTAGACGCATATGTTATGGGGATCCCAGGTTGAACCTCAGATGAGTCTGTTCTGGTGAGAGGGTAGGAGCCCGCGGGGCTCCATTTGGCTGCAGTTGGAAGGTACCTGCAACGGGAGACTCTGTGCTGGGGCTACTGACGGGGAGAGAAATAGGAAACAGAGATGTCTATTTCTCACCAGGCAGGGACATCTTGTAACACCTTGCTTCCCATGTCCTGCCTTATGACAACAGACTGTAGCTATTGTGGGCAGATTCAAGGACTCTACTAAACACAGGCACACAGCATCCCCCTTCAGTGACACAGCCTTCAATGACACAGCCTACCATAACACTCACAGGAGTCAAGTAAAGCTTCCCCCGATCCCTTTTTTTAGTCAGATTATCTCTGGCCAAGTGAAAATTTCAAAGAGACAGTTCCTTCTCAGGACTTTGAAACTAGACACTAGAGCAACAAGAGACTTTCTTGGAACAGCCACCAGCATCCTGAATGTGGCAAAAGAAAACTCTGCCCCCTGGGGCAGGGAGACCTCCATCCACCAGCAGGGGGAGCACACACAGAGAGGACCAAGCTTTCTCTCCCAATTAGCATACAAAATAATGAGTTTCATAACGACATTTTTATACACATACCTTATGGTACCCTGCTCATATCCACCTTCTGTCTTCTGTCATCCCTCCAGATCCTCTACTGAAATCATCTCCCTTTTCCTTTCATGTCATATATTATATACATGTTATATATATAATATATATATCATGTCATGTTATTCAATCTAAAACATCCTTCTTCCCCATTACCCTCTCTTAAGCCCTCTCCTTCCCCCTCAGAGTCCTCCTTGTACTTTCATGTCCTATGCATGTGTGTATATGTGTGTATGTATGTGTGTGTGTTTAAATATGTATCTTTGCACATGACGAACATGCTGTTTGTCTGAGTCTGGCTTATTTCTCTTAGCACGGTGATCTCCAGCTCCACCCACTGGGAACAGCTCTTCATATATTCATATTCATATTCATACTCATATGCTAGATCCTAAACCTTCTCCTTTCCCACAAGGTTGGATTAAGTTTCTCACATCCTGTACCTTAAAAATTAAGTTTATGCACAAAATTAAAAACACCTATTTACATGACTCTTGCCTCTTACACTCAAAGTTTCCTTCCCCACCCCCAGTGCTCAGGATGGAACCCAGGATCTGGCGCATTCAAGGCAAGCGAGGTCCTGGACCACTGAGCTTCATCCCAGATGCACCCCACAGAGTCTATGAGGACAGGGACTGTTGTCAAACACTAATGTCCAGAACCTGATTCAGAGGAAGCTCTTGAAAGAAAACCTGTTGATAAGTGGGTAGATAAAGGAGTGAACTTGACTAACACAAGATGACATATTATTTCCAACTAATCAGAAGCTGGCACAGCAAATCACACTGACTCTTTTGTATTTGTGTGTTTGGGGGCTTAAAGTCATGAAAAAAAGGGAAGATCATTATAATATATATGTATACTATGATACAGCAGATTATAATATACAGTATCAGTTTTCTCTGCTGTCCTCATCTTGTCCCCAATCCTGGCCTTTCCACCTCTAGATGTTGGCAATAGCTCATGGGTTGCCTGTTCCTTGGGAGTCTTCTGTCTGCTTCTCATTGGCTCCCTGGCATCGCACACAGAAAGTGTTCTTTCTCTTCCATGTACCAGGAAGACACAGAAAGAGCACAGCCTCTGATGTGAACCTTAACTTTGCACTTACAGGATGTATGAGAGTTTAGGCAGGCAAATCATGAAGCCTGCCCCTGCCTCAGCACCATCAGCAATGGGAATCCAGCTGGAAACCAATGGAGCCTGGCAAACCCTGGAGGTCCTGTGCATACATCCTCCAGATTTCTCTTTCAGGAGAGGATGGGGGGCCCAACCATATCAGGCTAGCAAGACTCCCTCAAAGATGGCGTGTGCACATTACCACACCAGGTGAATGCGCTTGACCACGAGTACCATGGACTTTTCCAGGCTTTACTCTGTCACACCCACCTGCAGTTTAAAACCGGCTTGATGAGGATGGGAGTGTGGCTCAGTCAGCAAAACAACTGCTGCACAAGCGTGAGCACCTTGAGCCTACATCCCCAAACACCCACATAGAAGCTGAGTGTGGTGGTTTGGGTTTGTAATTCTTGCACCAGGAGGCAGAAATGGGCGTATCCCCAGGGGTTACTGAACAGCCAGTCTAGCCAATCAGTAATCTTCCAGAGTCAGCAGGAGACCCTGTCTCAAAAAACACAGTGGAGAGCAATCAAGGAAGAAGCCCAGTGTCACCCTCTGGCCTTCATATACACATGAAATTTTTTTTTAATTTTAAATAACGTTTTGCTTCTTTTATTTTACATACCAACCAGTTCTCCCTCCCTCCTCTTCTCCTGTCGCCTCCTCTTTCCCATCTATCCCCTTCCCCATTCGCTTCTCCTTCATCTCCATTCAGAAAGGGGCAGGCCTTCCATGGGCTTGCACAAAGTATGGGCTCATCAAACTGAGGAAGGACCAAGTTCCTCCCCTTACATCGTGGCGGGACCAGGTAAGCCAGCACTGGGAACAGGTTACCAAAACCCAGCTAAGCCCCAAGGAGAAGTCCTGCTCTCACTGTTAGAAGCTTGAGAGACCAAGCTACACGATTGTCACACACATGCAGAGGGCCTAGCTCAGTCCCATGCAGGCTCCCTGACTGTTTGTCCAGAATCCATGAGCTCCCATGAACTCAGCTGTCTCTGTGGGTTCCCCTATCATGACCTCCCTGACTGGTACAATCTCTCCTCCCTTCTTTCCACAAGACTCTTGGAGGTTAGTGCAGGGCTTGTTTGGGGATCTCTGCTTCGGTTTCCATCAGTTACTGGACAGAATATCTAAGGTGGCAATTAGAGAAGTCACCAATCTACTTACAGTAGATGGCCAGTTAGGCACCCTCTCCAGCATTGCTATGAGTCTTAGTTGGGGCCATCCTTGTGGGTTCCTGGGGGTTTCCCTGGCACCAGGTTTCTCTCTAACTCTGAAATGCCCTCCATCAAGACATTTCTTTTGTTACTTTCCCCCTCCATCCTGCCTCCAACCTGCCTCCTGCACCCAGCCTACCCAGACCAATTACTTCTAGTTGCCATCCTTCCATTCCCCCAACCCCCACCCAGTTTACCCATGAGATCTTTTCTACTTCCCCTTCCCAGGAAAATCCATGCATCCCTCTTTGGACCCTTCTTGCTATCTAGCCTTTCTAGGGCTATGGATTGTAGGTTGGTTTTCCTATACCTTACTCCTAATAACCACCTATGAGTGAGTCTACACCATGTTTGTCTTTCTGGGTCTGAGTTACCTCACTCAGAATGACTTTTTCTAGTTCCATTCATTTGCCTGCAAATTTCACAAGATCATCATTTTTTACAGCTGGAGTACTCCACTGTGTAAATGTACCACATTTTCCTTATCCATTCTTTGGTTAGGGGCATCTAGGTTGTTTCTAGGTTCTGGCTACTATGAATAATATTTCTATGAACATAGTTGAGCAAGCGTCCTTGTGGTATAATTGTGTGTCCTTTAGGTATATGGAATAAAATTGATATAGCTGGGTCTGGAGGTAAATTGATTCCCAATTTTCTAAGAAACCACCATACTGATTTCCAAAGTGGCTGTACGAGTTTGAACTTCTACCAGCAGTGGAGGAGTGTTCCCCTTATTCCACATCCTTTCCAACAGAAGCTGTCAGTGTTTTTGATCTTGGCCATTCTGACTGGCGTAAGATGATATCTCAGAGTCGTTTTGATTTTCATTTCTCTGATGACCAAGGATGTTGAGGAATTCTTTAACTGTCTCTCAGCCGTTTTAGATTCTTCTATTGAGAAGTCTCTGTTTAGATCTGTACCCCATTTTTAAATTGGATAATTTGGTGTTTTGAAGTTTAGCTCCTTGAGTTCTTTATATATTTTAGAGATTATCTCTCTGTCAGATGTGGTGTTGGTGAAGATTTTTTCCCATTATGTAAGCTGCTGTTTTGTCGTATTGATAGTGTCCTTTGCCTTACAGAAGCTTTTCAGTTTCAGGAGGTTCCATTTATTAATTGTCTATCTCAGTGACTGTGCTATATTTAGAAAGTGATCTTCTGTATTAATGTGTTCAAGGCTACTTTCCATTTTCTTTTCTATCAGGTTCAGTGTAACTAGATTTATATTGAGTTCTTTGATCCACATAGACTTGAGTTTTCCTCAGAGAGATAGATATGGATCTATTTGTATTCTTCTACATGTTGACATCCAGTTATGACAGCACCATTTTTGAATATGCTTTCTTTTTGCCATTGTGTAATTTTGACTTCTTTCTTAATGCACACATACACTACACTACACACACAGACTCACACACACAGACTCACACACACAGACTCACACACACATACACACACATAAAAACAGAAAGAAAAGAAAATCTGCTAATCAGTCTAGCAAACCTTACTTTTTTACCAAAAAAAAAACACCCCAAAGAGATCTAAGCCCTTGTGGGGTGTTCTTTACAGAGTGAGAGATTCTCCCTTCCTGACTTGCATTATTTCCAACACAGCTATTTCAGAAATTGTTCAATCAGGTGAATTCTATAAATATTTCTGGTGTAAAAAGCCACATTCATGTCTTCTACTTAATCCAGGCCCGAGATGGCAGCATCACCTCAAAGATGCAGAAGAGGACAAAACCGCCACACAGTTATTTACACCAGCCCCTTATGTTCTGAGCCACTCGTCCATAACTCAGAGGACACGACAAGGTCGCCAATAAACACTACTGAGCTGTGTCTCGGGCTCTGCATAAAAATATTACAGCCCCAATGAACACCAAACAAGTGTAATGGATTGGTTCAGTTCACATCTGAACACCCACGGACACAGGCTCCTAATAACATTGCTGCTTCCAGCCAGGTTTTACACTTGTCAGTCATTCTGAAACATCCACTGTCTCGCTCCAACTCCAGCGTCAGTACGATGCAGTGAAGGCAAAAGCAGATGCTAATTTTGTCTTCACATCTTTTTGTCAAGAGCAAAAGGCGCCGTTCTTAACATGCATATATTTAAGTATTCAGGTGAGCCTCCGGGCTGGCTATGCCAGATTCCCCAGGCCCCTCAAAATTCAGTAAATGGGCAGGGGAATTACTGCACATGTTAGGGCTTGTCTTTGACACTGAGGCTGACATATCATACTGTTGCAATACACATGTGTAAAACCTAAAAGGAAAAAACTTAAGTAGGGATGGAGGATGTTGGGATTGAAGAATTTTCCCTAGGTTCTACCAAGAATGTGTACCTATCTCCAGTTACTGTGATTTAGACTGGCAGTGTCTACCAAGGTCACCTGGGTGAGCCCTGCTTAGCTTGGCAGCATGAGGAGTTTCAGATGGGAGCATGTGGTCGTGCTACTCCTCCAAACACACACACACACAGACACGTGGGTACGCACACATGTGCACACACATACTATACCACACATGCCACACATCATATACCTTATATATCATACATTCACACCGCATACACATCCTACACACTGTATACATCCAACCTATACCACACATGCACATACAACATGCATACCTCACACACATATATCACATACCACACATATCATATGTATGTACAAATAGCACATGCATACACCACATACTATTCACACACAAATACTACATGCATAATACATATACCACACAAGCATACATACATCATACACACACATACCACACACATGTATCACATAGATATATCATATATCATACCACATGCTTATACACACACCATATACTTACACCCCATATGCCACACACACAACACACACAACTGCATGCATACCACACATCTCACACACATACGCATGTGCACATATGCCTGTGCAAGTGGGTGCACACACAGAAAGTACACTACATTTTTGTACCAGTTTGGGAAATGGCAAAGATGATTATCACAGGCTCACAGGAGGATTGCATAGAAACAGCCCCTGCTGCTGTTTCACTTCTGTAAACCAGCTGCTCCTACAGAATCTGGGATTCTCCGAGCATCTTGGAAAAGACTGTGTGAGATTGCGAGAACTCTTCATAAAACTTATCAATTCAAAGGCCCTAAAGCAGTGGTTCTCAACCTTCCTAATGCTGCGACCCTTTAATACAGTTCCTCATGTTGTGATGACTCCAACCATCAAATTATTTCGTTACTACTCCATAGCTGCAATTTTGCTACTGCTATGAATTGTAATGTAAGTATCTGAGATGCAGGATATCTGATACATGACCCCCAGAAGGGGTGGTAACCCACAGGCTGAGGACACTGCCCTAAAGAAAGCCATGGAGCCATTTGCTCCAAGACTGGTATCAACATACTCCTTTCTGTGCACTGAAATCTAATGGTTTCTTGGGTTGGGGGTATAGTCTAAGCAGCAGGATCTCTACATCTCCTGCAGTGAATCTACTTCACATGCAGGGCCTTTGTTGTGGGACAGAGAAAGTAAGTGAGGGGAGGGCTAGAACCCAGGCAGACTAACGGGGAACACGTTCCTTCTGTCGTAAACACAAGGAGAATAAGAATAAGCTCTCTCTTCAACCCTCTTTTCCCCCAAACACCTGGGGAAATAAGCAGAGATGGCAGACAGGGGTTGTCTCCTGGGAAGGTGGCTGGACTCTTAGTTTCTCATTCTGCCCCCTTTGCACCCGCCTCCTCACCGTGCAGTCTGCTTACCATACTACCCATTCCCAGTAGAGCCAGAGCCACCATTTTGCAGGCAGAAACCCCTCTAGATACCACCCTGAGACCATGATACTGATCATGATAAAGTCTTCCCTGGAGGGAACTGAACACCTTAATTGTTAGGAGCATTTTCATGGTCTGGCTGACTGGGGAGACTCAGCGATGGCCATGGGCAGATAAACAGAGGGTCTCTGTGTCTTCTTGTCACAACAGAAGTAATATCTTGGGAACAACACCCATTGGGTGTGCTCTGGGTAGATCTAAGCCACTGTTGTCCTTCAGAGACGGGCTGTGTCTGGAAAATGTTAGCTTGTTTGTAACGTCCCTCAAACAGAGGGAACAAAAGATAAAATACAGGAAGAGAGGACAAAGCTGACCTTTGCCTCACGATAACATATTTTCAGGGTTCCCACCCTGTTGCCTCCCTCTGGTATCTAGCTACTTGATCCTTTCTTCTTCACTTAGGTTCCATGAGTTCAAGTCTAGACCAACACCATTGCTCAGCCCTTCAGCCACATGCCTCTGCTCATGAGGTGACTTGCTGAGGTTCCAGTCCCTTCCAGGCAACTCTGCCCTGCAGGGGCCTATGCCTGCACTCTAGAAAGATAAGCATAATTCATTCCATTAGCAAGTCAGACACCTTCCACCAGAGTCACAGGTCCAGTGCAGAGGTCCTGTGTGCAGACCAAGTACTTCCCAGGCAGGGCACTTAAGGGAACCATTGGAAAAACCAGGCATCATAGCTTCCCAATAAAGGTCAGATCAACACAGCTGGTAAGTGTGGCTCAGAAGTGTGCTGTTGGCAAAAATTATCTATGATGTTCTTGGTTTATGAGAGTAGGAAAAATCAAAAAATGTAACACTATGCTGCAAAGATTTTTGTCTTGACAATATTCCTTTAACAGATGTAAATGTGAAGAAATTGCCCGTAGCTGATTCTTCGGAAGAATGCTGGGATTCTTCAGCCTTCCACTCATGCTAAAAAGAGAGGTTCCTGGGCCTTATTCAGATTCAATATTACTGCATTTAAATTTCTCCTCTCCCATTCAGGCATCCATCTTCAACGGTAACAAGGAGAGCTTTGGTAACCTGCACTGGGACCGTGTCCCCAAGACCCAGTGGACCCATATGTCTATAGAGCTTCCATTTCAGTGCGTGGCTACTGTCAGAGTTACTAGCAGTGAAGAGAGAGCCATTCTACCACCATACAGGCACTGCACAAACCCAGGTATTCTTTTACAGTAAGTCTTTCAGCCCCTGGCACCTCTTCCTTCTCAGGCTGTAGCCACAGATGCCTGCGCACAAGAGCGGTCTGGCTGGCAGGCAGAGAGGTGCGTGAGTAATCTCCCAGGAACAACAGGTGACTGACCTGAGGTACTGGGGACGAGTTTGTGAAAGGACATGGGGTCGCAATATTACTGCCTTATCAGTCCTGAAGTTGGGGAGAAAGAGGACTCAGAAACAAGTCAATGAATCCAATGAGAACCAACTTCAATTCAAGGAGCAGTGGTACACAAGGGAGAATAACAGACCATGGCCAAAACAACACAGAGCCACAAAAAGGATGAGGTGCATCCCTGTGTTGGCTCAAAGTGGAGGAGGCAGCACTCCACCTCCATCAGAGGAGCTTCGTCCTGCATTTGATGAAAACTAGCACAGTGGCCCACCACTGGAAAACGTGCAGAGTGAGAGACTTTGGAGCACTCAGCCTTAAATGGGATGTCACCATCAAAACTCTCCTCTCAAGACTCAGGACCATGCAAAAGACGAAGCAGAAAGAATCTAAGAGCCAGAGGTGGTGAATGACTTCTTGGAAACAGTGTCTACCAGACACAACAGGGCTGGTGCCCATGGCGCTCACAGAGACTGGGACAGCCAGCATGTGTGGGAGCAACACAGGCTTGAGTCAGATGGGGTCTCCAGACAGAGAGGGGGATGTAGACACTGGGTCCCCTACCTGACCAAGAAGCTATTTGTAATTGATACAACTGATACCTGATGGCAAAGGGAAAATCAGTTTTCTCTCGTGAAATCTGACTGGGATACTAAGCACACATTAGGGCCAACTCCATGCCTAGGAGTAGTTGGCCAGCTTAAAATGAACTCAGTGTATTTTTGTGGATTTTTTTTTGTTTCATCCTGTTTTGTTTGGGCATTGTTGTCACGTTGGTATTCTGTTAGTTCTGATTTTGGTTTTATGGGATCTTTGTTTCTTGTTGTTGTTGGTTTGCTTGTTTTGAAAGAAAGAGAATAAAAAAGAACATAAAGTTGGGTGGTGGAGAGGTGAAGAGAATCTAGGAGGAATGGAGGAGAGGAAAATGATCAAAATATATTGTGTAAAAAAAATTTCTTTTCAATGAAGTTGTTTTTTTAAGTGGAGAAAGCAGAATGTAAGACTCCTGCCCTGGTGGAAGGCTTCCTAAGTCTCTGTCCTAGAGTTCCTGTAGCTCTGGAACACAGGTAAAAATCATTTTGACTGTTTAGTCAGATACTCTTTTTGCTTTAAAAAAAAATCCTGAGATTCCAATGCCTTTTCTATGACACTCTTTAACACTGGAAAGACCAATACTGTCCCCATTAATCTGCCCGTAGAAACTTGACAGACTGATGGACTTAAGTGGTAGAGGTGAGTGAGGGCCTGGATACGATGCATAGGTGACCCTCTTAGACAAGGAGCAGTGATCGACATCCCAGCCTCCCCAGGGCTGGGCACCCCGCTAACTGCTCCAGGTTGCAGGCCCACCTGGGCCTTCTTTGGAGAAAGACTCTTCAGCTTTGCATGTCTCTGAAGTCAATCGGCTAGATTGCGCACCATACACATGCTCGCCCCCACCAAGGCAATGCCTCATAATTCTTCCCAAAACTTGGTGCTGGTGCCTCATGTGGTCTCTTTAATTAAATGTGGCCAACGAGTCACTTAGATAAAGGGTGTCGGGAGCGTCAGAGTTAGTCTGAGTGTTCTAGAGAGAACAGAGAAGGGTCTCTTGTTCTCAGTGTCCACACTTTCAGGCCCGCCTTGTTCTCTCCTCTCACTCCGCAGATGTTGCTACACTGGAGTTACCGCAGTGCTGGAGACGGTTACACAATTGCCGTGATGCAATGCTCTGGGCAGAGGGACACTCATAACTCAGGAGAAGACAAACAGGAATATATTAATAGCAGCCTTAACAAAATGAGAATTTATTTTCGTTCTCTGGAAGCTGAGGAGATCAGCAGATAGACTGTTAAGCAGCTAGGAGCTGAAGCAGAGATGCTAAACACATAGGGGAAGAGAGAAAGGCAGAGGGAAATGGAGAGAAGAAAGACAGATTACAACACAGCACCTGAACCAATGAACTGAAAGACAATTATGTGGTCTGGGCAATGCCAGGCAAGAAGAAAAAGACATCCTTCCAAGACCCGTTGTCTGCCCTTTGGGTGCCGTGTACCAAGAAAAGAAAAAACAAAACACCTTTTCAGTACAAGAAGAGTACATCAGGAAGCATTTTCTTCCTCCTTATGACACCCCCCCCATTGTTTATGTTACCAGACCATAAATAGCAGTAAACACAGACAACAGATTGGATTTAGTGAAATATTACAGTACCTTTCTTGGAGAGGTGACAAGAAAGAGTTGGGAAAGACGCTCCTTTAAACCAACAAACTCAGAAGAAAAGCATCCTTTGCCGTGTTTGTTCTTTTAATACATAGCAGAGACAGCTTGCGCATTTTGACTGTGTTCTTCCAGAACCCCAAAATGCCCCACCTAGCATTGGTGAAAAGCTACAGCTCCCGGCTAAACTGACCAGCACTACACAAGCTTGCAACTCCCACAGTGAACTCTCCAGGATGTTGGAATAATCGGCCTGCAAAGGAGCAGCCACCTATGGTTAGGGGTTTGTGTGAGAAACAAAACAGTCACCAAAATATACATTTCTCTGCAGTGTTCAAAAACCTGCCAGAGCCTGGTCATACAAAAGTGAGAATCAGCCTTGGTGGCATCTGTATTTGCCATTCATGCAGGCTCCCTCCACCTCTCACCCTTGGCCACTGTCAACATCTGGCAGGGACTGTGTCTAAGTGCCTGTCTCCAGGCTCAGCTCCCAACCTCCATCACTAAATCTAACATCATTCTCCTAAAGCAACGTGGGACCCCTGAAGGACTCTCGAGGCTCCATGCTACCCAGAGGATAGTCCAAAGCTTTATCAGAGCCTCCTTCTTCACCAGCTCACCAATTCCTGATACCAACACTCATGTTCCACCATCTCTCTCCCATGCCAGACTGTCGGGTGGTTATCCTCCGTTCCCTGCAGCCAGCAGCAACTCCCACCTTCTCTGTTGTCTTATAGTCCAGCAAAAAAGCCAGCTCCTCCATTCCCAAAGCAGTTGATTGAATCCTTGGAAATATTGTGCATCTGAACCCATGATAAAAGGGAGGTTTTTTTTCCTATTGTTTCTTCCCAGGTCTGCACCTTCTCCTGACCAGGAAGTGAAAGTGTGTTCAGTGCCCAGGACAGTGGTGCACAGCAAAGATGACTGATAAAGGCCTAGGTTCAAAAGTCAGAAATTTATAACCCCAGCAAAGACAAAAACACACAATGTTGAGTGTTGGTCAGCAGAGATAAGGGGGAGAGTCAACAAGAGTCACCACATTTCAGGGAGATGATTGTAAACAAGCTTCCCCAGGAGGAGACCTTTGAGTGACTGGAGCAAGGAAAGCCTCTGAGTCACAAGTCACAAGATGGACCAGCATTCCAAGAAGATGACACAGAGTGAGGGGAAGTGGGAAAGTGCAAAACATGGAGCTTTGGATGCAGAAGGCAACGCCAAACATGAGAATGGCCTTTGGAGACTAAAAGTAGATTGGTTCCCAGCAAGGTCTGCTGCCCCATTCTGCAGGTGGCCAGAGGTGTGGGAGCCTTCATTCCATACTCACACAGAGCCTGCGCCACTGATGGACTTGGTCAAACCTCCATTACTCTTACAAATGGTGTGGGACAATTCTGTATTCTGTCAATTATGTTTTAAATAAACGCTGATTGGCCAGTAGCCTGGCAGGAAGTATAGGCGAGACAACCAGACAGGAAGTAGAGGCAGGACAACTAGACAGGAGGTAGAGGCAGGGCAATGAGAACAGGAGTATTCTGGGAAGAAGGAAGCTCTTCCTGCAGTCCTGCCCAGACACTGAAGAAGGAAGATGTGACCTGTCCCACTGAAAAAGTACCAAGCCATGTGGCTAACATAGATAATAGTGGGTTAGTATAAGTTATAAGAGCTAATATGAAGCCTGAGCTAATAGACCGATCAGATTATCATTAATATAGATCTCTGTATGATTTTCTTTGAGGCATAATGACTACGGGAACAGGGCAGGACAGAAGCCCCAATAAGCAGGCCACATTTGTTACAGACAAGTACCTGGGGAAGCAACGTAAAAGAAAGAACAACTTATTTTTAGGGTCTCAACAACTTTAGTCCAGTGGTTCTCAACCTTCCTAATGTTTTGACCCTTTAATACAGCTCCTCATATTGTAGTAACTCCCAACCTGTTGTTGGAGGATGCTCATTCATTTCCAAGTCACCCAGACTCCCGAAATAATCACACAGAAATCTGTATTAATTAAAACACTGCTTGCCAGATGGTGGTGGTGCACGCTTTTAATCCCAGTGCTTGGGAGGCAGAGGCAGGCAGATCTCTGTGAGTTCAAGGCCAGCCTGGTCTACAAGAGCTAGTTCCAGGACAGGCACCAAAAGCTACAGAGAAACCCTGTCTTGAAAAAAACAATACAAAACAAAACAAACACTGCTTGGCCTATCACTTAGGCATATTACTAGTTAGCTTTTATATCTTAAATTAACCCATTTCTATTAATCTGTGTATTGCCACATGGCTGTGGCCTACCAGTAAAATTCCATCTGGCATCCAGTGTCTGTCTCCTGTGGCAGCTCCATGGCTTCTCCCTGACTCTGCCTTCTTTCTCTCTCTATATCTCTCTTTCAGCCTGGATATATTCGGTTAAGTCATTGGCTGAAAGTAGCTTCTTTATTAACCAATGGCAATAAAACACATTCAGAGCATACATCACTTTCCACATCACCAACCATACAGTTATTTTGTTGCTACTTCATGAATGTAATTTCATTCTTATAATAAATCATAATGTAAATATCTGATGTGCAGGATAGCTGATATGCAGCCTCCAACAGGGTAGTGACGCACAGGTTGAGAACCACTGCTTTAGTCACTAGTCCCTGAGCGCTGTCACTTTGGGTCTAAGCATAACAGCAACAGAAGCATGAACAGAGGGTGTTGGTCACTTCATGGTGGTCAGGAGCCAAAGAAAGAACACCTGGAGCCTCAGACATCCCCCTTGTCCTTCATCAGGACCCTGCCTATGAGATGGTACAATTCACATTTAAAGTCAGTCTCCCCCCCACCCCATGCTTACTCCTCTCTGGAAACACCCTGGCAGGTACACCCAGAGATGCTTAACTAATTGCCTAGGCTCTTCTCAATCCAATCAAGTTGGCAGTCAAAATCAACCTTTATAAATCTGTCCTTTGGTAACTCAACACTCAAATACAACTCCTCATACCATACTCCATCTCCAAGAAAAGACAATAACAAAGTCATAATTCTGCACGGCATGACCATTCTGAGCACAACCAAAAGTGTACCACTTCCTTCTTCCAAAGTCTCAACAGTTTTAGTATTGTTCAAAAGTTCAAGTCCAAAACATCCTGAGCCTCAGAGAAAGCTCTTAGCTATGAGTCCCTTTTTTTTTTAAAGAATCATAAAACAGTCTATATACTGCCAACAAATGACACAGAAGAAACATTCCCACACACAAGGGATGAATAGGAGGATAGTAAGGGAAGATCAGACAAACGCAAGACCCAAATTTACCAAATTTACCTAGATTTACAGACAAGCAGTAAATCCTGTAGCTCTATCTGAGACACACCAGCCTGGAGTTAGCTCCCAAGGACTGGCTACTCTTGTCCCTGTGGCCTTGTCCCTATGGCCTTGTCACTTGCAGCCCACATGTCTTACCCGTGACTCACCTGCTTAGTAGCTGCAGCCTCCCTCAGCACATACTCCTTGCTCTCAGCATCTCTAACTTCCTGGGGTTACTTTCTGCTGCTGTGATAAGACGCCATGACCAAAAGCAATTTATGGGCTAAAGCACTTTAGTTGACTTATGGTTCCAGAGGGAGCGTGCAGAACAGTGAGGAAGGCATGGCGGCAGACACAGAGTAGGAAGCTGATAGATCGCCTCTTCACCCACAGGCAGGAAGCAGAGGGTGCAAACAGGGATGGGGGAAGGCTATCAGTTCCCAAAGCCGCTCCCAGTGATGTACTTCCCCCAGCAAGGCCCCATTCAGTAACCTTCCCTGACAGTACTATCAGCTGGGGAACAATTGTTCAAATGCACAAACCTATAGAGACCATCTTTCCTTAAAACCACTGCAGGGCTGCACTGCAGCACATACCTTTGCTCTCTCAGGGGGTTGCCCTCAAGAATTCTACCCTGCTGCACATTTCCTGCCTCACCCCCTAGGCCTTCTAAGGAGACGTCTTCATGACCCTGTATCTCTCACATTCTTTATGTCTGCAAAGCTAGCATCGCATAGATGATGCCACCAACTGTCCAGGGAGAGCTTGGGCTGTTAGCCCCAGACCAGGACCATATCATTAGCCTCTCTCGTTCAGATCCTTAGATTGAGAAGCTACCAGGTCCTTTGGTTCTCCAGCATGTAAGGTAGCCATGATGTACTATCCAGTTTTTAATTATGTAAGCCAGTCTAACACACACACACACACACACACACACACACACACACACACACACACCCCTCCTGTTCCTCTAGAGGACCCTAACTAACACACTTGCTTATCAGATGTTGGCTTGGAACAGGAAGGGAGATCAGATGACACGGCCCCAGCTGTGCTGAGATACCTCTTCAGTCATCTCCAGATGTCGCCAGGGACATGGAACCACGGAACGTGTTTCTGTACAGCTGAAGGCCAGTTTCCCAGTTTCTAAATAAGAAGCAATTCTTCTCTTCAAAATAGACCCTCTTCTTTTAAGCCCACAAAAGACATGTAGAGAATATAGTTCAGATGATTTGGTTTGGATCTGGAACACGCAGCGTAACTCTTCCGGGCAATGTGAGGTACTATAAGGGAACAGTGAGAGGTTCTCAGGTCACCGGGGATATGACCTTGAAAGTGTTCATGGCATCCTTGACCCTTCCTCCTTGTTTCGCTTGCTCTCCATGACAGTATGCTCTACCACGTACTCTCGCCATGATGTGTTGCCTCAGGACTATCCACAAAGTGATGGAACCAATTGATCTTATACTAGGACCGCAAAGCAGTGAGCTGAATGTCCTATACCGATTATCTCAGGCAGGCGGTTATTTATAGCAACAAAGAGCTGACGAGTCCACTCTTGGAGCAGCTGAATCTGTATCCCCAGTCTAAGGACGTCGTAGACAGATGCCTGGACCAAGTGGATATCGCCTGGAAGAAAGACTATTCCATGGGGGCTAAGTGAAAACTGGGAGAACGGCTCATTTTCAGTTTTCTCATAATGAGCCTCCAGTTGCCTGGATAAGCCACGTATCATTCTGACATAGCGCTCACAATGTAGTGAATTAAAAGACCTCAGCAAATACATCCCAACCGATTGAGAGCCTGTTTACTTTGAGCCAAGGGAAGTAAACCTGAACTCACCATCGCTCTTCCCTACCACAAAGCCTCACAAATGTCTGTGCTGGATACTCAGAACAGGCCTAGGCCACTGTCTACGCTGAGTTCTTCATGCACTCTGGAAAGATCAATCGGGACAGAAACACAGATTTCCCACCCATCCCAGTGCTGTCTCCCTGACACTTTGAAGGAATTTGTAATCAAGGTGACAGCTATCCAGCAGTAGTAGTGCCAAGTGCTGAAGCTGCAAAGAAGGGCTAGGAGGATGTGTGCTCTTGTCAGGAGCAGAGTCCACTGGCCAAACTGAGCCTACGTGGGTGCCTAGAAACAAGGTATCCTCCAGAGAGTGACAGGGATGGAGGGAGGGAAAGAAGGAGGGAGGGAGTGAAGGAGAGAGAGAGATGCCAATGAGGAATCTTTCACTCAGCAGGTAGAGGCCCCTCCTGGGAAAATCTTAGGCTCTCAACTCCTATCTGTGTCCATAAATTTTATTTGACAGGAGACATGATGCTAAAGAAGTAGAAAGTGAGAAAACACAAAAACGTGGAACTCAGAACTCAGCCTGTGCCCAGGCATGGCACTGAGGATACAAGGAAGAAAAAGCCTCACTGCTCTGTGCTCCAACCCTACAGCACCCCATCCCAGAATTTCCTTGGTGGTAGAAGTAGGAGCCACTGAATGAGGCGTGGGTTTTAAAGATGAGTCAGACATAAATTAACCTGAGAACAGTAGACAACCGCACTGCCAAAAGAGGGACTATTTATCAGTTTGATTGCGTTCTTCCTTTTCTTTTCCACAGTAGACTAAGAACAGGTAATAATTTTGAATCTCAGTGCAAAATGAAAATTCAGGGCTTCCTGTTCAAAATATACTAAGAATTTCAAGACTGAGGCAACAGAGTATGAAGTCAAGCACAAAGCCCTCCTCCGAGGCGGAGAGCACAAGCTGCAAGTGTGAGGTAGAGCTACCTTCCAGAGCCTTCTCTTTTTTGTGCTAGGTGTAATTTATTTTTAGGCACTTTCTATGGGCTGAATGTGTTCCCAAAATTGATGTGTTGGAAAGTCAATCCTCCAAATGTGCTGATGGAATGTTTGGTCTTGAAGATGACACCCACTGAGCGACTAAGGTCACCGTGAGAAATGCTATGGAGTAGGTTTGCCCACTCTTGGCCTAGCACCTTCTGTGGTGTGGTGGCGCACTAAAGGAGGTCCACCCCAGCCCATGGCACCTCACGGTCTTGAGAATTATACCGTGTCTTGAGAATTATATTGGAGCAACACGAAACAGCCAAGGGATGAAGCTGCCTGTACACACCCCCAGACTACTACAAGTCCAAGGGCTCTGGGGGACCCTGAGCAAGCCACCAAAGTGCTGATCCTCAGCTTCCACAACTGTAGCACAGAGGGATGATTGCATACAAGCTGTGCCAGCTGTCACAGGCATTCCCAGCAGAGGGGTGGGGACAGGAGAACCACATTTTTAAGGTCTGTCTGGGCTACAGAGTGAGTTCAAGGTCAGACTGGGCTTTCATGTTTTAAAACCTTCACATTGATTCAAATTCCATCTTAAAATTTACAACAAAATGCATGTAGGGGGCTATGGATGTAACTCCATCATCATAATACTATGTGCCTTAGTTTAAATCATCAATATTGAGAAAATAAATTTATACAAAGCCACCTACACGAAGCACACAAAACCAGCCTTACCAGCTGTTATATTAGCTAGTATGAATAAAGAGATGCCCTGGATGCCTGCTGGGGACTCGCAAACCAAGTGCGCATGGGTGGTCTAGCCCCAAGGAATGCTCTGTGAAAGGTTATGTGTGGCCTGAGAACCTGCTTCTGGCCAGGGCAGAAATCACTAGTTGGCAAATTGAGGTCCCACTAGGAGAAGAACTTTCTGTCATGCCATCTGTGGAAAGACGCTAATGAGTTCACCATCTCCAAGGACATCCAAGGAGGCGGAGCCACCACCTTGTCAATATGCAGAGCAAATTTATGTATTAGGCAGATGGTACTCAAGTTTTCTCCCACCCTGAGACTCTCTAGATTCCATGGAGTTTCAGGGCTTCTCTTCTGTAGCTACAGTGACTAATTTTATTCCTTCCATGGCCCTCCACCAAATCAGCCTTCTGTCTTCCCTCCTTTCCCGCTCAACCACTCCAGTGCAGCCAAGCCAGTCTCAGGAAGCCTGAGGTTTTCCTCTCCTGTCACCCTCTCTGCCACCGAGAGCAGTCCACCTGTGCCTGGGGCTCAGCCTCACCTCAGGAAACCTGTTCTGCTTAGCACATTCAGTAAGGAAGGAGCTCGCATCAGGATGCAGCAGCGAGGCAAACAGCCCTGGCACCCAAGTCAGCCCCCACCTACGACATGAGACCCCGGGGAATTTAGCCTCTCTGAGCTTCTGTATCAGTGGAAAGATCTGGACAATGTCAGTTCCTGGTTTTTGGAGTTATTCTGAGGGCATTTGCTGGCTGCATCCTAGTCCTGTGTTTTGTTTCTTTTAAGGTATGTGTGTGGTAGGGGATTGCGGGGCCGGCAGACAGTGAGACTCTGAAAAAAACCCTACTCCCTTTTCTGTGTGTGCTCAACACTGTTGTGAAGATTGCTCTCGGTGTTTGCATCACAATGCTTTCCTGGGAAATAATAGGAAGAGAAAGTGTATACAGGGCTTCTCTCTGCAGAGCGTGTAAGAACTTAAGACACACAGAGAAACGTGGGTTGGGAGATGGCTCAGTGAGGGAAACTGCTTGCTGGGAAAACATGAGGACAGGGTTCAGATCCCCGGGACCCACAAAGTCTGATGCAACAGTATGTGTCTGTAATGCCAGCACTCCTGTAGTGAGATGAGATGCAGAGGTAGAATACTGGAAACTCACAGGCCAGCTGGTGGCCAACAAGGTAGAAGGTGAGGAACGACACCCAAGGTGTCCTCTGTCCTCTGCATACGTGCCAAAGCATACGAATGCCTGCATTTACACACATAAGAACACACATACATCGTACACACACAACAAAGAAAATGATTTTAAAGATTATTTTTAAGAAATCAAAGCATAAAAGCATCCTATCACTGACATCCTAAAGGTGCCATTACATGGTAAGTGTTAAACACAACTAAGGTACGTATTTCCTACCAAAATATACTTAGTGCATCATGGCACTGTACACATTAGTCTGTGAGAAAATTAAATCCATTTCTCACCTTCAGCCACCATGACCCCTGTTTTTCCCCTTCCTGTGCCCAATCACCAATCATTCCACCCCACATCCCCCAGAGCCTTGGGAGACACACAGTGACTCAAAAGATCACCCAGTTTGATTCCTACTTCCTCTGCCCCCATCAATAACATCCACAGAAACTCTATTTGACCAGTAGAGATGGAGGTTACTCCCATGTTGGGTGCATTTAAAGGAGAGTTCAACTCTGTAAAAACAAAGACAATAAACCATGTCCAGGCCTTGATCGGGCCACAGCTTGGCTGGTTCCATTCATCTGCCTGTTTGTAGGAAAGCCGGCTTAGGAAGGAAACTGGGCCTAAAGGTTTGACTGTGAAAGCCCCAAAGTCGCATGTATTTGTACAGTTGGTCCCTGAGAGCAGGCAAAAGAGTCAGAGATGCCCTTACTTCCACTGTTAGGGGTTCAACAAGAATCCCAAGCTAAACAACCACAACATGATGTAGAGAACCTAGTACAAACCCATGCAGACTCCATGATTGCTGCTTCAGTCTCTGTGAGCCCTTATTAGTCCTGCTTAATTAATTCTGTGGGCCATGTTCTCCTGGTGTCCTTAAATCTTCTGGCTCCTACAATTCTTTCTCCCCCTCTTCTGCAGGGTTCCCAGTGCTCCACCTAATGTTTGGATGTGGGTCTCCACGTCTGCACCATCAGCTGCCGTAGGAAGCCTCTCTGATGATAATTGGGATAGGCACCAATTTATGAGTATAGCAGAATATCATTAGGAATAATTTCATTGACTGCTTTGTTTTGTTTTTGTTTGTTTGTTTGGCCAGGCATGTTTGGTTCTACTCTAGGACTTCGGGATCTTGGCAGTGTTGGGCATGAGCTCTCTCACAGCGCTGAGTCTTAAAAGGAGACTAATGATGGAACTCATAATCCTTAAATATCAATCCCATGAAGAAAAGCAATGCCTCAGCCCTTTTAGAGCTTTTCCTCCTGAATATCAGGTAGAACTACAGTAAAGGAGACTTCAAAAAGAGAAAGAAAGAAAGAAAGAAAGAAAGAAAGAAAGAAAGAAAGAAAAAAAGAAAGAAAGAAAGAAAACAAGAAAGGCGAAAGAAAAAACAGAAAGACATACTCAATCAACAATGATTCAAGATATTCAAGTCCTGACATAGAAACAAAAACAGCGTAAGAAGACACAACAACAGCCCCTTCAAGAATTTCTAATTCTATCATCATTACCGTCAATGAGAATGATCTCTAAGAAATTCTAGACAAAATTCATAAAAATGATAACTATATTCAAATAACTTGAAGATATGGATATACTTCAAGGGAAACATAAAAAAGAACTGAATGAATTGAGGGAGTCAATCAAGATATAAAAGTAGAATTCAATAAAGAGATAGCATGAGTGAAGAAAACCCAAATTGTAATAATAGCGGAAATGAAAAACTCATTAAATCTAAACTTAAATCTCAATGGAAAACATCACCAATAGGATGGACCATGTGAAAAACAAGTATCAGAGGTGGATGGGAAAGCAGAGGAATTGGATCAGTTAGTAATGCTCAATGATTAATTTTTAAAAATATGAACACACATAGAAGAGCTCTGGGATATGAAAAGGGCAAAATCTTTGAATTATGGCCAAGGAAGAAGGAGAATACCACACCAAAGGTATATAAAATATTTTCAATATAATCACAGAAGAAAATTTCCTAAACCCAAAGAAAAACATATATTTAGCCACAAGAGGCCTGCAGAGCACCAAATCGAGAGGACCAGCAAAGAAACTCTCCATGACCCATTATAGTCAACACTAAAAACACAGACTAAAGATGGGTATTGAAAGCTGTGAGAAGTTTTGAGTCGCCTACAAATGAAGCCTATGAGAATAACACCTGATTGTTTGGTGGAAACTTTTAAAACCAGAGGGTCTAGAAAGATACATTCCAAACCCCGAAAACCATAACTGCCAACCCAGAGTATTAGACCCAGCAAAAATACCTATTAAAATAGAATTATAAATAAAACATTCCATGATAAAAATAGACTAAGGAATTTATGACAAGTAAGTCAGATCTAGGGGGTTCTGGAAGAAATACTTGGGCCTGAAGTCAAAGATACACAACAAAGATGTCACAGGGATAAATAACATTATTAGGCTAATTAATCAAAAGATGTCTAGGAAAACCCTACAGAATCAGCGAAATGAGAATTAAATCTTCCAATCATAACTCTGAATGCAAGTGGTCTCAATGGGGAGGGAGGTTAAATGGGGCCAAGATGGGAGAGTAGAGTGGAGGATGCGGTAGAACAAATAGCGCTAAGGATGCTTGAAAAAGCCATATGGAAACCTGCTGCTTTATCAGTTTCATACTCATAGAGAGGGAGACATTACAGCAGATTCCAATGAAATTCAAAGAAATCGCGAGAACATTCTACTAAACTCAAAAATCGAATAGAGGTGGATACACTTCTAGATACATATGACACACCAAAATTAAACCAAAAAGAAACAGGTTATTTAAACAGTTCCATAAGCAGCAATGAGATTAAAGCAGTAATTAAAAAAAAACTCCCAACTATAAAAATCCCAAGACCAGATGGATTCACTATAGAATTCTACCAGAACTTCAAAGTATTAACACCAATACTACTTAAATTATACCATGAGATAGAAAAAGAGGGAAGGCTTCCAAATGCTTTACAAAGTCAGCATTGCCAGTTACCCAAACCAAATAAAGATACAATAAAAAATAAATATTACAGACTGATCTCCCTGCTCAATGAAGATACAAAAATTCTCAATAAACTACTAGTACAATGAATTGAAGATCATATAAAGACGATCACTCCTGGTAACAAAGTTTATTTTATTCCAGAGATGTAAAAAAGGTTCAATGTATGTAAATCAATAGCTGTTATCTATTACATATGTAGACACAAAGACAGAAATCATATGATCACTTCAGTAGATGCAGAAAAGGCCTGTGACAGTTTCTAACATCACTCCCTAGCGAGACTGGAGATGGTGGGAACTTACCTCTGCTTATTATTTATTATTATTATTATTATTATTATTATTATTATTATTATTGGTTTTGCGAGACAGGGTTTCTCTGTGTAGCCTTGGCTGTCCTGGAACTAGCTCTGTAGACCAGGCTGACCTCAAACTGACAGAGATCTGCCTGCCTCTGCCTCCCAAGTGCTGGAATTAAAGGCGTGCACCACCACTGCCTGGCCATAATAAATGTTTTACACTGCTTACCTATATCCAGCACTGTGCTTAATGGAGAAAACCTCAAAGCATTCCTGGTAAAATAAGGAGCAAGACAAGGTGCTCGCCCTCCCCTCTCCTGTTTGACAAAGAGTTTGTCATCTTAGTGAGAGCAATAAAATGAGAGAAGGGAACAAAGTAGATACAAAGGGAGTAGGGGAGTCAAAGTGGGTACA
>NW_004949099.1:33337265-33381669 GCF_000317375.1 Microtus ochrogaster
AGTCAAAGTGGGTACAATGGGAATAGGGGAGTCAAAGTGGGTACAATGGGAATAGGGGAGTCAAAGTGGGTACAATGGGAATAGGGGAGTCAAAGGGGGTACAAAGGGAGTAGGAAAGTCAAAGTATTCCTATTAGCAGACAGTATAATTCTATACAAAAGAGACCTGAAAGATTCAATTTAAAAATTTCTAGAAAAGCTGGAGAGTTTGTTCAGCAGTTCCAAGCACCTGTTATTCTTGCAAAAAACTTTGGTTCGGTGCTCAGCACCCACAATGGTGGTCACAACCATTTATAACTCCAGTCTCAAGGGAATCAGACACTCTTTTCTGATATCCTCTGTCCCCCACACACACGTGTTACACGCACACACATACACAATACTCATACATATAAGATATGTATATACATATACAAATCTTAAAACATATTTTAAAAAAATGCTTAAGACATGATAAAGGAATTCAACAAAGTGTCAGGATACAAAATTAACACATGGAAATCGGTAGCTTCCTTATATACCAATGACAAACATCTGAAAAGAAATCAGAGAAACAATTTCACTCACGAAAACCACAAGAATGATAAAATGCTTTGGAATAAATCTAGCCAAAGAAACAAAAGGTTTCTACAATGAAAACCTGAAGACCACAAAGAAAGAAATCGAGGAAGATACCATCCGTACTTGTGAATGGAACAGCTAACTTTGTTAAAATAGCCAGCCCACTGAAAGCAATCTGCACAGTAAGTGAAATCTCAATTATAATTCAGTGGGATCTCAATTATAATTCCAGGACCGAGGATCGCTCCTCATAGTTTTAGGTGGGAAAACTGTCAATATTTATATGGCCAAACAAACAAAGACAGGCTAAGCAATCTTGAACAAAAAGACTACTACAGATCTAGGATCTGCCTCTGCACAGGACATGAGCCATTCTGCCTCTGTCTCTCCCACACCACACCACATATAGGCTCACCATATCGCACCCTCTTGGCGCTGGGCAGGCATGCTCTTTTTCCTCGACGTCCAGCAAGCATGTGATTCTCCTTCTCCCACTCAGTCCTAATGGCCTACTTTCATGATTTTTGATAAAAATACCCAAAATATATATTAGAGCAAAGATAGCATCTTCAATCAATGGTGCTGGGAAAACTGGATCTAAATGTGTAGAAAAATGAAACTGGAAACTTCTCTCTCACCTGACACAAATCTCAATTACAGATGGATCTGTTACCTCAACACAAGAGCCAATGCTGTGAAATGAAACAGCTAGAGGGGAGAATGGGTGTGGCCCCAGTTTGTAGCAGACTTCCTGACTAGGAGCGCTGCTAAAATAGAAAGACCAATTTGTGACTGGGACCACATGAGATTAAAAATCTTCTGTACAGTGAATTGTTAATTGATTGAAGAGTTCTCCCATAGAGTGGGAGAAAACCTTTGTTAGCCATACATTTTACAGGGAGTTAGTGTCTAACATATACAAAGAACTCCAAAAAATAATCATCAAGAAAACAAATAACCCAATTAACTAAAAGACTATGGAGATTTACAGAGTGCCTGTCCTGAAGGCTTCTTTTTAAAATCAAATAAAATTGTCCTTGATCTTAAAAGGGGTTAAGGTGGGGTGTGGGAGAATGGTCTGTATTCGGTCAATTGTATTTAAATAAATGCTGATTGGTCAATAGCCAGGCAGAAAGTATAGGTGGGACACCCGGGCAGGAAGTAGAGGCAGGGTGACAAGAACAGAGAATTCTGGGAAGAAGGAAGTTCATTCCTCTGCAGTCATGAGCCTGTCACAGAAGAAGCAAGATTTGATTGCCTCGCTGAAAAAAGTACCGAGCCATGCGGCTAGCATACACAAAAATAATGGGCTAATATAAGTTATAAGAGTTAATAAGAAGCCTGAGCTAATGGGCCAATCAATTTATAGTTAATGTAGACCTCTGTGTGATTTCTTTGGAACTTAACAACTGTGAAAACCAGGCAGGCCAGAAACCCTGACAACAGTGTGGAATGGGGGGGGGGGGCTATGAGACTGAACAGAAAAATCTTCAAAGAAGAAATGCAAATAGCTAGGAAGCATATTTTAAAATCCTCAGCTATCAAGGGAACACAAAAATAAGACCACTTTAATATTCCATCCTGCCCCAGTCACAATGGCCATAGTCAGTCAGCAATACAAAAGGCATTAAAGGCTGGCATGGATATGGGAGAAGGAAAAGCCCTTAAACACTATTAGTGGTAGGGTAAGCCATTACAGCCACCTTAAAAATCAGTCTGAAAGTTTCTCAAAAAATTAGAAATAGATCTACTACATCCAAAGGACTATATCAGACCCAACTATATTACAATTGGACACACATCTAAAGGACTCTATCTGACCCAATTCTAACTCTAACCCTAACCCTAACCCAAACCCTAACCCTAACCCTAACCATATTACTCCTGGACAAACATCCAAAGGACTCTATCTGACACAACTATATTACTCCTGGACACACATCCAAAAACTCTATTCTACTGTAGAGACACTTGGCATCCATGTTCACTGTAGCTCTTTTCACCAAAGTTGAAAAATAGAATCAGCTTAGATGTCCATCAACAGATGAGTGGGTAATGAAAATGTGGTACAAGTATAAAATGGAATACTACTAAGCTAAAATGAGAAATGAAATCAGAGAATTTATAAATGAATGGATCTGAGGAAAATAATACTGAGTGATGTCACCCAGGCTCAGAAAGACAAATGCTTAACGTTGTCTCCCACAGATGGATCTTAGTTTTAAATCTTTCCTTTCGTGTGGGATCTGGGAAACTAGCAATGGGGCAGTGGGGAGAAGGGAAAGATGCCTTAGGTGGGGAGATAGGAGAATACAGAACGCAGTGACAAGAAAGCAGAGCTGGAGAACAGCGAGGGCGGAAAGGGCCAAGCAGGGAGGTGGGAGACGAAGGATGGCATCAGGCTCCGCCAAAATGACATTAAAAGCTTACCAGGAAAACTACGCTCTTCCAACCCAGAGGAAAATTAATTAAAGGGCATTTGCAGAACACAGGTGGCACAAAAAGGAGGTGGGGCAATTATGAGGATTAAAGGTTTAAGTGGGAATAACAGGATTAGACGTAGCAGATGAGAGGGGGCGGGTTAATCAAATCTACAAGTTTATGAGGCCTTACAGAAATCTACTAGTTTGTAAACTAAGCAAAAATAACATGAAATGACTACAAACACAAGAGCAGAACATCAGCAATATCAATGGCCATGTTCGTGTGGGAAGGGGGAGATTCTCGTGGGCTCCTGGACCAAGAACTACAGACAGTTAGTGACTGCTGGGAGAAGAACTGACCACTGCCAGAGATGAACTCACTTATTGGTTACTCAATACAGAGTGGTCAGCCCCGGAACCAGATACACACAAACAACAGACACAGACTTAACAGGTTGTATTTATATACATTTGTTCACACACATACATATGGAACATTGATAATCAAAGCAAAGGAGGTTTATTAGTTTGGAGGAGGTATGGGAGTGGTAGGAGGGAGAAAAGTAGGGGAGAAAGAGATATAATTCTATTTCAATTTAAAACATACTTTAAAATAAATAATAATAAAAAACAGTATATATATATATATATGTATATATTAAGGAGTTAAAACAGAGCGGCTGTACATTAGTAAACAAGGCTACTCCCAGAAGATTATTAAGTGAAAATCTCAGTGCCAGGCACAGGATGTCTCCTATGAGTTTCTGGTCTGCAAGGCCTCAGAAGTGCCTAAAACAATACAAACAATTACCATTGCTTAACCACCATAACTGTAAGGTAAGCCCCTGCTGCTGAAAATACCACACACTTGGGACGTAGGCTTAGAAAAATCAACCTTGACAGCCACAGAGGAGTGGCAGAAAGCATGCAAGAGCCAGCATTTGGAAAGAAGTAGTGGTGGTAATAGATGATCAAAATACATTATATGAATGCATAAAACCTTCGAATAATAATTTAATAATAAATAAATAAAAGTAAAAGAAAACATTAATAAAAGAAGTCTATAGGCAAACTCTATACATCTGGACTTGACTTAACACACCGATTGTTTAGACTATGGGGTCTGCAAGCTTGGACAAGCTGTTTTTGCATGGTCCACGAGGGCTAAGAAAAGTCTTTCTTTCTTTTTTTATTATACTAATTTGTTTATCTTATATGTATGCCTAAGGGCACTCATGTGTGCCATGGCATGCATGTGAAGTCAGAGGACAATTTGTAGAAATCCTCTCCTTCTGTCATGTGGGTCTTGGGATTCAAGTTCATATTAGCAGGCATGGTGGCAGACACCTTTACCTGTTGAGCCATCCGACTGGCCCTGGTTTTTATATTTTAAAAGACTACAATTAAAAATCATCTTACATTGGTACAGAGTATAACATTGTGTTGAGTCAGTTTCGAAGGCAAATCATGATCCTTCCTGACTGCTTGTGCTATACCTGCAAGCCCACCTGGAAGCTCCTTTGGCCTTCTAGCCCTTCCTGAATATCTTAGCTTAGGCTAGACACAAGCAGCTGCTCTTAATGGAACATGTAGCAAATAGAATCCACTCATCTCATCGTCAGAGCCATCTGGCACTAGAGAACTGGTAGCAGTAAAAGTGTCTTAAATGGCACAAGCATTAGAAAAAGGGAGGAGAGGATATATTGACTAAAGCCATCTTCATACCACAACTTTAACCGGATATTTGGCGATTATCCAAGTAATTGGATCACTTTAAAGTAGCCAGAAGACTCATGTTTTCCCCTCCTGGTGAAAAATCCATATGGGCGCTTAATGGTCTACGCTGCCAAGATTAACTGGGTTGTTATGAAGCTAACTGTACCCTTTCGCTTTTAAAGAGTTGGTTATTCATGTCTGTGTCATCCTGAAACCAAAAAAATGTGTGGTTCTGACAGATGTTCTCATTTAATGTCAACCTATAAGAATCACCAGCGTTCTTTATGTGCTAAGAAAAGGCAACAAGGAAATTTTACAACTGGGGACGAGATGAAGAACAGATTTCAGCTGGGCAGCGGTGGCGCACACCTTTAATCTCAGCACTCGGGAGGCAGAGGCAGGTGGATCTCTGTGAGCTCGAGGCCAATCTGGCCTACAGAGCAATGTCCAGGGCAATCAAGGCTACACATAAAGAAACCCTGTGCTGAAGAAACAAAACAATTTTAGTTTCTTTCTTTTACCATGTGCCAGTACCCTTCCCTCGCTTGTTGCCAGAGTCTAAGTCAGGACCTTGTAGTTGCTTCTCCCTCCTACCTAATCATCCTGTCTCTGGCCTCACTCATTTTGTCCTTATGGCCAGAACTATTTTTCTGATGTTTAGCCATTGTTCCCCCCACCCAAAAAAACAACTTCTAAAGCTGTAGATATATCTCAGTTGGTAGGATGCTTGCCTAATATGCATATAGCCCTGGATTCCATCACCACAACGGGATATCCGCATGTTGGTGCATGCCTGTAATTCCGGCACTTGGAGGTGAAGGTGGGTAGATGGGAAGTTCCAGACCATTGTTTGCTACATAGAGAATCTGAAGTCTTCCTGGGGTACGTGAAATCATGCCTCAGATTACAAATACAGTAAAAGATTGTAGATGGTTAGACGGGCTGAATATAACACAGTACATGATATCTGTCCAAAAATGTCACAACAAAAATCCTCCATCACACACCCATTGTCTAGAGAATATATTCCCAATTCCCAACATCTGAGACAGGACCATTAACACTCCTAACCTTCCAGCTCCAGGATTTGCTGCAACCTTAGTAAATGTAAAGTTTCTAAATTGCTGGTTCCCAAATTTTCCTATACAGCATAATCTTTTGTGATGGAGGAAGGTCATTGGTTGATTAAATAAAGAAGCTGCTTGCCCTGATAGGTTAGAACATAGATGGGAGGAGTAAACAGAACAGAACTCTGGGAGGAAGAGGAAGTGAGCTCAGAGACTCGACAGCTCTCCTCTCAGGGGCAGAGCCTCACTCTTGCGGGCAGAGGCGAGAGCTCTGCTCTCTGAGGCACACGCGATAAAGCTCCGACCCAGGATGGACGTAGGCTAGAATCTTCCCGGTAAGCGCACCTTGGGGTGCTATACACAGATGATTAGAAATGGGCTAAATTAATATGTGAGAATTAGCCTAGAAGAGAATGGGCCAAGCAGTGCTTAAAAGAATACAGTGTCCGTGTAATTATTTTGGGTAAAGCTAGCCTTGCGGGCAGCGGGGTGCTGGGGACACAGCCCCGCTGCTCCTATTACTACACTTTTGGGAACTTTCAAAAAGATCTCCATGGCCAAGTAGTGCATACCATCTAAATCAGAACATCAGAGCATAAGGCAGCACTTAGCACATAGGTAACTTCAGAATCCATAATGACACTACTCACCCTGCAACCCTAGTACCCCATGGCATCCTACATTCCTGACCCCAGGAAGCAAGTCCCACTCACCTGCCTTCCAACCATTCCACCTACTGTGTCACCCAGGGACCACATGGCAACCCGTGCTCCTGACCCAAACCCCAGCCTCCTCTCTACTGGAAGATAGTACACTTCACCTTAAGGAAGCACTATCTACTCCCACTGTGACCCCAGCCCCTAAAACCCATCTGCAGAACCCAGGGAGACTTCCACAGACCCTTGAAGATCAGCAGCAAGGATCTTCTAATGCCACAGAAAGTTTCCTCCAGTGCTAAGGAGTGTCATTTATCCCTAGTTAATCTAGCAACACCTCTGACATCCCATTCACATAGCAACACAGAGTTGCACTAAGACTGAACCCAAGCAGCTGTGTGGTGGTGGCCCATGCCTTTAATCCCAGCATTCGGAAGGCAGAGGCAGGTGGATCTCTGTGAGTTTTAGGCCAGCCTGGTTTACAGAACAAGTTCCAGAAGAGGCTCCAAAACTACAGAGACACCTTGTCTCAAAACAAACAAACAAACAAAAAAGATTGAAGCTAAGAATTAGCCTCATTCACCTGGTTCACAAACTTACAAGGTGGAGTAGTAGCAAGCAAAGATGCAGCATTCACCTAATGAAAGTGAGACCAGACATACACACCAAAATCAGCATCAGCAACCTAACTCCATCACAAAGTCACACACATGAATAACCAAGAAAATATGTATGTCTCCTTCAGAAATTAGTATCCCCATAGTATGTTCCCTGAAAAAAGCAACTTAGTTGATGAATAAGGCAATGATTTCAAAATAGACATTATAAATACATTCAAGGAACTAAAAGAGGATTTGCATAAATTCTGCAATAAAGACTAGGAATCATGAACAAACAATTGAATAAAATAATGAAAAAACTTGCAGTATGAAAATAAAATTTAATGAAGATATAAATTTAAAGAAAAGCCTAACTGAAATAAAACTTGAAACAACAGATTTAGTCAGTGAAATAGAAAAAATAATCAATGAAAACCCCACTAATAGAATGAATCAATGGAAGAAAGACTATAAAGAACTGAAGACAAAGCAGGAGACTTTGATTACTCAAATAAAGTGTTAAACCTAAACAAGCAAACAAAGTAGCCCCTCCAGGAAAGGAACATACAGGAAGTCTGGGATGCCATTAAAGATGAGACCTATGAATGGCAGCTACAGACTTTTATTTTTAAATATTTATTTATTATGTACACAATATTCTGTCTGTGTGTATGCCTGAAAGCCAGAAGAGGGCACCAGACCTCACCACAGATGGTTGTGAGCCACCATGTGGTTGCTGGGAATCGAACTCAGGACCTTTGGAAGAGCAGGCAATGCTCCTAACCTCTGAGCCATCTCTCCAGCCCCAGCTATAGACTTTAAAAGCATTAAGAGCCTAGACTTGTGTTCTACAAGTTCTGATAAAACACAGGTCCCACAGATCATTTATATCCAGCAAAACTATCATTCTTAACTGAAGGAGAAAAAAAAAGCTTTCTATGATAAGAACAGATTTAAAGAATTCATTACTACTCACCCAACTCTACAGAGGATACTAAAAAGAATACTTCAGTCTGAAGAGAAGAATAAATACATCCAAGAGGTCATAGAGAACAAATAAAACAATGGTAGGCCAGGTAATTATAAGAGACCTGAGAAAATACTATAAAACCAACAAAATGGCAGGAATTATATCTTTTAACAATGACTCTAAATGTTGATGGTCTCAGTACTTTCATAAAAAGACAGACTACAGACTAGATCAGAAAACAGGATTCATCCTTTTGCTTCTTCCAAGAAACACACCTCACAATCAATGATAGATACCACCTTAAGATAAGAAGATGAAAAGGCATATTGTAAGCAAATGAAACTAATAAACAAGCAGCTGTAGTTACTCTATTTGACAAAATAGACTTCAGACCAAAGCTAATCAAAAGAGATAAGGTGAGACATTTCAAACCCATAAAAGGAAAAAAAATCCACCAATAAGATATTGCAACCCAGCTGCCCATGGTGGCGTACACTTTTAATCCCAGCACTCAGGAAATAAAGGCAGGAGGATCTCTGTTAGTTTGAGGCCAGCTTGATCTACAAAGTGAGTTCCAGGACAGTCATAGCTACCCAGAGATCCATCTGCCTCTGCCTCCCAAGTGCTGGGATTAAAAGTGTGTGCCACCGCTGCCTGGCTGTGCATTATAGCTTTTTAAGGGCAGGAGGCAGAGGCAGGTAGATCTCAGTGAGTTCATGGCCAGTCTGATCTACAAGGTGAGTAGATCAAGTGTACTTACAAATTCCTATGGAATATCTACCCAAACACTAAAGAATACACATAAAGTGGGGTTCCCCTCTGTCTGCTGTAAATATGTTTTATTACCATTGGTTAATAAAGAAGCTGCTACTTTGTGCCTATGGCAGTGCAGGATAAGCAAGGAAGGAATTCCAAGCAGACATAGAGGAAAAAAGAAGGCAGAGTCAGGAAGACACCATGTAGCTGCTAAAGGAGACAGACACCAGAATCTTACCAGTAAACCATAAGTCTCGTGGCAATACATAGAATAATAGAAATGGGTTAATATAAGATGTTAGAGTTAGTTAATAAGAATCCTAAGCTAATAGGCCAAGCAGTGTTGCAATTAAAATAGTTTCTGTGTGATTATTTTGGGCCTGGGCAGCCAAGAAATGAACAAACATCCTCCATCTACACACACACATTCTTCTTGGAAACCCATGTAAAATTCTCAAAAATTGATGACATATTATGACTCAGAACAAGTTTCAACAGGTATCTGAAAATTCAAGCATCTTGCATTCTATCTGACTGTTATGGAATAAAGCTAAACATCAACACCAATAAGAACTATATAAAGTATACAAACTCAGGAAAACTAAACAACACACTTCTGAATGATAACTGGATCAAGGGAGAAATCAAGAAGGAAATTTAAAGATTCCTAGAGTTGAATGAAAACAAAAACACAACATCCAAAAACTATGGGGCACAGTGAAAGTAGTCCTGAATGTAGACAGAAGTTTCTGGCCCACCAGGTGCCTCAGCCTTTCAATCCTCATCTTGCTTCCTCTGCATCTGGCTGGTGACTGCCTCTCTGCCTTTCCTCTTCCCGGAATTCTTAGTCTGGTCACCCTGCTTATACTTCCTTCCTGGCTACTGGCCAATCAGCATTTTATTAAACTAATACAAGTGACAAATCTTTATAGTGTGCAAGAGCATTATCCCACAATACTTGAAAAGAAAGTTTATGGCTCTAAATGCTTATATCAAAACATTTGAGAGATCTCAAACTAATAACTTAATGATGCACATAAAGGATTTAAACAAAGAACAAACAACACCCCTTCCCTCCTCCAAAAATAAACTAGATGGGAGAGATAATCAAAATCAGGACTAAAATCAATGAAATAAAAATGAAAAAATACAAAGATTCAATGAAACAAAGAGTTGGCTCCCTGGAAAGGTTAAAAAAACAATGAACATTTAGCTAGATTAATAAAAAGAAAAAAGAGAAGATACAAGTTAATAAAATTGAAGATCTAAGAGAGACAACTAAAGAAATCCAGAGAATCATGAAGATAGACTTTATAATCTGTATTCCAGGAAACTGGGAAACTTAAAAGCAACAGATGAATTTCTAGGTATATATGACCTACCAAAGTTAAATCAAGATGAAGTAAATAATTTAAATAGAATAATAATACCCAATGAGATTCAGTAATTTAAAATCTTCCAATTAAAAGATCCCAGAACCAGAGCAGAATTCTATCAGACCTTCAAAAAATAATTAGTACAAATACTCCTCAAATTATTTCATAAAATAGAAAAGAACATTTCCAAATTCCTTTTAAAAATCCATTACTACCCTGATTCCAAAGTCTAAGGTCTAACAAATATATATATATATATATGAATGATGAATGCAAAAAATTATTTTTAAATGTTTTTATATTTTAAGAATTTCAGAAAAAGTATTTTGGCCATATTCTTTCTTGTTCTCCAACTGCAAAAATTCTTGATAAATACCTGCAAACCAAATTCAAGAACACATAAAAAAGATTATTTAATATTTTAGATCTGGTTAATTTGGGTATGTGATACTACTTTAATTTATATGCAAATATTATAGTAAAGTTTATTTTTAAAAAACTATTTCCCAAGATTAAGTTGCCTTCATCCCAGGGACGAAGGGTTACAGGGATGGTTCAACATACATAAATTGATAAATATAATCCATCACATAAATAGAATTAAGGACAGAAATCATCATTAGATACAAAATCTAACATCCCTTTATCATAAAATTCCTGAAGAATCTAGGGATATATGAGACATATCTCAACATAATAAAGGCAATATGCTGTAAGCCCTCAGCCAACATCATGGCAAACAGAGCAGAACTCAGAGAATTTCCACTAAAATTAGGAACAAGACAAGGATGCCTCAATCTCCCCTCCTGTAAATATAGTTCTCGAAATTTTGGTTGAGCCAAATGAGAACAAGGGGAGTACAAATAAGAGAGAAGCCAAAGTGTCCTTACTTGCGAATGATATTGTTCTAGATATAAAAATCCCTAAAGACTCCCCCACAAAAACTCCTTCAACAGACAAATATCCTAGGAGGTGAGGAACTTGTACAGTGAAAACATTAAGACACCGAAAAAAAAAAATGAAGCTGATATCAGAAGTGGAAAGACCTCCCTGATCATGGATTCATAGGATTCATATTTGGTCATCCTACCAAAAGCAATCTGCAGATTCAACACAATCCCTAGCAAAATTCCAACCCAGTTCTTCAAAGAAATTGAAAAACAACTTAAAATTTCATACAGAAACACATATGTGTGTGAGTGTGTGTGCACGTGTATGCACACATGCACACACACACACACACATATACACCAACAAAAATGGTCAAAGCATTCCTGAAAGATCAAAACAAAAGATTGTTATGGTACCACCATCCCTTACTTCAACTTACACTATAAAGCTACAGTATAAAAATAGCATGCCACTTATATAAAAACAGACACATTGAACAATGGACTATGGAGGACACACACATGAGCAGACAAACTTACAGTCACCCAATTTTTGCCAAAGGGATCAATAATACACATTGAGAAGAAACGCAAAAAAAAAAAAAAACCAAAAAAACAAACAAAAAAAATAGTGCTGGTCCAACTGGATAGCTACATATAGAAGAATTAAGCCAGATTCTTATCCCTCGCTGTGCACAAAATTCAATTCCAAATGGATCAAAGCTAGCTTTCTGTCAACTTGACATGTTAGAGTCATTTGGGAAGAGGGAAAGTCATGAGAAACTGTCCTCAGCAGACTAGTCTGCGGGATTATTTCTGTGGAAGGACCCAGGTTATTGTGGGCAGTGTCACCCCTGAGCTGATGGTTCTGGGTGCTATAAAAAAAAAAGCAAGTTGAGCAAGCCAAGGGAAGTAAGCCAGTAAGCAGTGTTCCTCCATGGTTTCTACTTCAGTTCCCACCTCCAGGTTCCTACCTTGAGTTTCTGCCCCAACTTCCTTCAATGAAGTGCTAACAAAACAAACCCTTTCCTCCACAAGTTGCTTTTGATCGTTGTGTTTATCACAGCAATAGAACCCTAAAACAGACCTCAACAAAAGATCTGATACTCAGACTCCAATAGAGGAGAAAATAAGAGATACACCTGAATTTAGAGGCACAGGAAATGAGTTTCTGGACGGGACCCTGGTAGCACATGCATCAAGAACAACAAATGACAAATGGAACCTCATGAAACTAAAAAACTCTACAGCACAGGACACCATCATCTGAGTGAAGAAGCAGTCTACAGGATGGGAAAAAAAAATATTTACCAGCTATGCATCTGACAGAGAGCTAGTATCTAGAATATATAAAGAACTAAAAACAACTCAATTAAAAAATGGGGCATGGAACTAAACAGAGTTTGTTCTCAACTGATGGAATGCATATGGTGAGAAATACTTTCATAAATGTTTAGCATACTTAGCCATCAGGGAAATGTAAATTACAACTGCTTGGAGAGGAAATCTTACCCTAGTTAGAATGGCTAAGATAAAAAGAAAAGACAACAAATGCTGGCGTGTATGTGGGTAAGGGGAAACAATTATTCACTGCTGGTAGGAGTGCAAACTGGTGCAGCCATTCGGAAAGCTAGAAATAGATCTACCACATAATCTCACATACGCCACTCTTGGGCATCATGGTAGCCAGTTTTATGTCAACTTGACCCAAGGTTGGGTCATTTGGAGAGTATCTTAATTAATAAAATGCTTCCACAGAATTAGCTGTAGACAAGTCTGTAGGGAATTGTCCTGATTAATGATTGATGTAAGAGGTCCCAGTGCATTGTGGGTGGAGCCACGCCTGGGCAGGTGGTCCTGAAGGGGAAATAGGCAACATTGTTTCTACTCCCAGGTTCTTGCCCTGCCTTGAGTTTCTTCTCTTCCTTCCCTCAGTGTTGGGCTGTTGCCTGGTAATGAAAACTGAAATAAAACCTTTCCTCTCCAAGTTGCTTTTGGGAAAAGTGTTATAAGTTCTATAGTAATAGAAACTCAGGTAAGACATATACTCAAAGGACTCTATATCCTACTACAGAGACACTTGCTCATCCACGTACCTTGCTGCTTAGCAAGTAAACGGAAACTACCTATGTGTCCATCAGTTGTCATATGGGAAGTTTAAATGTGGTGCATTTACACAATAGAATATTTACACAATAGAATATTAACTCTTAAGAAAAATGAAATTAACAGGTAAATGGAGTTGGAGACGATTATCCTGAAGAAGGCAACCCAGATCCAAAAAGACAAGCACGGCATGTTTTCTCCCCTATGTGAGTGTTAAATTTGAATCTTTTGATATGTATGTGTGGTGGTTTGCATAAGAAATGTGGCATGTAGACTTAGACATTTGAACACCTGGTCCCCAGTTTGTGGCACTGTTTGGGGATGCTGTGGGAGGTGTAGCCTTGCTTGAGGAAGTATGTCACTGGGGTGGGGTTTGAGGGTATATAGTCTTGTCCGATTTCCAGTTCACTCGCCCTACTTCATGTTTAAAGATGTGACCTCCCAGTGTTTTGCCTCTGCCACGATATCTGTTAGCTGCCACCATGACTCTCGGCCATGATGGCCTCTGAAACTGTAAATCAAAATAAATGGTTTGTTCCATAAAACACTTTTGGTCATGATGCTTTGTTACAGCAGCAGAAAGGTAACTAATACAATATGTTTAGTGTGGAATATCCATAGAGGTCAGGAAATTAATAAGGGACTGTAATGAGGGGGTTTTTCCAAGGGAGAGGAGCTAGAACACAGTGATATAAAGGAGTAATGTGAAATAAATGAACAAGGAAGGTTCAATGAGTTGAGGAACAGGAGGGCAGAGTAGAGAGACTAGAGGAAGGATTATTAACAATAAGGACATTTTGAAAAAGTCACATGGAAACCCACTACTGTAGAAGTTTCCTAATGTATATACACGCACACCTATAAAATGAATTTAAGTTGAATGACCCTATAATGAAGCAGCAATGCCCTCCTAGGCACCAGAGGCTAACAAATAAAAGGATGGCTGCCAGAAATGGGTTTCTTCTTTTGGAGTTGTTGGCCAATTAGAACCAATAGACACACACACACCTTGCAGGCTATTGCCATTTTTCTGGGCTAGTTTCCAAGCTGACCTATTGTTGAATACAAAACATACTTGAGTAATAGAATATGAAGAAATCAAGCTGGTACCCACATGGAAACATCATCCCTACTAGTTAGCTTCTATAGTGCTGGGACTTGGTAGGCATGATACTGGAGGAGGAAAGGAATCCTCCATCTCACCCAGCTGTGAAATGTGAATACAACAATGATTACAAGACATGCCCAGTAGTGTGATGTTTGCACACATGTCATGGGAGTAACCAACCACCTTCTGATTGGCTTTAAGGCCTGATCCACAAGACAGAAATTCTTATTTAGCACCGTTATGGGAGCTCCTGCAGCTCCTTAAGCCAATAGCCTTTAAGATACGAGCCCACTTGGGTGTGGCCTCTTATACTATGAATACAGCTGTAAAGCATGCTCTCTCTCTCTCTCTCTCTCTCTCTCTCTCTCTCTCTCTCTCTCTCTCTCCCTTCCAGCTGCTAGACTCTGTTCCTGTTCACCGTTCGTGCAGAGGACTATGATCTAGGACAGTGATCTGTGAGTATCTCCCCTAAATTAATAACCCTTTATTATATGTAATTCTGAACTAGTGTGGGATTATTTTGTAACTTCTGTCATCATAACACTATTATCAGGGCCAAGGAGTATGGCAAAAGACTGGTTATAGGCCCTAAGGGAGAACCTACTGCTGTTATCCTACTAAATGGGCATGATATTAAACCCACTCCTAATGATGTATTTCTATACCCATGAGTAAGTGATTCTCTTAGCCCTCATCACAGAAGTGTCCCTTGCAGTAGACTGATATTAATACAGAGATCCACAGCTGGTCAAGATGTAGAGAATAAGAGACTGTGGAATGTCAGTCCTAAATGGGATATCTATATCATACCCTTTCTTCAAAGGCTCAGGGATCTTTGTGGAAGAGGTGGCAGAAAAAATGTTTGTGAGCCAGAGGAAGTGGATGACCTTAAGGAAACAAAGTTTTCCAGACAGAAAAAGATAGATGTACAGATGAGCTCAGCAGTTGTGACAGCATGGGCAAGACCTGCATGTGCTCAAGCTAGACAGAATTCCAGCATAGAGGAAGGTGGGTGGGTATGAAGTCCCCCCTCAGCTGAAGAGCCGTTGTCAATTGACAGCTTTTGGGAGAGGGGGGATCAGTTTTCTTTAAGGGTATGGTCACTGGAGTCAACCACCCTCCAGTAGGTACCCACACACCCAAGAATATACTGACAGCACATTGGACTCAATGGATTTTTTAAATAACCTAAAATTGGGTGGGGAGGGCAGGGGTGGGTATGGGAAATGTTGGGAGAGAAAAGGGTAAATATGATCAAAATACATTGTACAAGGTTCTCAAAGAGTTAAAAATGAATATTCTTTATTACTTCTAAAATAAGGACATGAGACTAGAAAGTTAGCGTAACAGTGAGGAATACTTGGTCTTTCAGAGGATCCAAAATCTATTCCCTGCACCCACATCTGAAGGCTTATAGTCCCATTTCTCCAGCTCGAGGAGAGCCAACCTCTTTCCTCTGGCCTCCTAGGAAACCCACACACCCGTGGCAGACACAGAGACATACACACATAAATGAATAAAAAGAAATATTTAAAAGGATATAAAATAATTCGTTTCCAATTAAAAAAACAAAAACAAAAACAAAAAAACAAAACAAGAGTGTCCTTATGAAGGAAATACTCCATCTTCCACCGAACCAAGGGCCTTGATGGATGATACTGATGGAAAGACCCTTGCCGGGAAGACAGGAAATGTGAAATTCAATCCTGTATGCCATTGCCAAGTAACAATAACCCTTCAGTTGGCACGAAGGGCCTGCTGTGTCCGTGTGCTTTCCTTGTGATCTTTTATTCAAACTCTCTAATCACCCAGCAGATATTATTAATAGCCTCATCTGATGAAGAAGAAAGTGGCAGTTTGCATAGACACATGAGATGCTCCAGTTCCGTTAGCAGACCCACATCTAAACCCAGCCAGGAAGCTTGTTCTTGACCCTGAGGCTACCGTCCATGCTGTCCAATGGACTCTGCCTCCAGGCTGCAGGCAGCTAGAACGCCACTGAAATCTGCCAACCTCCAAGTCTGACTGACTTGTCTCTGTGGGCTATGGTCCCTGGTACTTCTTTGTAAATGCCTTCCAGCAACTCTAAAAATACAGCCAGAGAGGGGAACCTTGGCTCCTGATCTCTCTATTCTAACCTAATGGGACCACAAAAAAGCCACTTCTCTGAGTGCTAGTTTCCTCTGTGCAAAGAAAAGCGGCTGAACCCACTTAGTTTGGCCATAATTCTAGCCAGAGTGCCTGGAAATCATCCCTATCCTTTCTCTGCTCCAACCTCAGGTCCAAGAGAATAGGGGGCTTCTGGAGCCCCATGTGTGGCTCAGCCAGCATTTCTGTGGACTTTACAGACTCTACGAGAGAGAACTTGGGGCTGTGAGAAGCTAACACCATCTTTGTGTGTGTGTGTGTGTGTGTGTGTGTGTGTGTGTGTGTGTGTGTGTGTGTGTGTGTGATATTTTGACGCTGAAGGAAGCAAAAGCCACATCACTCCTTTGATAGCAAAGGCCTAAGTGTGGCTCCACAGACAGTATGCTATGTTGGTGACTTCTCATCTTAAGGTAAGGGGACAGAGCATACCAGATGCAGCCGGCCTGTCCAGGATCTATCTAGGCTTCTACCCACTGTCTTGGAGGGGCATGTGTGAAGAAGCAGATAGTCCAGTCTCAGGAGCAAGAGAAAGCTAAGCGGGTGAAACAATAGCAGTTCAAGCAGGTGCTCTTCATGTAGGGAGACACTGGGTGTAGACTCACAGTCTCTGAGGAGATCACCCTAATTCTAGAAGCTTTTGAGACATGCTTTCCTAGACTAACATGCCCCGACACCAGAGAGGACCAAAGTGTCTTTAAGATGACATCTATAGCATGACTTAAACAAGTCTCTAGATCCTCTGTGAGGCCTACATCCCAAACCAGACTAGAAGAGCCTGATGTCCCAAAATAACCAGGCCCAGCCTGTGGCTATCAGGACTACTCCACCCACCCTGGTCTGGGCACAAAGACAGAACGAAGCATTTGCATTGTGTTACATTCTGCAATCCTTTTGAGTAACTGAAACCCCTCATTGTACCTCTGCTGTTCTCCCAGGGCACTACAAGCTTTCGACAATTTTATCATGATTACATGTTCATATGTGAATGTCTAAAGAGGTGCTGGAATGCAGAGGGTGGGGTATGCCCATGTCACTCACAGAAGCATTGCCCACTCCAGCCTAGCATCCTTTCTAACATAAAGCCATAGCAAGCATGCATAGGACAAGCAGACAATTAAACATAAAGATTATCTGGCATGTAAGTAACACAGAACTACTTCCTCTTCACAGGGGAATGACCAGGATAGGTTTCTCTCTCAATTTAGATTAAACATGACCCGGTTTGTATTTTTTTTAGAGGAAGTTTACCTTTCTGACAGTTCTTTGTCTCCTTTTATAAGTCCTTATTATTCTTAAGAAAAGCAAATAAACCCAAACAGCAGCGTTTGTGATTTTTAATAGGTGCATTAGTGCTAGAGATCTTAGCAAGAGCCCTGCCAGTATCCTGGGCCATGGGGCGCAGATGCAGGCACCATTCCTGGAGTCTCCATTACACATCCAGGGTCAAGGCACTGACTGGGGAGAACTGCTCATTAGCACCAGGAAAGGTGGCAATGCTTGCCCTTTCGTCCTCAAACCACCTCAGAGAAAACAAAGGACAATGCTACATCAGGCATTATCTGTAGAGAAAGCTCAGCTGCCTCTGGACTCGTAGATCCTGCTCTGAACGCCTCATATCTTATTATTATATCAAAACACTTCAAGTGTGCCAAAGAGCTCTTTGAGCAATTCTCACAATAGCCACAGAAATAAATGCTGTTATCGTCTTATCACAGATAAGAACTGGTGTGGTTTCTGAATTCCTCCTGTGAGAGCACAGACAAAATCTCCTGAAGCTGAGTCCCCGCCAACAGCCACGCCTCCTAACGCAGCCACCACCGTCCCTGAAAATGCCAGTCTTGCAGCAACTTATTCCTGCGGATCACTATTTGCACTTTCGTGTCATATCCCTGACCCAAGGTCCCTAATGATATCACAGATATAGCAGAGTCTGGAGATGGTGACCATAAAAGACAAAATCCCAGTCGTTAGTAAACTAAGAACGAGGAGCAATGCCTCTGCCTTTGCCTTTGTGTATTTCAAATACTGTCAATAAACTGCTAATTTTTGTTCTGGAAGTCATACTTCCCTCTCATCCAGAATATAAATCTTTTTATTACTGGGGGCAATGGTCAATAGCTTAATATGTATGTATTTATACATACATAGCTTTGTAATGTGTTCTTCATACACTAAACCCTTCACAGACATTGTACCTCTTAGTTCTCCTAACAGATTCTGAAGCAGGTAGTATCAATAGTTCTCTTTTATACTGAACAAACCGAGGCCAGTGTTTGCAGAGCCCTCCCAAAGCTATGCAACTAGGAGATAGAGCCAAGGTTTAGGTATGGCTCCCTTAGGGCTCAAAGAGTGTTTGTGAAGATTGTCTCCAAAGAAGAACATTACATTGTATGAGTAAATTCTCTGTAGTTTTGAGAAGATTGAAGGAATTCCAAATCCCAGAACAATCAGTCAACTGAGGTTACTCAGAAATATTTCTGGTCAGTAAGGTAGCTCCTAATCACAAGACCAAAAATAGCAGTAACTTAAATGGTGCTAGGGTACAAATACAGGACAGACAAATTACAGCATCTCTCCCCAGAGGATCTAGACTTTTCTTGTTCTGGAACTTCATCATAGCAAATACAACCTTCTCTTACCACCAGGGGTATCTCTGCCCCCTTCCTCTCAAAATTCTGGTACTTTCCTATGTATCAAACTAAATTTCTAATTATATATTGTGGGTTTGGGTTTGTTTGTTTTACATGTGTGCTAGTCTTTGTCATCTCAACTCGATTTTCAATTCCTTGAAAATAGAAACTGGGATTTTTGTCAGCTTTTTTGATCTATTATTTGTTCTCATGTGCACAAATTGTACATCTACTGGGAAGGTACAATATTATCAGCGTAATGTCCTCATTGATTTGCTTGAATGATATAGACCAAAAACTTCTTTTGCAAAGGCCCAGACAGTAAATACTATAGGCTTAGCATAGCATAAGGTTTCTGTTTCTGTTCTCAGTGCCATTGTTGTGAGGTGAAAGGCATAGACAAGACAGTGCTATGGCTGTGTCCCAGTAAAATTTGCTTCACAAAACAGAAAAAAAAAAAACAGATATGGCCTGTGGGCTCTCATAGTTGAACCCAACATGAACTATTGGTAATGGGCTTAGAAGACTAACCAAGGAAACAGTCTCTGCTCTGCACTTTGCAGACAGATTCTCTACCTATCCTTTAGTCCTTTGGCCCCCAGATTCTCAATGTTTTCTGGTCCTAATTTCTGACTAAAACATGTCATTTGCAAAAGCTTCTCACTTTGAACTTAAGTTCAATTCAGTACAATCTTTCCACCTCCTCTTCTGGGTAGAAGCCTAAACGCTGAGGGAAGGGGTGAAGATAACCTACTTAAGGCTGAATGCTCCAAAGTCTCTCATTCTCCAAACACTGTCTAGTTGTGAATCTCTTTGTTAACTACCAATTACTTCAAGAAGCTTCTCTTTTGAGGGTTGAGCAATGTTTTGATACGTGGATATAAGGATATATCATTAGGAGTCATCTTATTGTCAAGTTCCTTTATCAGGGTACTTAGAATAGGTTTTCTTCGGGGCCCACAGACATTTAGTCTCAGGTTTACAGCTGCTTTAGCAGTGTTAGGCATGGGTCCTATCCGACAAAGTGCCCCTTAAACCCAATCAAAGTGGTTGGTTACTTCTATAAAGTCTGTGCTACTATTGTACCAGTGTGCTTGTGGCCTGGTCGCTGTTGTAGGTTGCAGGGTGTATATGTGAAAAGGGGGGGGGCGAAAGATTGTAAGAGCTAGGGGGTAGATGGCTCCAAGGAAACAGTGTCTGCCAGACAAAGCGGGATTGATTGATGCACACGTGAGCTCACACCAACTGTGATGGGGTGAACAAGGTCTGGACAGGCTCAAAACAGGCAAATTCCCAACACCACAAAGAGGAATTGGACACAAAAATCTCTAACCAATAACACATTTGAAATTGAAACACACTGGGAAAATCAATTTCCTCCAATGGAGTGTCACTGTGTATCAACTACACTCTAGGGTACCATGTTCCCAGAGTCAACACAAAACAGAACTTCGTGTTCTTTGAGGACTTTCCCCTTAGTGTTGTTTTGTTTTGTGTGTATGTGTTTTGTTTTGATTTGGTACTTTTGCCTTCCTGATCTTCATGGTTATTTTTACCTATTTTGATTCTTTTTTTATTATTATTTGAAAGAAAGAACATGAAGTTGGTGGGTAGGGGGGTGGGAAAGATTTAGGAGAAGTTGGGGAAGAAATTATACTATGAAAACAATTATATTATGAAAATATAATCAAAATGTATCAAGAAAACTTAAATTAAAAATGTATTTAAAAGTTTAGTTCAGTACATACAATACTGTAAGTTCAATTTCCTAAAGTCTTTACACATCCACTTAAAAAAGAGAGAAATTAAGCATAAGAGAAGGCTACCGCGGGAGGCGGCTCCTGTGTGTATAATTAGGAAACTTGCCCACAGCCTCTTTCCTAATGCTCTTACAGACTGCAGGCCACTTGGAATATGTGTTCACCTGGATAGACCACCTGGAGAGAAGGTGGGTCTTCCTGGTAACCAGCCACTCACCATCTGGAGAGGAGGTGGGTCTTCCTGGTAACCAGCCACTCAGTGCATGGCAAAAGCAAACATTTCTTCCTCTCCACAGTAGCTGCTTTCCTTGAGAATAAGGAAACACAGAAAGCGGAAGAAGAGTCCTCTTCTCGTCCAAAGCTCACAGCCTCAGTTCTGGATGGCAGTGAGATAACGTTAATGCCGCCCTAACCTAATTTTGCTGTGATGTTTCTGTGAGCAGGTTGTTCATCCTTGTTTCTAGACTTAGCTAGGCGTCTGTAAAATTTGATATGTATTTGATACACATAGAAGGCATGAAATAAAAAAACCACAGAATTGGAAGCTGGGAAGTAGACATGGAGCTCCTTTATTCCACACAGAAGCAAGCAGACATGCCCAGAATTACATTTGCTCAAACCAGATAGTCATTTGAAAGATCCCTACATGGTACTATGATAACAAGCCAATGTGAAGAACAATCCAGTAACGACCCCACCCTCCCTTCTGTCCAGGATAAGACTCCTACGTGCAAAACCAGCCACACTGAATAACATCCTCAGTGACACAAGTAATTTCCCAGGCACAGGGGTCTGCCTGGAGACATACTCCATTGGATCTTCCATGATACACTAAGCATAAAGCGGGAACACTTGTCTTTTGCAGTCTCAGCCCACCCTTTTTACACCATTTCCTTCTTCTTGGTAATCAAGCAGTCATCAGCTGTAACCAAAATCAAGGGTATGAATTGCCACCATTGGGTCTTAGCATTTTAAGCCAATTTTCTCTCCATGTAAAATTAAAGGCATGCCCTCACATCTCAGGATTCAAAGGATGTTATGGTAGAGATTTTGTATACCCACTAAATCTTCACTTTACTCCCTAAAAATGACATTAAAATTATTGGCGTTTATGAAGCCAATGAAGAGAGACCAAAGGAGATATATATGTGTATATGTGTATATATATATATATATATATATATATATATATATATATATATATAATGATTGGGGCATTGATTTCTTCCTGGTGTGTACTTGACATAATACCATGATATACAAATATATGTATATCAGCAATTAAAGAAAAAGAAGCTGAGTGATAGTGTTGTACACCTTTAATCCCAGGACTTGGGAGGCAAAGAGAGGCAGATCACAGTGAGTCTGATTCCAGACTGGTCTACAGAGAAGTTCCAGGACAGCCAGGACTGTTACATAGAGAGACCGCATCTCAAAAAAATCAAAAAAAGAAAAAAGAAAAGAAAAGAAAAATAAAAAGCAGCCATGGATTTGAGAGAAAGCAAGGGGAACATGGGGGAGGTTGAAGGGTGGAAAGGGAGGTAAGAAATGATGTAACAATATTATAATCTCAATTTTTTTTTAAATAAGAGGAAAATATTAAGCTATGTTTTCTTTTGAAGGGTGGTTGCTTTCTGCTATTAGCCACACACTGAAAACAACCACTAACACATTTCTTCAAACTGTTTCTCTCTGTACTATTGCTTGGAATAAAATTGCCAGCAAAGTGTGTTTAAGTTACTTTATAATACCCAGCTCTCAAAGCAGTCTTGAAGCACCTCTTTTCCACTACAGCCTATCTTAGAAGTCAATTACAGAACGAAGACGAAAACAAGAAAGCAGGTTGTGCATTTGTGTTTTTAAATTATTATGAAAAACAAGGCTGGATATATTTGTATTCAAACATTCATACATACTTCAAAGATGTAGATGAAAGTTTCTGTTTTACCTGGACCCACAAACATTCAGTTCCAATTAAACACACAGAGGCTTATATTAATTATAAAGTGTTTGGCCTATTGCTTAGGCTTATTACTAGCTAACTCTTACAACTTAAATTAACTTATAATTATCATCTATGTTTAGCTGCATGGCTTGGTCCCTTTTCTCAATAAGACAGTCTCATCTTCCTTTCTCTGCATCTGGCTTACAACTGTGTCTCTGCTGAAAGAGAATTCTTTTTCCAGAATTCTCCTAGTCTGGTCGCTCTGCCTATACTTCCTGCCTGGCTACTAGTCAATCAGCATTTTATTAAACCAATATGAGTGACAAATCTTTAAAGTATACAAGAGCATTATCCCACAAAATTCCTTTTTTTTTTTAACAAAATAAGAATCCTGAATCTAATCTCCTTTGCTTAGCTTTTTTCCTGACCTTTATCTGTAACAACTTGTGCCAACATTCTAACAAAGACAAACATCCATAATCCATTTTGGGGGAATGTAGGCATAGTTTTCCAGGATACTTCCTGCTGATTGGGGGCATTGGTAATCTCTGGGTGACCCTGAGAAAATTTAGAATTATGGTCAAATCCTGACTTGAGTATTCTGTGAAGCTAGATCACCTCAACCAGACACATTGAAACTGTTCTGGATGTAGAACTCAGAGAAAACTGAAACAGAGGTACTCTGAGACATTGGATCATCTGGGCCATCCACTCCTATCAGAGATTTTTCAGGGAGTCTTACTTTTCAGGGGGGCTTCCTTGGTCAAATCTGATTTTTTTTAACTCAGAATGAATCCAAAGACTCTCATTTCCTGTGGAAATAAAAGCAGAACCTCTTCCCCAAAAGTAGCATATCTTTTAACTTAAAATTTGAAGTCAAGGTATTTAAAAATATATAGGTTGGTTTAATCCAGTAGCATTTATAATCAAATGTCTTTTAGCAGCTGTTGCTCCTTCCTCAGCAGTCAAACAATTCAAAGAGAACACAATAACGTACAGTATCCAGACACTCAGTGTATTTTCCATGTTTATGTGACTTTTTTATTACTCTATTTCTTTTTAAAGGACTTTCTTTATCCTTTTTCATTTCTCTCCCAAGCCTGTTTATTAACACACTGCAACCTGTTTAGAGGTTTTTTTTTTCATCTGAATCTGTCTTTACTATATTTTTCTATCTCTTTCTGACCACATGAGTCTCTAATCTATTAAATGGCATGCTGGGATTAAATAGCAGTTTTGGCAGTTTGCTCAGCTCCATTCCTTGGCTTCCCGAGAGTCTAACTTCATGAAGGAGGTACTGACAGGAGCCACGTTTATTGCCACAACTCCATGGAGTTTCTAGGTCCATGCCACCATCAAGAATCATACCACCAGCTGCTCATAAACACCACTTAAGTATTTGCTAGCAGGGCCTCTGAAAAGAGCTGAGAGGTTTTGGCCACTAAGCCTCTCTTAAAGGAGCCGCACCTCTGCTTGCCTCTAGCAAGCAGAGTCCACCTGAGACAATGCCTCTACCAAGAAACTGCACTCGACTCTCTTCTTTTGCGTCTAGAATCCCTTATCAAGCTCTCTCAGGTTTTATGTGGAAGTAGCTGCCCCACAATGGGTGGTGACATTTGTAGACAAAAGTTTCTGTCCTGCCTGGTCCTGCAACCATTCAGTTCCAATTAAACACACAGAGGCTTATATTAATTATAAACTGTTTGGTCTATTGTTCAGGCTTATTACTAACTAGCTCTTACAACTTAAATTAACCCATAATTCTTATCTATATTTAGCCACACGGCTGGGTACCTTTTCTGTGAGGCATTTTCATCTTACATTCTCTGCATCTGGCTTGGGACTGTGTCACTGCCTTTCCTTATTTTAGAAGCCCCCTAGTCTGGTCATCTCACCTATATTTCCTGTGTGGTCACTGGCCAATTCACATTTTATTAAATCAACATAAATGACAAATCTGTACAGTGTACAAGAGCGTTATCCAATAGCACTAAAACAATTTTATATTGTATTTTCAAAGAAATTTATCATTTTATATTTATATCAACCTTGTTGAATTATGTGGCCAATTTTGTTTTGTCACCACACTGATATAAATATCCCAGACACAGACACTACCTTTTATCATTCTACATACTTATTTTGAATTGCAATATCTAACCCCAGAGAACAAAGTTCTGGCACATATTTATCTCATAAGGACAATTACAAGATAATCACAAAACCTGAAGGCACACTGTTAGCCTGCAGCATCAGGCTGAGGACTATGGATACACCTTGGCTGAATTATACCCTGCAGCTCTATGGAGCTGATAGAAACACAAGAGATATGGATTAAAAGGTCTTTGTTCAGACTTGTCCTTTGCTGACCTCAAACCTACGGTGTAGACAGGAGCACTGATAAACTGATTCTAAATATACCGGTTATTCAAACAGAAATATGCAGACACATGGCAGCACTTTAGGAGACCAGACTTTGGGCATTTAGGAGAAACAAGGAAAAAAATTGTTCTGTGGGCCAGAGAGCTGAGCAACCTGCCAATGCTGAAGTCATGTTGACATCATTTGTGTTTTTCTTTTGCCACGTGTGGTTTCTGATATTTAGGGTTGATAAATGATTTGAAAAATTATAAACAATATAAACCATCTCTTTTCATCTCTCCCATATCTCTCATATTTCAACTCCAAAAGATCAGAATTCACTGCAGTGTGCTCCTTTATCACAGTTTGGATTTCAATATTCTGTAAATCCAGGGCTCTTTAAAAACAGGTGTTTAATGTAGAAAGTCAGCTAATTCAGGTTTTGTTCAATAGAGTGAGCATTTTCTAGATTTCTGTTATGCACAAGACTTGGACCAAGTGGTACAGAGACAACAAAGGGCTTAAAAAAATAAACACATATGAAATAAAATGTTATTGTATGAAATTAGTAGCTATTTGCTCCATCTGTTTATTTGTAAAGAGACTCTAGGCCAGGTTTGTGCAAGTGCAGAAACTGTTTTTAAGCTTTCTGTAACAATTCCCTTTTATCATGGTAATTCCTATTTTAACCTTTTTAGAATTAGAATTATATATATCATATAAATCCATTAATAGCTCCAATTCAGGGCCTACTAAGTTAAGTGCCACAAGGAAAATGACAATGGGATACATGAAGCTTTCAAAGGCAGAGAGAGTTCCACAGAGAAATCGGCAGTGAGCGAGCATTCTGGGAAAAGGTCATTCAAGGAGAAGGCAAGGAACACAGATGGCAATGTACGAGGTGCTCAGGTGAAAACTGCCAGGCACAGGATGGTTGTGCAGAGATGGGGTGCCGCCTTCATTAATCCCAGCACCAGACAAAGACAGCAAGCAAATATTCCATGAGATTTACCTGTGTGAATCTTTAAGCAGGTGGTGGGATGCTCTTTTTATTCCCTGTGAAGGGAGGACTGGGAATGTCATGGTGCTGAACAAGTCATGGGGTAGGGATGGATGAATTTCTTTTTTTTTTTAAATATTTATTTATTTATTATGTATACAATATTCTGTCTGTGTGTATGTCTGCAGGCCAGAAGAGGGCACCAGACCTCATTGCAGATGGTTGTGAGCCACCATGTGGTTGCTGGGAATTGAACTCAGGACCTTTGGAAGAGCAGGCAATGCTCTTAACCTCTGAGCCATCTCTCCAGCCCCCGGGATGGATGAATTTCAAGCAGTGTGCTATCTGTAGGAGGCTGTGACTGTGGCCATGTTTGTCACTCAGGTGATAAAGCCTAGATGTTTTTATGACTATTTCTGGTATGATAATGCAGTGATTCTCAACCTGTGGTTTGTGACTATTTGGGGATTGAATGGCCCTTTCACAGGGTTGCCTAAGGACACCAGAAAACACAGGTACTTACACCGTGATTCATAACAGTAGCAAAATTATAGTTATGAAGTAGCAACAAAATAATCCTATGTCTGGGGGTTGCTACAACATGAAGAACTGCATTGAAGGGCCTTAGTATTGGGAAAAGAAATAACCATTGCTCTAAGGGCTCCTGCATTGCCTGACTTCTCTATTGCTTTTCAAAGCAGTCTCTTCTTTGGAAAGTAGGATTTCGTCATCTCATCTTAAGCATGGAAAGACTGAAAAAATTAAGAGGAAGGTGGTCTGTGGAGATTATGATGAAAAGCTAAGGGAAAAGCAAGGAATGCCCCACTACCCCCAGTGAGGAAAACACACAACAGAATCTGTGCACTCCCCCAAGTGAACAAGAGCAGAAGCATTGAAGAAGGGCTCCAGAGTTAACCAGCAAACTCAACTTTACCCTTATGACAAATTAAACTTTGTCATATAATGCTATCTTCCAAGAGAAACAGACACCTCTGGACTATTGGCATTCCCTCCAGGTAGAAGAGTCAGGGTAGATTACTGGAACTCCGTCTACTAGCATTTGGCCATTCTTCAGTCGTTTATATGCAATTTTACCCTGATTCCATATGATAGCCTTAGGGTCTCATGAAGGGACTTGTGCATACAGACTGGGGAAGAATAAAATAAGAATCCTTCATGTAGGTGACGATCAGGATGTCCTGACATCATCAATGCTGGATAACAACTTTGCAATGCTACTACTTCAGGGCCACCCATGCTCCTGCCAGTAACCCCTCACTCATGTTCTGTAAGTAATCTCATTGGTTCTCTAAGGTGAACTTGGACAGAATCAAACTTTGGCCTGTTATTGGGACCTTATGGGTAGGGTGTATATGTTGTTTATCTCCAAGAGGAAGGAATTTTAGTGACAAGCTTACTTTTAGAAATATGTGACCAGAAGCACAAAAGCTTAGTAGAATCAGCAGTAAGTTAGTGGACTAACTTAGAACAGTGTCTAGTCAGCTGTATATGGCTGCTGAAAGGGAATAAAAGGCCATAAGGACCAAATTATATGTACAGAACATGGTTTCATTCTGTTGCTCAAACTATAGGTCACATTCTTTTAGTGGGTCATGAAATCAACTTTACAGAAACACAGCCAACATTTTTAAATGAAAACAGTGTGTGTGCATGCATCTCCATCTATCCAACAACCTATGCATTTATTTATAACAGTTAATATTAGTGTTGGTTGGATTTAATGTCAGTTTGTCACAAATCACTTGAGTAAGAAACCTCGCCTGAAGACCTGTCCTGATTGCCTTCATTGATTAACTGATTGACTGATGTGGAAAGATCTACCACAAGTATGGATAGCACCTTCTAAATCCAGCTCAGGTAAAAGAGGATGTGGCAGAAGAGAGATTATGCCCTTTGCTTTCTGGCCTTCCCTGTTTCCACAGAGCTGATTTGCTGCTGGGAGTGACATGAGAACTTGCATTCCCATGCTACAATTGTTGAGTAAAGAACAGCAGCTGTCCAGATACCCAGGTATTTGGTGCCATTGATGTGGGATTCCCCTCTGTATGCTGCCACTATGTTTTATTACCATTGGTAAATAAAGAAGCTGCTTTGGGCTATGGCAGGACAGAATAGAACTAGGTGAGAAAAGCAAAATTAAATGCCGGGGAAAAGAAGGTAGAGTCAGGGAGGTGGCATGTAGCTGCCAAAGAAGAAAGACACCACCAGAACCTCACCAGTAGGCCACAGCCTCATGATGATACACAGATTAATAGAAATAGGTTAACTTAAGATGTAAGAGCTAGCTAGAAATATACCTAAGTTATTGGCCAAACAGTGTTGCAATTAATACACTTTCTATGTGACTATTCAGGTCTTGGTGGCTAGGAAATGAATGAGCAGTTTCCATTTACAAAATGGCACCCAACATGAGGCAACTATATCCACATAAAACCTGAGAGAGCTTGGGAAAGAATTCTAGACACAAAAGAACAGAGTTAAGCATGGCTTCTTGGTAGCAGCATTTTCTTGGGCGGGCTTTGTTTGCTAAAGGCAAATAGAAACATGATTCCTTTAAGAGAAGGCTTCCTAACTCAGCATTAGCAGCAAAAACTGTGTAGCTCCTTTAAGAGCCAGCTTCCTGGGTCATGCTGGCAGCTAGAACCTCTGGCTCTTTTGGAAGGCCCTGTACTTAAATGTGTTTTGTAAGCAGTATGCTACTAGTTACTTAATGGCAGCATAGACTAGCTACATCCCTGGAGCTGTGGCAGTGAGCATGGCTCACAGAGGTGTTGAATATACCTCCACCATGGTGTGGGAGAATTGTCTGTATTATGTCAATCATGTTTTAAATAAACGCTAATTGTCCAGGCAGAAAGTATAGGCGGGTCAACCAGACAGGAAGTAGAGGCAGGGCAATGAGAACAGGAGAATTCTAGGAAGGAGGAAGCCCATTCCCCCAGGTCCTGCCCAGACCACTGAAGAAGCAGGATGGGATCTGTCCCACTGAAAAAGGTACTGAGCCATGTGGCTAACATAGATAATAATAATGGGTTAATATAAGTTATAAGACCTAATAAGAAGCCTGAGATAATGGGCCAATTGGTTTTATAACTTATGGAGATCTCTGTGTGATTTTCTTTGGGGCTTACCGGCTATGGAAACTGGGCAGGACAAAAACCCCAATAAGCAAGCCTTCATGTTACAGAATGGTGCCCACGTGAATAACTACATCCACATAAAGCCTGAGAAAGCTTGGGAAAGAATAGAGTAAAGCATGCTTTCTTGGTAGCAGCAATTTCTCAGGTCTGTTCTCCTTGCTAGAGGCAAGCAAGGGATCTCATATAAGAGAGGCTTCCTGACTCAGCTTTAGCTGTAAAGCTTTGCAGGCTCTTTTATGAGGTCCTGCCAAGAAACACTTAGATAGTGTTGATAAAAAGCTGACCACATGCTTTTTGGTTGTTCAAAAAAAAAAGAGGGGGAAGTAGTACAGAAGAATTGTCTGTATTCTGTCAATCATGTTTTAAATAAATGTTGATTGGCCAGGCAGGAAGTATAGTTGGGTCAACCAGACAGGAAGTAGAGGCGAGGTGATGAGAACAGGAGTATTCTGGGAAGAAGGAAGCTCTTTCTGCAGTCTTGCCCAGACCACTGAAGAAGCAGAATATGACTTCCCCGCTGAAAAAGGTACTGAGCCATGTGGCTAACATAGATAAGAACAGTGGGTTGATATAAGTTATAAGAGTTAGCAAGAAACCTGAGCTAATGAACCAATCTGTTTATTATTAATATAGACTCTCTGTGTGATTTTCTTTGGGACTTGTGAGCTGTGGGAACTGGGCAGGACAGAAACCTCAACAAGCAGGCAAGTTACACCACCATGTTGGATGGGATAGAGCCAACAAGCAGGACCACAGAGTTTGTCCTAGATGTGCCCACTTAGCATTGATTTAAAAAGTTGCTCCTAGTCAGAAAATTTTCACAGATATGAAATAAAGACAAATTCAGACAAAACTAAACCTCTGGGTCACCGTGTGTTTTAAAATTGTGCATAGGCTTGGAGAGAGAGGAAAAAGATTATAGACAGTAATAAAAAGAAATTAATAGTTTAAAAAAATAAGACAAAGCCTTTAAAGATGCAGTAAAAGTAATATAAAAGAGTAAAGTCATAGACAAAAGGAATAAAGAAAAATAAGCCACATAAAGAAGAAATATATACAGAGAGTCAAGATAACATATATCATTGGGTTTCTTTGAATTTTTTTGACTGCAGAGAGACATTTGATTCTGGGGGTTACTAAACTAAACCAACATGAATATTTTAAAGGTATATCGACTTCAAACTTTGAGTCTAAGAATATGTTACTTTGGAAAAGAGATTCTGCTTTTGTTTCCACCAAAATGCGAACCTGTGGATTCCTTCCAGGGTAATGTGGTTTGAACCTTAAAAATACTTTTCCCAACAAACAGCAGGAAGCAGTTTGAAGAAAACTATGGCCAAATTCTCAAAATGATTTTTTATAATGTTTATTTTCATTTTAAAAGGATTGGTTATAAATGGTTAATGGTCACAGTCAAATTCTAAAAACAAAAAGAGGGAGATATGGTATAGAGATGAATACTTTGCATTGGTATGGATCTTGGTCTATTGATACAGATTTGAGGTTAATTTTGTTACTCTGTGTATATGTATATTTCTACTTTTGTTTAAGGTGTTGTGTTTGTGCAGCTCATTTAAAAATTTTAATCCCAGCCTACTGGAGGCAGAGAGAGATAGGCAGATCTCTATGAGTTCAAGGTCAGCCTGGTCTACAAGAGCTAGTTCCAAGACAGACTCCAAAGCTATGGAGAAGCCTATCTTGAGAAACAAAACAAAACAAAAATTTAATGTATAATTTAAAATTGCAGCTCAATAGATAGTCATTTTTAATAGTCAAACTTGTAGTCATGTTAGGTTTTCTAAATGTATAGAGATATATTTCAGATGGATAGTTCAAACCTTTCAAATAACTACAGAATATGACTTAATATTTAAAAAGGTTTTAAGAACTTAGACTTTTCTCGACAGTGAGACATGCCTGTTCCTGGCAGCACCAATTACTTGAGAATGGTTGATGGGCATCGAAGAAACCCATTATGAAATTTGCCTTCATTCTGACAAAGTTAGCCATCTAGGCAAGAAACTGCTCTTGCCTGGACTGCTTAATGGCATGATGTACAAATTGGACAGGCAGGACCCACAAAAAAATGACTGCTGAACTTGCCAAAAGAAGATGAGATGGTCCTTAAAGGTTCCTGCTTCATGAAAGAGTCTTCCAGACATTCTGCAGAACACAGATGAAAGTGACTGACAAACTGCCAATACAGGTAAAACCGTCTTTCAGATTTCCTGATTCATGGAAAAGTCTGCCAGAGACTATGGACCTGAAGGCTGAATACAGATGCCCTAATATTACAAAAGAACTTTGGGTGACTTTCCAGGTAGCAAGATGTCTCTGTCAATTCTAAAGTTTTGGAAGTTGCTTACAACATACTTCCTGTTTACTGAGGTAATATTATATTCTTCTGAGGTCTTTAATGGAGTTGAAGATAGATAGTTATAGTTTTCCTTAGTTATGATAAAAGATAAATTAGATATAAAACTTTAGATTCACATACATTTAAACACCAAAATAGGATTGATGGGCCAGGTGGTGGTGGCGCATGCCTTTAATCCCAGCACTTGGGAGGCAGAGGCAGGCGGATCTCTGTGTGTTCGCAGCCAGCCTGGCCTATAAGAGCTAGTTCCAGGACATATTCCAGAGCTACAGAGAAACTCTGTCTTAAAAAAAACCAAAAGAAAAAAAGATAGGATAAATGATATTTTTCTTAATTTGCAAATATAAATGGATATTGTAACTATAACTCAGGGCAGAATAATAGTTTTAGTGAAAACTAAACTGAATGGTGGGAGAAAGAAGGCAGAGTCAGGAAGATGCCATGTAGCTGCCAAAGGAGAAAGATGCCACTGTGACCAGCAGGTCACAGCCTCATGGTGATACACAGATTAATATAAATGAGTTAATTTAAGATGTAAGAGCTACAATCATACCACAGGTGCTCAACTATGTGCATAGCAGCATTGTCATAACCAGAACCTGGAAACAACTTAAATGCCTCTCAACCGAAGAATGGATAAGGAAAATGTGGTACATTTACACAATGGAGTACCACAAAGCAGAAAAAAAAATAATGACGTCTTGAAATTTTCAGGCAAATGGATGGATCTAGAAAGTATCATATTGAGTGAGGTAACCCATACCCAGAAAGACAATTATCATATGTACTCACTCATAGTGGCTTTTACACAAAAAGCAAAGAAAAACAGTCTACAGTTCACAATCCCAGAGAACTTAGACAACAATGAGAACCCTAAGAAAGACATACATGAATCTAATCTACATGGGAAGTAGAAAAAGACAAGATCTCTTGACTAAACTGGGATCATGGGAGAGGGTAAAAGGGGAGGGGAGAGAAAAGAAGGTGAGTGGAGAAAAATATATAGCTCGATAAAAAACAATTTTTAAAAAAGGAAAAAAAAAGATGTAAAAGCTAACTACGAATACGCCGAAGCTATTGGCCAACCAGTGTTATAATTAATATAGTTTCTCTGTGATTATTTGGGTCTGGGTGGCTGGGAAACCAATGAGCAGTCTCTGTTTGCATGCCATATTGAGACTCACAAGACACTGGGCTTCATGCACTGAGCAATTACCAGGTTCTCTACCTTCCAAGTTTTAAACAACTTCTATTACTGTTTTCATGTAAGCTGACTTTATAAATCACATACATGTGCGCGCACACACACACACACACACACACACACACACACACGGTCTCATCCTATCCTACTCACTCTCTCCATCTAGAGAACCTTGACTAATACGATATCATTTCATGGATTTTTTAAGCTAAATATCAGATGCCACTCATCCTGACTTCCTTTCCTGTGACTGTGACAAAAGGAACTCACGGGGAATTGGGTTTATTTCACCTCACTGTTTCAGGACAAGTGGTGGAGAAATCACAGTGCCAAGAGTCTGGAGCACTCAGTCACATCTCACATAAATCAGGAAACAGAGAGAAATGAAGGTCTGGCTCGTCTCCTCCATCTTCTGTAGCTCAGGATCTCAGCTCAGGGAATGGTGCCACCTGACCGCCACTCTTCTCATCCCACGGACCTCTTCAAGATAATTCCCCACAAGCATGCCCAGAGACTGACCTGGATAACACTGCACAAGTATGCTCAGAAGTGTCTCTCTTGGGCGATTCCAGAGCCTGACAAGTTGACAATTTACACTAACCATTACACTGTTATAAAAACATCTGTCTGGGTCAGTCTGCCAATGAGCCTCAGGCCCAGTTTTAAAATTTCTGGAAGGTCCACTGTACTCTCCTGCACTGGGAGGTTGAACTTATATTTAATAGGACTGACAATTCAAAATGGAGTTTAACCAAGAACGTCAATAAAAAGAAAATTTTAACTATAAAAATTATATTGTCATTTATTGCTTTGAGAGGCCACTTATGCTCCCACTTCTGCCAATTAGGCCAGAATTCATAAGTGTGGCTCTAGAGTTTCTTAATTGGCAAATGGTTCTCAAGCTTTTAGTCTCAAGGCTTTATACTTTATAAATTATTAAGGATACTCTCAAAGAGCTTTTATTTATGAGAGTTATGTCATTGTTCTGTAATTAAAGCTGATAACTACAAAGAATTCATTCATTTATAATAAAAGTAGAATGGGTTAGTTAGTTGGCTCAGTGGAAAGAGTATTTTTCACACAACTTGAAGGACCTCAGTTCAGAAGCCCAGAGCCCCTACGAAGTCAGGTGTAGAAGCGCCTCTCTGCAATCCCAGCACTCTGATGGTGAGTTGGGAAGCAGAGGCAGAAAAATCCCTCGTGGTTTGTGGGCAAGCTAGCCTGAAGTATACAGTGGTGAACAAGGTAGGAGACGAGGATTGCCACTGAGGTCGTCCTCTGATCTATACATGCAGGCCACACACACACACACACACGCACACACACAAGCACACACATACAACACACACACATCATGCACATATGCAGACAATATTATTTTAAAGAGTTCTTTTTAGTTTGTAGATATTTGTGTTTTGGAGGCCACAAATGGGTTTGAGATCCCATCCAATTGGAGATACAGACTGTTGTGAGCTTTCAAATGTGGATGCTTGGTATCAAATCTGGGTCCTCTAAAAAGCAAATGTGCTCTTAACTGTTAGGCCATACCTTCATTTTTCTCTGTATCCCAAGCACTTGTATTAAAGGCATTGCTTTAAAGTAAAAAAAAAAAAAAATAGGGCTCTAGTTCAGAGAGAGAGCCCATCAAAAAAGACAAGATGGCAGACAATCAAGGAAGGTACCAATGTCAACTTTTGCCTTCCCGACGCATTCATATGTACCTGCACACACATATAAATACATGTACATGACCACATATACTCAGGTAAATGAAAAAGAGTAAGCAGGGAGAGGTTGCAGGATGGAGACGGGAGGATCAGGAGTGCAAGATCACTTGACTAAATAGTGAGTATTAGATTAGCATTGGCTACATAAGCCCGTCTCAGTGAAAACAAACATAAAGCTATTAAATATAGATATGATTTATGAAAAATAATTATGGTCTCATAACGAAGTGAAGTGAGTAAAATACTATACCTTTTTAAAAATATCTTTCCTGTCTGGCTTAGTAGACAATGAGATTGTATTTGTTTCGACCTACAATTTGCTGCCATATATATCTCCTTTCACATATATGAGCAAGCCCTGGCCAGCCTCAGGGACATCTTTAATGCCGTTTCCAGGTAAGTATGGATATTCTTTGATGATTATCTTAGCTAGGGTTTCTATTGCTGTGAAGAGACACCATGGTCCAGACAACTCTTATAAAGGAAAGTATTTATTGTGGTGGTTTGGTTACAGTTAAGAGCTTTAGTCCGTTATCATCAGGGCAGGAAGTAGATAGAATGCAGGCAGACGTAGTGCTGGAGCCTCAGAGTCCTTACTTACATTCTGATCAAAGACAACAGGAACATTTTGATCAAAGACAACAGGAAGTGAACTGAGATACTGGGCAGTATCTTGAGCATGTATGAGACCTCACAGCCTGCCCCCACAGTGACACACTTTCTCCAACAAAGCCACACCTACTCCTACAAAGTCACACCTTCTAATAGTGCCACTCCCTTTGAGGAGGGCATTTTCTTTCAAACCACCACAATGATATATCAAAAATTTGGAAATTGTCGTTTCTTGAAGGCTATCTGGAATCCTATCCATCAACTTCATATTCTGTGACTCACTGATGTCTATTGGTCCACCTTGATCTTGAGTGGATCTCTTATCTACACACGATTTTGTGACACCATTTTATTATCTGAAAAACATTGAGTCACTGAACTGAGAAATATCTTTTAGATGTCGACAGTTTCCATTAGACAGTAATTTTTTTAAGTGCACTCATTAATATCACCACTGATCTCATCAGAAAAGATTTAAGTATTGAGACACTGTCAAGGACTTGGCCTATTTCTTAAAATTAATCTCAAGAGTTATCACTGGCAACAACAAATATCCCTGTTTTCTTGGAAGTGACAAATAAATCTTAGTTTTGAAAAAGTCGGTTCAGAGCCAGGTAGGAGTTAGAGGCACGTGCTTTTAATCCCAGCACTCGGGAGGCAGAAGCAGGGAAGGTCTCTGAGTTTAAGGCCAGATTGGTCTACAGAGTGAGTTCCAGGACAGCCAGGGCTACTTGGAGAAACCCTATTTTAAAAAAATAAAATAGAATTTAAAAAAAAAAAAGCAAAAGCCTGTCCAGTATCTATCTGAATAACCATAGTGTACCCATCTTTCTCTCATGCTAAACTAATGTAAAATAAAAACCTTGGGCTAGGTGGTGGCACACCCAGTTAATCCTAGTACTGGAGACCCCAAGGCAGGAGTGGGGTAGGTTGAAGCCCTCCATGACTACATAGCTAGACTCTGCCTCAAGGAGACTCAGCCTCCCCGCCAAATCAACAAAAGTGAACAGTATAACCACAAATTCAGACCAACTCAAGCACAGAACATTTTTCGTAGAGGCAAATATGGCGTTCGACGGCTGTTTTATCCACACTTTCTATTTTTTCCCCAAAATTATTCTAAAAATCATACTCAGGGATTGAATTTCAACCGAATTATTAGTTTTCTCAAGTGACACCTGGCTTCAGCTGCTTGTCGTTTTCCAATGAACGCACAGCAGCAAAAATACACTGACTGGTGGTAGAGTTTGGGGCCTGCGTTAGGTCAGTGTTGGTGCACACATCACAGGTCTCAGCATTGCCGTGGACAATCTTAACATTGCAGGCCTCTGAGAGTCTCAAGAAATCCCTCAGGGCCGGGCGATGGTGGCACACGCCTTTAATCCCAGCACTTGGGAGGCAGAGGCAGGCAGATCTCTGTGAGTTCGAGACCAGCCTGGTCTACAGAGCTAGTTCCAGGACAGGCTCCAAAGCCACAGAGAAACCCTGTCTCGAAAAAAAACCAAAAAGAAAAAAGAAAAAAGAAAAAAAGAAATCCCTCAGGGATTTGGGGGCGCACCCTTTAAGAATCTCTAGAGTTGTTCTTTTTGGAGTTACTGTCTTTGATTGAGTTTTGTAGGGAAGAGTCAACGAAGAGCTAAGCCAAGGCGTGGGCTACAGCCGAGAAGGAAATGTACGCTGCTCAAAGGCTCCCGTAGGAAGAAATAGCGGAAAAAACCGGCTTCAGAAAGCAGGCCTGGGCTTCTCGTTGCCAAGGCGACGATCCTCCGCGAGAGGGCCGGCCGTCGATTGGCGAAGCCTAGCTTGGGTCCCCAAGAGGCGGAAGGTCGCCCAGCTGCGGTCGCTCGCTCGGCGGTCGATTGAGGGGGCTTCGCGGAGGCCGGGCAAAGAGGGCGGGTGGGAAGATGGCGGCCACTGCCGCCGGTGGGCTCCCTGGGAAGGGGCATGATATCAGCCTGGCGGCCCTGCAGCGCCACGACCCCTACATCAGTCGCATCGTGGATGTGGCCAGCCAGGTGGCTCTGTACACTTTCTTCCATCGGGCCAACAAGTGGGTGCGTGCGGACGCGGCGGACATGCGGACGGCGGGGCGGGGACGGGGCGGGGGATGCTGGGCTCGGATGGGCGGGAGCCCCCCCCCTCGATCATGGAGGAGGGCGGTCCGGGCGACCCACCCTCAGGTAGGGGGAAGATGGATCCCGGAGGTGTGGCTGGCGCCGCAGCGAGCCCGGCTCGGGCCTCGAGGCCGGAAGACAGAAGCGCTCCGGCAGCGGAGGGCAGAGCGGAGCCCCAAACCTCGCCGATGGGGAGAAGCCAGGGTCAAAAATGTAGGGCAGGCACCCACCTAAAGAGCAAGAGGCTTGGGGGGCATTAAAGAGGAAGTGGGAATGTATGGGACTCTCCAGACTTTGATGTAGGAGTCCATGGTTGGGAGCCTAACCGTTCGGTGCATTTCCCAAGACCGAACCCCATCCTACAGCAACCGAATGAAGTTTAGTTTCCTTCACAACTAGAGTGGAATTGGAACAGGAGACAAATTAGTTCTGGCTTAGGTATTAGTGAGTCATATAATTTATAAGCCATACCTTTGAATATAAAGGTGTCATTTCCCCCTCTCTAGTGGCTTTTGTACCAAATATTATTCACCTTTCTATAACCATCGGTTTTCACACAGTTCAATGGGGTATGAAGAACAGCTTGCAAGGATTTCAAATGATTTTTTTTTTTTTTGCTTTGTTCACCAAGCAAATCTATACAAGGAAAACTTTGGTTATTGAGCAAAGTCAGCATTGGGTAGGCTGTAATAGAAACTACCCGGAAACCATGAACACAAAAAGAGAATGAATGCGGCCATGGAGATGGAGCTTGGGTCAGGCACTTGGTTCCGTCCCCGGCACTCCTGAAAAAAAGGTCAGGAAGGATCAGGATAGTTGCAGAGAATTTATGTCTTTTCTCTTAGTAGCCAAATCCGAAGGGGAAATGTTCAGAGTTCTAATGTTCAGGGTTCCGAATATTCCTGGCTCGATTAACTGAGGCTGTTTTTCATGGTCACCAGAGGAAATTACCACTTGGGTCTTTATGTAATGAAACATGTGTATTTGTGTGAAGATCCTTTACTTCCCTCTAGAGCAGTGGTTCTGAACTTTCCCAGTGCTGAGCCCCTTAGCACAGTTCCCCATGTTGTGGTGACCCCAACCATAACATTATTGTTGCTGCTGTTTTGTAACTGTAATGTTGGTACGGTTATATTTGTGGAAATAGATGTTTGTTTGGGGTCTCCGTCCCCTGGTTGAGAACCACTCCTCCAGGACCACATAATGTGGTTATTTGGAAGTAATTCTTGTAGTAGTGTAGGACCCAATAAAAGTTCACAGTGTAAGTTGACTCAGCACAGGGCTCAGTCCAGAAGCTATTGAAAGGCACAGTGGAGCATCCTCCCTTGGGGAGCAGGCTTCCTAAAGCCTCTTCCCAGTCCTAAGTAAGTGACAGAGACCTTTTCAAAGCTTTACAGAGGCTTACCAGATCCCCAGTGACACCCAGCAACAAATGCTGCATTGAAGGTGTCACGATGCATTATTTACAGGAGTTTTGTTTTCCTGCTTCCTGGACTTGTTTTCTCTAGACAGGGCATAATTCATTCAGTAAAAGGTCATTCTTTCAAAGTACTAATCTTCTAGGCTGTGGTTGCCTGGCAAAGGAGAGAGACCTAGTTCAACAGCAGAGCAGTGGGGGGGGGGGTGTCTGTCAATCACATTGTCACTGCTGTTCCCCTGTGCTGTCACTCAGATCTCCTGACAGGAGCCTTTCGAATGTAAACTTAATCAGAAGTATAAGAATATTCTTCAGAATGGAAGAGAAAGTATTGCAAGAAGGCAGGGTGGGCATGGGCATGAGCAGAGGTGCCCTTATTACACTGGAACTCATCATCGGGTGTTGGAATGAGGCCTGAAGGGTGCAGAGGATGAGTTCCTGTAAGGAAGGCCAAGGGACTGCAGATAGAGCGATAGCGCATGTGCGTAGCGCGCATAGCACGTGCACAGGTCTGCTTTAATCCGCAGGGCACACACATAGGTGCACAAAGGATTAAGAAGAGTTTTCCCATGACAAGAATAGAAATTTTAGAACTAAATTTACTCCTTTTTGCCAGGAAAGACTCTTTCCCTGAAATACCCTATGTGTCTTTCTTTGCAGTCAGTTCTCAGCTAGATTTGATCCCCAGCCCCCCACCCGCTCCCACCCTCCCTACACACACACCAGTGACATTTGACAATATCAGGAAACTTTGAGGATGAGGATGTTGGTGATTTCTGCAGAGTAGAAGCAGAGGTGTTGCCAGATGTCCTGCAGTGAGCAGGCATTGGTGTGGCTAAGTCCACACCACGAACCATGCGAAGCTGGAGGCGTGTTTTAGAATCTCAGTGCCCCTTATTTCTGGCTAACAACCCTGAGTTCCCCATGCATCACAGTGGCTGAGCTGAGAGGGGCAGCGCATCAAATCAGAACCCTGGATGAGACCTAGACAGCTGTGAAAGAGACGAAGCTGCAGAGGTGGCTTTGCTGCCCCATGTGCAGTGACGAGAGACAGCTTCAGGAAGATAAAGTGGACCCATTTTTTCTTATCTTAGAATATTCAGTAAAATTGAAATTGCTTTCAATTGTTCCAGATGTGTCAATGTATTTACTAATAATTTATGAAACAACATTATTTATATTCTTCATTATTTTGAACACTGAACTTCCTGTGTGTGTGGTGTGTGTGTGTGGTACCATTATTTTCAGAGTTTAAGCTATAATACTCAAGAACTATGAACTTACAACTTTTAAGTCTGCCTTACTAGGAGGATTTGTGGAAAGCTAGTAAAATCCTATTCTACCTGTTGCCACCCCCTAAATTCATTGCTTTGTACAGAAAGGACAAAAAAAAAAAAAGCTGCCCTTCAGAAATCAGCAAAATACATTCCAAAGCTCCAAGTAAGAGCTCTTGCATTTTTTTTTCCTTGAAAGGTTTGAGTTGCATGAGTCAGTTACCTTTTCAGTGGAGAAGATGAGACAGAAAAGTAAATGAATTGTCCCGGTGTGATCTGGCAGAAACCTCACCCAGGCTCAAGTTGTAATTACTGAGCTATATAATTCCTTCCCATGAGCCACTCCAAACAAGACTCAAGTTTGAGGATTGTTTTTGTGAGTTAGAGTTACAATCCTGATTTTGGATTATTCTAAACTAAAATAAGGCATTAAAGATTTTTGTTTTTGAAATAAAGAGAATTTTTGTTGCAAGCAAAAAAGAAATCAGTCGGAAGCAATTGTGTGCTGATTGTGTGAGAGAGCTGATCTGCATTCCAAAGCTGGCCCCAGTCACGGGCTGCAGAGTACGGAGCCCACAGCCTGTGCACAGGCGTCCTTACACCTGCCTCTGCTTCAGTTCCCGTGAGGGTCGCTCTTAGGACCATTCACTGTTAGGGTTTCCTTTTAAAGGGGTTGTATATTGTCTAAACACTTGCTGCCTCTGTCAGTTCAGCTCTGAATGGGTTTGCTCAGGGGCTAAGAATGTGTATTTCTATCAGACTCCCAAGTGACCATGGTGCTTCTCACCTGGAGACCACTCTTCAAAACCCCTGCCCTAAGTCCCTGAGGAAACAGCTGTAATCAAGTAGATTACTTGAAAAGATCATGCTTTCAATTCTGTGCCTTTAAAAAAGGAACTATTTTAATGTTACATCTTTTTCTTAAAGTATATATCTTGCATCTGAATTGTAGAGTACTTAGTTTTAAATAATTTGGATAATGAGTATTGTAAAATACTGGGGCCTTAAATAGGATAATAGGATGCTGAAATTAAATGATATAAACACCAAAAGCACGCGTTAAATTCTGAGTTACAATAATCTGATTAGTAGTTAAGCAGAAGAACTGCGTGTATGTTGTGGTGAAGAACTGGATCCCTCCTGGCTTGGAGAAGTGGAAGGGACGCCAAAGAACTCAGACTCTCCCTATAGCTTGACCACCTCCCCCAGATTTCCTCCGGCAGTTCTTGAGTCCTAACTTGGTAATATTTCTGGGTAATGTTATTTCAAGCCTTTGGCCAAAGTAACTCTGCAGTATTTTGTGCCAAGAAGGTGTTTGTTCAGCTGAAGACTGGAGCACACGCCTTGTCTGTCTAGCAGTCAGAGCAGTTATTGACAGATCATCTGTTCTCCTAGTGACAGGATATGGTGGTGAACACAAGATAAGGTGGAGGGTAATGAGGTGCAGATAACAGTTAATTTGACAGCTTGTGCGCATGCAGTTGGGTGGATGGCAGAGAAGGCTGCGCCCTTACCATCTCCTCTTTCTGATGATGTCTGGAGCGCACGTTCTTGGCTCCAGGCAGGTGGGCCACTCATAGTGTGTTTGGGAAAGAGAATAGTGACCAAGTTCTGCTCATTCAGCACCCTCTGGTAACATCAAAGTCTACGTCTTCCCCCTCCTGGTAGCCCCTCTGTTCCATACTGCCACTTCCTACTTGAAATTGTGTGCCGTCCCCTAGTATTCTGTAAGAAGTTCATGTTTTCTGCCATAGAATGAAGAGAACATACATATGGTATGTGTTTGCTTTATTTTTAGGAGAAGACTGATGTGGAAGGAACCTTATTTGTTTATACAAGGTAAGAGTGATTTTAGAAAAACAATTTTTTTTTTCGAGACAGGGTTTCTCTGTAGCTTTGGTGCCTGTCCTGGAACTAGCTCTTATAGACCAGGCTGGCCTCGAACTCCCAGAGATCCGCCTGCCTCTGCCTCCCGAGTGCTGGGATTAAAGGCGTGTGCCACCACCGCCCGGCTTAGAAAAACAATTTTTGAAATAATATTTTAGCTTAGTTTTGTCACCTCTTGAAGGGCAGTTTTATTTCAAAGAAGTACCACAACCAAATCCATCCAGAATTACTAGCTGGCAAGAAGACTAGATAACACAGAATGTGACCTGGGACGTTCTGATGGTACTGTTTCAGGATACAATTCCAACTTAAATCTTAATATTTGTTCTAGCAGTACATATTCATCATCCGATTGCAATGAATTGCACACAGCTTGCGAACACTGTGCACTGCCAAGAGATTAGAGGTACGCTGTTAGCTAAATTAGGCAGTGGTTGGGAAGGACTTGTGGCTCACCTTCTCTCACCCTTTACTGCTTAAAAAAGCATGCCCTGGGGTTGAATCTGTTTCTCAGTCTTCCATTGTCTAGTTAATAATGTGTCCGGATTAATTTAATAAGTTGATGCTTTTAGTAATTTCTTTTTTATCACATATTATTAATATCACACATGCACACAGACACACGGTATATATATTGTCTTAATGACTACATGCAGATTTATTGTTAATGCGAATATCCACATAAGTATCTTGGATTCTGTCACCTAGGGGAGTTCATAGATGAAATACAAAACTGGTAGTCCAAGCCCCAATTGAAGGAACAGTTTTCCTGGAGAAATAAGAGGACAAGTACATATACCCATGTTCAAGTTTAAGATGACCACAATACAGGATATACCGTCCCTAGTACTGGTTGCTGTAAAAGCTTCCCAGAACTCCTGTGGTTGTGGGAGACATTGTAGAATGACAGAGTTTGGGTTGGACTTCAGGACAGGAAGTCCCAACAGAAAAAAAGGCAAAAGTAGGGATACAGCCTCCTGTTTAAAGGGACAGTAGGGATTGAATCTGGTGTAGATGGTTTATATTAGCATAAGTGATGCAGTTGGGTAGAATGGTAGACTAAGGATTCTGAAGTTTATTTTTCTAGCAGTAGGGAGTAACTGAAGGCTTATGAACATGAGGATGCTTAATAAGCTGTGAGAAAACGCATGGAGAGTCAGTGTGTTAGATCATAAGGAGGCACTTGTTGTGAAAGAAACTGGAGTTGGGCAGGATATTAGAGGGTGACTGCCGTGAAGTAGATAGGAGAAAAAGCTGGGACCAGAATAACAGAAGTCGAAGTGAAAGTTCATGGACAGAGAGCACAGTGACACCGAGACACAGAGCCTCTAGGTAAATGGCAGTGCTTGAACGGAATGAAAAATCTTTGGTAGAACTCAAGTGGTGGGGGGCATGGGGCTGGTCAAGGATCTGGGCCTCATCTGATCTCTGTGAAGTTCACCCCCCACCTGGGCCTTTGGTCTTTAGGGTTTTGAAGTAATACTTTTGAGATGGTCTCAGTGACTTCAGATTAAGGAATCCAGGCACTTGGTTATCTTTGGAGAGTTTTGTATTGTCTAAGAGGAGTACAACAGGAAATAGGAATGAGTTGATGGGTGAATTTTGGGGCCAACAGGGACATAGGAAGCAGAACTAGAATAGCCTTAAGAGGCCAGATGGGGGCGCAGTACAGAACCAGTGAGGGGAGGGTCTCAGCTGCCCTGTCATCCGGGGAGAGGGAGTGGAAGGAAGGAATGACTGGCCAGGCTACGGGCTGGACCACAAGTAAGACAAATGTTTAGGGTTGTGAATCCAAGAATTACTAGCCTATTAGTCCATGTTTTATGCCAGAACATTCCAGAAGCACCAAGTGGATTTGTTCAGCATGAGTAATTGAGAAGGTGAACCGTAAAGAGAAACTGAAGTACGGTGTGTATTCTCTCTCGTTTCTAAGAAGGATTATTTTGAGGAGAGAGATGCAGTAGTATGTATTAATGATGGTTTTAAAGGACTTTTCTGCTGAATTATACAATTATTTTCTCTTTTGTACCCAAACCAAGTATAGCTTTGTATTTTATCTTGTTTTTGAGGTAGTGTCTCATGTAAACCTGGTTGGCCTCAAACTAACCATATAGCAATGGATAGCTTTGAACTTCTGTTCCTCACAAGTGCTGGAATTACAGCCTTGTGCCAGTTTTATGTAATACTGGAGATGGAGCTCAGGGCTTTGTGCGTGCTAGGCAACTACTCTCCCAACTGAACTACGGCCCAGCACTTAAGTACTTCTTCATATGTTCCACATGGCTAACGAAATAAGTCATACCATTACACTGAGAAAAATAATCCTTCCCTGTCTCTTAATCCTGTTCCCCAAACTATCTCGTTGGGATGACATCTCTGCTTCCTCCCCTTCCTGCGTGTACACCTGCCCTTCCTGCACGTACACCTGCCCTTCCTGCACGTACACCTCCCCTTCCCGCGTGTACACCTCCCCTTCCCGCGTGTACACCTCCCCTTCCCGCGTGTACACCCACCCTTCCCGTGTGTACACCCGCCCTCCCCGCGTGTAAACCTCCCCTTC
>NW_004949099.1:33381769-33392874 GCF_000317375.1 Microtus ochrogaster
CCTCCCCTTCCCGCGTGTACACCCACCCTTCCCGTGTGTACACCCGCCCTCCCCGCGTGTAAACCTCCCCTTCCCGCGTGTACACCTCCCCTTCCTGCGTGTACACCCGCCCTTCCCGCGTGTACACCTCCCCTTCCCGCGTGTGCACCTCCTCTTCCCGCGTGTACACCCACCCTTCCCACGTGTACACCTCCCCTTCCCGCGTGTACACCTGCCCTTCCCACATAGACCCATGTGCCTGGTCTGGTGAGGTCCTCTCCTCGGTGTGGAGGCAGCAGTTTAGCTAAGGTAATAAAGCTGTCTGTGGTACACCTTTACTTCTCCTTCAGAAGTGTCTCAGTGCACCTGGCATCTTTGTTTCTGGGCCTGTTGTGTAAACTGTGGTATAGTTCCTTCCATTTATGCCATAAAATGTTATGCTACTGAAATACATGTCAAGAAATATTTCTTTGAGTTCCCATGTCTTCCTATTTGTGATGGAGTTCATGGAGACACAGTCACCAGAATGTCTAAATTTAATATTCAGGACCCTCTGTCGGTCTTAGGAGCGCATTTTCATCTTCTCTTAAGTTTAAATAGAAATAGCCGTTTGGGAAATTGAGGCTATGCCTGTCAGTGCTTTACCTCTTTGTAGGATAAGCACATCAAAGATTGCCTTCCATCAGTTAAAAGGTTGGCGCTTTAAAAATAAAATCCTATAAGTGGCAATGTTGTACTTTATCAGTATAAAGTAGTTAAAAGCAAAATAAAACTAATTTTCTTCCTGTTTGTACTGATAGCCCAGGAATCTCCTTTAACTTGAACGCATGAATGCTACTCTCTTCTGTTAAATGTGGATGTTACCCTTCTGTGTCACTGGGAGAGTCTTGTCTGACTTATGATGTGGCTGTCACCTCAGCACAGACAAACGTGCACATGATTGTTAGTTTACACTGTGTACACTGTGGGTCTCTGGCCTGACAGATGGGCAGTCGAGGTTTATTGAATGGAATGAAAAATGAAACTCTCTAAAGGTCACTTTTTCCAGGTAAAGTTTTATAGTGGCTTGTCCAGAAAAACGGTTTGCTTTGTAGTGAAGAGAACAGGACGCGCGTCCACGCGTGCACACACACAAACACACACACACCGCCACTGTTACATGACCCTGCTTTGTACCTCCTCTCACACGTTCGCTCACTGACAGAGCTGCCTCATTCTCCTGAAGTTCTCAATTTCAAGCTAATATTTACACTTTCAGTAAAAATTATCTTTTTTTAGAAATATATGCTTTTTACTCTGAAACCCTTTGAAAGTATCTTCCAGTAAGACTTTCTTAAGATTTATTTTTTCCTGTATTTTATGTACATAAGCACTTTGTCTTCAGTGCACATCAGAAGAGGGAATAGATCCCATTACAGACAGTTGTGGGCTACCATGTGGTTTCTGGAATTGAACTCAGGACCTCTGGAAGAGCAGTCAAGTGCTCTGAACCACTGTGCCATCTCTCCAGCCCCTAGCAGTAAGATTTTTAAAGGCAGTTATGTCTCTATCTTAAAGGAGTGTGCAGCATAGGCAGAGAGACAAGATGTACATAAGATATGCACAGCCTCAGGTACAGTTAAAAACAATGACCTTAAGGACATAGATGTTGGTATACGATACCCAGTGTAAAGAAGTGTTGCTTCCTAGGTGCACAGACTGCTTGTGAGAAACTGGGTATACACAGCAAAGTTAATAGACACGTCAGAAGGTGGCTACGCTGCAGGTACGCTCTGCTTAGCATGTCTCTCCCCTGCTCCATGATTTCCAGGTCTGCCTCTCCAAAGCACGGATTCACCATTATGAATAGGCTCAGCATGGAGAACAGGACAGAACCCATTACTAAAGACCTGGACCTCCAGCTCCAGGACCCTTTCCTTCTCTACAGAAATGCCACATGTGAGTCTCTTTACATATGTTTATACATATGTAAACATACAGCGGTGGTCATGTGCCACATGTGAGTCTCTTAATGCAGCGGTAGTCATGTTCTGAAGTCAAGTGTCCCAAGCTGCAGTGTCCTCCCGTGCTCTGCATTTAGTATCAACAGCTTGGGTTTTAACATTTAATAGCTTGGAAGTGTTCAAGTGAGAGTTTCCTTAAGCCCTGTCTTGAGCAGCTCTTCTGCCTATAGAATGAACCAGTCATTGACTTTAATCCTGAGCAGAAATGGGGAAGGTGAGTATTTGGTAAGGAGACAAGAGAGGGACGGGTGGTGTCACTGAACACAGAGTCAATGATTTGATTAGTGGGAGTTTTTCCTTGTGTATCACCTCTGATCAAGCACTGCGAAGAGTGATTGAGGAGAGGGTCTATACTTTTGAGTATGTAATTACTGAAAAGTCAAAGTCCAAAGAATTTGGCCCTTTAGATTCTCTTAACCATTTGTAATGGTGAGATTGCGGTAGGTAACTGAGTGGTTCTTGATGGACTCGAGAAGAAGTAGCAGTTGCTGGTATGGTATTCTGTCCTCATTTCACTGTCTTATCTGAGAAAGACTAACGAAGCTGTCAGCTTCAGGGCCATCTTCACCATATAGGACCATACTCCTGGGAAGGTAAGTATGGGCCAGCTCTTTGGCCTTGTGGGTAACTTTCAAAGAGACTTTGCAATCCAGTTGTGGTTTGAGCTTAAGATCTAAGAGGTCGGTACTAGGGAGGGAGATGGCTCAACTGGTAAAGAGCTTGCAACATGAGGGCCGACCTGAGTTCCACGCTGCCGCAATCTCTCTCTCTCTCTCTCTCTCTCTCTCTCTCTCTCACACACACACACACACACACACACACACACACACACACACACACACACAAAGCCAGCAGTGACTGTGTACATTTGTATTTCCAGTGCTGGGAGACAAAGTCAGGTGGGTGCCCAGAGCTTGCTGGCCTTCCAGGCTAGCTGGAACTGGGAATTCCAGGTTCAGTGAGAGACCCCATCTCAAAAACCAAGGCAGCCTACAAAATGATTCAGCAGGTAAAGATCTTTGCTGCCAAGCCTGATAGCATAAGTTTGATCCCCGAAATCTACATAAAGGTGGAAAGAGAGCACCAACTCCCACAAGTTGTCCTCTGACCTACACACACACACACACACACACACACACACACACACACACACACCACAGTGTCACGTGCTCCCTCCTCTCCAGCAAATAAATGTGGGGAAAAATGGAGAGTGACAGAGAAATACATCTGTTGTCAACTTCTGGCCCTGACACAAATGTGCGTGTGCAGACACGCACACACTTGCATACAGCACACAAACACAAAAGAGGCTGGGGAGATGTCTTGGTGTTTAAAGTATTTACTCTGCATGTGTGGGACCTGAGTCCTGATCCCTAGCACCCAAATAATTGTCCAGTAGCCCCAATGCTGGGGGCAGAGACGGGCAAGCCCTGGGTCTTGTGCCCATTCATTCTAGCCTAAATGGTTAGCTACAGGGTCAGTGAGAGACCCTGTCTTTAAAAACATAGAGGAAGGCATCCTGACATCAGCCTCTAGTCTCTGTACACTCCTGCATTGCTAAGCACACTTGCACATGTGTGTACACATAAATAGCACACATCTCCTGACACAGAACTTGCCTACTGTATACTACTCAGAATTTTAATAATGTAATTTAAGTAATACTTGATGATAATCCCAATGAATAGTTTGAGACTAAATGTAGCAATACATTAAATATGATGCTATAGTTAATTGTAGATAAATAGGTTGTTGTGATAAATGTCTAGTCCTTAATGAGAAAAAACAGAGCTATTAGAACAGTAACGTGACTTACCAATAGTAGGCCCTATGAAAAGAAAGGTTTTGCAGTATTTTATTTAAAAATATGGTTTGTTGCTGTTTTTTTGCAGTATGGTTATAGTTATGTCAGAATTTATATTCTTTTTTAAAAAGGATATTTGGGCAAAGGAGCTAGCTTAGTTAATAAAGTGCGTACCGTACAAACATTTTCACCTGAGTTCAATTCCCCAGATCCCATTGAAAAAGCTGGGTGGAGTGGTGTGTGTGTAATCCTAGGAAGCAGGGACAGGAGGCTCCCTGGGGCTCCCTGGCCAGCCAGCCTAGCTTAGTGGGTGAACCCCAAGCCAGTGAGAGACTGCTTTAAAAACCATGGTGGACAGCACCTTAGAAAGAATGACGTGAGTTCCAAGACAGCCAGGGGTACACAGAGAAACCTTGTTTTTGGTGGGAGAGAAGAAAGAACAGCACCGATGTCTGGCTCATAGACACAAAAAATACTGTGTCCTGAATAGCATTAACATATTCAAATGCTAATAAAGAAGCCACAAAAATGAATGTAGATTAGATAGCTTAGCAATTAAGAGCATTGGCTGTTTTTCCAGAAGTCCCAGGTTCAATTCTCAGCACCCATGTGGCATCTCACAACTGGCTATAACTACAGTTTCAGGGACACAACACCCCCTTCTGGCCTCCATATGCACCAGACATGAAGTTGTGTGTATGTGCGTGCGTGCATGTGTTTGTGTGTGTGTGTGAAATAAACCTTTAAAAGTGAACATAGAATGAATGAATACTAGTTATCTATCAGTCATTTCTGGTTGTTCTTATTTTGTACAAATAATTGATCTAGTCACTGTAGATATTCTGAAATTCTTATATATTGCCTTATGTAATATACAATGCCAAAAGATTAGAATTTCCTTAATGCATTAATTTAAAAAAAAATACCTTTCCTATGTCTCCCAGGGCCTGTCTGACAGAAAATGCTATGTGGAGTTAGTAAGCACACAGGAAGCCTCACTCACTGTCTCTAGGTATGTCCAGGATGGTGGTGAGCAGCCACCTGGGACTGTTGACCTTAAAGTGTGGCTTGTCTGAAGGAACAGGACTGTGTGTTTAAAGCACACAGCATTTTTCAAAGTCCTAGCACAAGGAAGAAGGAAGGAAGGAAGGAAGGAAGGAAGGAAGGAAGGAAGGAAGGAAGGAAGGCAGAATCTTTAGAAATCTTATAATAATTTTACATTGGCCAACATTAAGATGATAATATTTGGATATAAGGCTAAATAAGTAAAGTGTATTTTTAAATTTACTTTTACCTGCTTCTTTGTTATTTCTAATTTAAACTTTCAGGCGTGGTTCATCCCTGTGGGTCTTCTGTGGATGAGCCAGTGCTGCTTTCACTGGCCTTTTCCAGATGAGAAGTTGAGGCTTGGGGAGGAGCCAGCCCAGCCCATGCTCCTACAGTGCTGGCCCTGGGTGCTAGTCCACACCCCTGCACTGCCTCCCGCAGTTAGGCATGACTACAAATGGAAGTCAGTCTTTGGGATCGCATGCGCTTGGTATGGAAAAATGAAATCAGTTGAGCAGAGTGTGAAGGCAGTGTCTTCTCACTCTTCTGCGCTCATTTTGCTCCATTTTGTTCTCCTTAACGCCTGGTGCTGATTGTCTTTGACGCCTGTTGTTTGGTCTTAGTTAACTTATCAGAGCTTTTCAGCCTCTGACATCCGAGGTCCACAGAGGGTTTATCACGCAGGCCGTCAGGTCTGGGTGCCTCTCAGTGTTTCCTGCAGCTCAGCTGGTTATGTAACAGTTGCATAGGCTTTTTTATAATGCCTCTGATAATGCCCCTTTGGACAGGGAGCCTGGCTTCATGCAAGCTTGTTTTCATGGTTACTTCCCCTTGGGGTCCATACAGACCTCCAGAGGCTCTGGGCCTTTCACTTGCCATAGCTCGTGAATCATGTCTGCCATTGCAGTACAGTAGGGCCGCAAATGGTTCAGAGCAAGTTTTCTCAGAGAATCAGTAAAGAAAAAAAGTATTTGATAAGTAATTTTGAATTTTAATCAAACACAAAATAGATTACTTTGTTGTAGAAAAGAATTTATAGTCTGAGCTTTATTGGAGTTTATTGAAATGATATTTGACCTAAGTGAGCTTTATTTATTTAGTGTGTGTGTGTGTATTAGGGTTTTTATTGCTGTGAGGAGACACCATCACCACAGCAACTCTTATAAAGGAAAACATTTCATTGAAGTGGTTCAGTCCGTTATCATGACAGGAGCATGGCAGCACACAGGCAGACATGGTACTGGGGAAGGAGCTGAGAGTCCTACATCAGCAAGTCTGCAACAGCAAGTCGACTGGGACACTGGGCAGTATCCTGATCATACAAAACCTCAAAGTCCACCCCACAGTGACACACTTCCCCTAACAAGGCCACACCTACAAGTAAGCACACCAACAAAGCCACACCTGCCATTTTCTTTCAAACCACTACTGTGTGTGTGTGTCTGTGTCTGTGTGTCTGTGTGTGTCTGTGTGTGTGGCATATAGATGTGCAAGGATGTGCACCTGTGAGTACATGCAGAGACCAGAAGAAGATGTCAGAAATCTTCCTCTATTATTTCCTGTGTCCTCCTTTGAGCCAGGTTCTTTTACTGTGCTGGAAGCCTGTTGTTTTCTGGAGGATGGCTGGCCCACCAGCCCCAGGAATGTGCCTGTCTTTAATACTTCCCCTCCTCCATCCTTGCACAGCTTTTTAAAATAAGATGTAAAAATCAAAAAAGATAGTTATTAAATCTGGAGTGAAATTGCATGCATTCATTCATTCAACAAACATTTACTGTCTGCCAGGAACTGTGTTGGATTTTATATGGGCTATCCTATTAAATTCTTGTAACTTTTTCTTGGAAATTGTTTCCTGTTTTATCAATGAGGATAATGGGTCCGGAGAGATAGCTCAGCGGCTAAGCACTAGCTGCTCTTCTAGGGGACCTAGTTCAATTCCCAATACTCACAAGTTGGCTCACAATAGTCTGTAACTTCAGTTCCAGGGACTTCAACTCCCTCTTCTGGCATATGTGGGCACCAGGCGTGCAAGTGGTGCACAGATATACTTGGAGGCAAAACACCTACACACATAACTTTGAAGAATAAAAAGTTCAGATATTTTGAGTGCTGAAATGGCAATCTAAAGGTTTAGATTTGAGATTTTCAGTTCTTTTCTGCTGGTCTAAGATCAAGTGTAGATTTGGAGTTTTCAGGTTGGAGATGAGTAACAGGTAAAGACTATGCAAATGTCCTTACATGGAAAAAAACCTTGAAATCTGAAAGACTCTGGTCTCAAGCACTTCCCATAAGGAACATAGAGCCGCACTGCCAGTGCGAGGCCAGTGTTGATTAGGAAACTTAAAAAAAAGGATCTATGCTCTGAAAAGTCTCCCTCCCCTTCTCTCCCCCTCTGATCCTGTCTGCCTTCTCCCCTCTCTCTCCCCTTCCTTCCCTTCCTCTTCCCCTGTCCCGTGAACCCCAGGGCCTTGGGTATGATGGAGAAGCACTACAACCCTTAGCCACACCCCAGACCCTTACTGGAAGTCTCTCGTGTTAACTGCCTGGTAGCATGAGTCCTGCGCTAGGGTAAGGAAGCAGAGGAGCCAGTGGGACCCACGTCTCCCCTTCATCTGCAGTGGGACCCACGTCTCCCCTTCATCTGCAGTGACTCCTTGTTTCTGTCACGAATTCACTTTAAATAGCCTACTTTCCAGCAGAGATGCAGTTTTCTAATATCTTTTCTGCAATTCTTTCCCTGAAATAGCATATGACAAGTAATCAATAGTTTTAAAATATAATTTTAAGCATTTTATTGATGGCTATTATAAAGTACCTACTTTTTATTCCAGAGCTTTAGCTGAATTGTACCTGCATATATACACCCACAATAAATAACAGCAATAAGAAAGTCAAATTTACAAATAAGCGTTGGGCATAATTTGGAGGGAGCATTACTCAGTATACTTAGAATGTGTTCTGAAAAACCTTGGCCATTTATGCTACCATAAATCAGTAAGTTACTGTGTAGGCATGAGGAGTACATTTCAGGTCCCCTTTGGACAGAGACTGTATCTTATATTTTAAATGTGTTCTGTGATTCCACATGGGCCCAGAAAATGAATGGATCAGGATAAGAAATAGACATGCACAGTAGACTAGAAGTAATTTCCAAATCATTTGTACCAACTCCAGAATTGTTTGGTGTGTGTGTGTGTGTTAGAGAGAGAGAGAGAGAGAGAGAGAGAGAGAGAGAGAGAGAGAGATGTCTAATGATTTTGTCTCAAATTCTAATCGGTGTGCTCAAGACAAAGTGTTGACGATTCTGCTTGGAGTGATTGATTTATAATGGCCACGGGGTTGCCCGGCTTTCAGAAATTCTTCCCTATTCCCCACCTCATGGTCAGCGTGACAGTTCTACCTCTCAGACTAATACAAAGCAATTACCAAGGCTGAACTGTGTGGTTCCCTCAGGGATTTGAGTTTTTGTTTGTTTGTTTGTTTTGTTTCTTTAGGCAGGGTTCCCCTGTACACCCTGGCTGTCCTGGAACTTGCTATGTAGGCCATGCTGGCCTGGAACTCACAGAGATCCACCTCCCTCTGCCTCTTGGTTCTGATTTAGGCTTCTTAAGCCCTCTAGATTTCAAGATATTTAGAGCAATAAAGGTCTTCCAGCTTAGCGGGTTCTAAGGCCCTGAGACTTGTAACCTCTAATCTTAGAATCACTTAGGGTCGGTATAAAAGCAGCTGAAATGTTAAAAACAAACCCCATGGAAACACACTGCAGAGAAAGTGAAAGCCTCATTATCCACCCATAGACAGCTCGGCTTATTTCCTTTCATTTTAGGATATTTGCTGATAGACTGATATTCCCAAGAGTGCATTTTTAATTTTTAGATTTATTTATTTTAATGTATATGAATATCTTACTTGCATGTATGTCTGTTTACCACGTACAACCCTGGTGCCTATAGAGGTCAGAAAAGGGCACTGGATCCTCGAACTAGCGTCACAGATGGTTGTAAGCCACCATGGGGGTGCTGGGAACTGAACTTCATCCTCTATAAGAGCAGCAAGTGCTCCTAACCACTGAGCACCTCTCCAACCCTCTCAAGTAGTCATTTTTAATCCTGTTTGAGTCATGGAATTGGATGATTCTTCCCCGCTTTCCTCCCTCCTTCCCTCCTACCCACCTCCTTCCCCTCTTTTTGATTGTATGCTTTAGATTGCCTTTCATGCGCCAGGTATTGTTCTAAGGTCCATGCTTTGTGCTTCGCCTTCCGAATGTCTATGCACGCCATTGTACAGACTTAAATTCTAGGAATGCAATTGAACTTCTCATGCCATCTAAGGTCAGCGCACATCTTTAACTAGACAGCTAAAAGTCCTTGACATCCTTTTTAGACAGGAACCTGATATTTGCCAGAATAACAATAGCATGCTTTTCTCTTCTGGATCCGCCCAGGAAGTAATATAAGATCCTCATGGGAAACTCATCCAAGGCACAAATACTGTGGAGGAGGAGACAGAGACCTTGACTCTTCATATGCAGTCAGAATAGGATCCTCTACATAGAGGCTCTTTATTGTATGTGGTAGGTGTGCTTGCTGCCCTCAGTAACCTTCAAGGACTCTAGTGTGCTTCGTAATCGGAGAGGAAGAAGGCCCCTGAAAGTTACAACTTGGTATATGCTCAGTGTCTTAGAGTTTCTATTGCTGTGAAGACACCATGACCATCACAACTCTTATAAAGGAAAACATTTAATTTGGAGTGACTCGCTTACAATTCAGAGGTTCATTCGGTTATCATCATGGTGGGACACGGCAGTGTGCAGGCAGACATGGTGCTGGAGAAGTAGCTGAGAGTCCTGCATCTTTCAGGCAACAGGAAGTGGCAGTATATTGAACATATGTGAGACCTCAAAGCCCACCTCCACAGTGACATACTTCCTCCAACAAGACAGCATCTCCTGTTAGTGCCTCTAGTTTTGGGGGCCATTTTCTTTTAAACCACCACACTCAGTGCATCTCTGTTGGTGTCTTTAAGCCACCATTTCCATTCCAGGTGAGAAGCCTAGCTCTTTATTATGGCTCTTGCATAGAGCTGGCACACTGTAACGAGTGATTAAGGAGTGCACACCTCCTCCAGCTCAAGCGATGAACCGTCCTTCTGGCCTTAAATCCAGAATTACCGTTTGTTCAGTCAGTACTCGGCTCATGCTGAAGGGATGGAAATGCTAAAGGAGACAATTGGTGTAAAGCCTGGCATTCTGTCAGTTACAGAATGCTCCAGAAGATGTCAAGTAAGGCAGTGCTTCACTTTTGAGTACTGGGCGTCCTAATTTTGGTTTCCACGCATCACAGCTCCTGTGACGGTTCCTCTCGGCATCTCACAAGCCATTCTCCTTTCTCCCGGCACCCAGCTGAAGGACTCTGCACTTCCACTGTAGGATGTCAGGGGGCTTGTGGATAGGACTTTGTGAATCTAATGGGAATGTACAAATCTTGGAGCTCACTCAGTGAATAATATTGGCGTGCTTGGGGGAGGAGGAGTCTGTGAGACAGAGTGACGCATTACAGCTAGTACACAGCTATCGTGGAGTAAAATCTAAACGAAGCCAACTGTGTTTTGTTCTCAGCCATACAGATGCAAGATTCTTGGCATTACAAGGAAATACGTTCGCATAGTGTGCTGCTTCCATTCATATGCTGCCTTTGTGGCTTGTAGTTGCACCATCTTCTGTATTTTGTTTGAGGGAGCCAAATTGGCTAGGAGAAAAGCCTAAATCTTGGCAGAGAAAAACCATATTTCAGAACGTTCCCCTCCATGCTTTCTGAGAGAAGCGTCCTTCCCTCTCCCTGCCTCAGCACACAGGGAGCGGGCAGTATGGCTGCACAGTGTTGGTGGACATTTTGCATTCTATTTTTCTGTTGCTGATTTTTGTTAAAAAAAAAAAAATCACAAGATGATTTCGGATAATCATGTTGATTCCAAAAGGCATCTTATATTTATTTTATATTTGGATCCAATAGCAAGCAAGCAATTAGGCCGTGAGCTGGTGTTGGAATCATTCCATACACAACCCTAGTTCTTCTCTCAGAGCAGAGCCCAACATGACTTGTTTTCAACAGGAAGGCTTTAGGAACACTCAGTATCTCCTGTGTTCACGTAGGTAAAGGTCAGAATGACAGACATGCAGGGCCTCTGATCTGCTGCTTCCGTTAGTGGCTACAGAGCCTCTGATTGGCTCCTCCCGTTATTGGCACAGAGCCTCTGATTGGCTCCTCCCATTA
>NW_004949099.1:33393009-33434737 GCF_000317375.1 Microtus ochrogaster
CCTCTGATGTGCTCCTCCCATTAGTGGCACAGAGCCTCTGATTGGCTCCTCCCATTAGTGGCACAGAGCCTCTGATTGGCTCCTCCCATTAGTGGCACAGAACCTCTGTGCCAAACTTCATCAGCTTTTCAGTGATCTACTGATGGTTTTGAGTTAAACTGCCTCAGCAAAGCTGCACTGTCATCATCAAATGCTGGATTAAATCATCTGACTCAAATATGAAGAAGTCTGTGCTTTGGGATTTTTTTTTTTTTTGAGGAGAACAATTTTTGACCTAGAAAAATGTTGTTTTATGTTCATCTTTAAGCATCACAAACTCTGAGACAGGACTTATTCCCCTTTGTTGACACTCATTTATGATAACAGCATTTCAGGGTTATTGGAATAATTAAGGTAACTTAGGTGTACGTAAGCTCAAGGTTATCGTTACCACATGTGACAAGCCTGTGTGTGTCATAGTTGTTAGCTGCACCCAATCCTAGTGATTGTGTATAAGGAAGAGAACTGTGTTCTTGGTCTCCCAGTTGCCAGTGGGAGTAGTAGGCAGGCAAGAAGAATGATGGGTAGAACTGTTGCGATCATAAACACACATAAAATAAGTACATTGGTGCCTGCCCAGCTCCAGGTCAATGGAATATGTCTTTTCTAGAAACTCACATCTGAGTGGCAAAGTCCTGTCACTGAGACTTACACCTAAGAATAACAAAGTCAACTCTCAGCAATGTTAGAAGACTATACAGGCTTCTGAGGAGCAGCTGCCTGCTCTCTGGTAGCGTGGGTCCTTTGGCAGAAGACTCCTGCCTATCTGGTCCATGGTTAGTTAAGCCAGAACTGATATTAACCATGGCAAGCATTATTGGTAATGAAGTCTTTGGTAGACACTGATAGACTGACTATACTCACTGCTCTCTGTCCTGCATTGTCGGAACCTCCAGGAGCTGCGGTCTGAGCTGGGGAGAGATGTGTAGATGCCTAAGTAGCTTTTAGTGCAAGGTTGCACAGAAAGACCGGAGTAAAGAAAAAGCACGAAAGTTTATCCCTGGAAGAGTGAAGAAGATAGGATGCATTCTCAAGAATAAATGTTTTAGGGTATCCATTTGGTATTTGGACTCAGATTTTGAAATTTATCAGCAAAATTATGAATAAAGTAGAGATAAACAAGTGGTCAATAAAACAATAAATTGTTCCTATCTCTGTTACTATTAACCTAAGGTTTTCCTAATTCTGAATTTCTTTTAGGTGTGTCTTTATCCTGTTAGACTTCTTAAGAGTAAGTGAAGTAACTTTCCCCTGAGAGAAAGTAAATGTGGAATTTAGTGTCTGGCAAAGATTGCTCTGACCTTGACATGGTGTCAAGTCTCCCTGGTGAGGAGGACAGTGACCTGGAGGAGATTAGGAAGTCTGATGACACATGTAATCTTTGTTATATATGAAGCTTTCTAAACGCTAACTACAACTTTTACTTTTAAAGTAACAAGTTCTTATTGGTGGTTGGAAATGCATATTTTTCAAATTAACATAATTCTTTGGTATAGGGTTTTTGAAATATTTAGTTTTAATAGCATTAGCATTCTAAAAACAGTTTATTTATTTGGAATGGGGAGTTTGTTTTTACTACTCAGGTTTCTACTGTTTGCTCCTAGTGTTCAGTGGTATCATTTAAGAGTAACCGCTTCTCATCGGCTGTGAACCTTCCAGTTTCCGAAGATCATGGGTCAGGACTGCTGATTTGTGAGGTGCAGTAAAACTGTGTCATATGAAGAGAACCAGACCCAGGGCCAAAGATAACAGTGCTATGTGGCTGCTCTGGGGCCAGTAAAGATTTTGTTTTACAAGACGTGTCCGTGTTTGGTCAGTAAAGCCAGAGCGGAAGGTGAATGAAAGAGCATTACGTTAAAGACACGGAAGGGCGCGCCAAAGGGACGCGGAGTTTGTACAGCGTTCCAGGTGGGAGAAGGGGCAGAAGATTGGGGCTGATGCGGAGCCAGCAGCCACAGCCTCAGTTCCCCGTCTGTGGACCCAGGACCCAGGCCTCAGGTGCCGCTCTAGAGCTTTCTGCTGTAAACACTGCAACGGATACAAGTCTCCCCTCCCTCTCTCCTTCCCTTTCTCTCTCCCTCTCTTCCCCCTCCCTCTCCCTCCCCCCACTCTCATTTCCTTTCTTATTCTGAAAGTCCCGGCCAACTCTACAAATTTCAGATAACCCACAAAGTAAGATAACTGTGAGGTCGCGGCCAGCCTGGACTGCGCAGTGAGTAGCTTTCCAGCCGTGGCTACAAAGCGAAGCCCTGTCTCAGAGCAAAGCGCTGGCTCCATGGGTAAAGGAGCTGCTGCTGTCCAGGCTGCTGACCCGAGTCCCTTCCCTGGCTGGTTGTCCTCTGACCTCCCGCACACGGTGCACCTTTGTGCCCACACACATGTACACACAAATAAACAAAATGTTGTCAAATGAGAAGAAGCCCAAACACAGACTAATTTCAGTCTTTCCTAGGCAAGCTTAGACGTCAGATCAAAGCATGTAAACGTTTCTTGAGACTTTGTGTATCAAATTTGGAGGTCCGTCGGGCATATTCTAGACAATATAAGTTCAACGCAAAAATCCTTTGGTTGGCTCATGAGTCTTGTGTTGCCACAGAGGCTCCTGTGAGGGGAGTCCCTGAGCTGCGCACTCCTAGTGGCTGTCTCTCCTCTAAAACGTGTTAAGACTTTCAGAAGGGTGGGTGCTATGTGTGTGCTTCCTCCAGCCTCTCGGAAGTAAACTCCTTCAGCATGGCCAAACAAACAACAGCTCGAACTGGGTAAATGAGACAGTAAATTAAAAAAAAAAAAAATACTGTATTTGAACAAAGTCCACTAAACAGGTGTTTACACCAGTTATACACTGGGCTAGAGATTACTACTACTCCATTCATTTGAGGAAGACCAGAACGTAGTGGGGTCTGAGAGACTCACATTGTTTTGAGTTATGCTCAAATGCCCCTCGTTTGCAGATCTGATGTCTGCCAGGTTCCCAGTAGAGAGAACTGAGAGCGTTCAAAGTCAAATGAATGGCCCGGCCCTTTTACAGGAGTAAGGGAAAAGGGAAAAGGAAGGAAGGGGGGAGGGAAGGAGAGAGGGAGGGAGGAAGGAAGGAAGGAAGGAAGGAAGGAAGGAAGGAAGGAAGGAAGGAGAGACGGAAAAGGAGGAGGCTTGCAGGTGAGGAAGCATAGTAAAACCAGACCTCCCATTTAAAGTCTGCTCTACATCCCTTAATGCCTGTTTATACACTTAGCTATATAGGTATATGCTTTCTTCTAAAATCTCAGCCTTGATCCTTATTAAATGGTTTTGAGTTGGAAAATACTTGGCATGAAATAGGGAACAAAGGGTCAATGTCTCAAAGGGTCATATGAAATGAAAACATTTATTAGGAGCACAAATAGGATGAGGCGGGTCCTATTCTTATTCATCCAGAGTGAACTGCTGTGCTGTACTAATGGGAGTCAGTGACTGCAGGTGAGGGTGGGCACTGAAGTGACATCTGATACCGCCTCTAATGGCCACTTGATTGGCTTTCCGGGTTCCTACTGAAGAAACTAAAGAATTGTCGCCATTATCAAGTTCAGTCAGCTTGCTCACCCTTGTCTGTATGTGCCCACACAACCCAGACGTGGGCTGGAATATGGAGGGTTTGCACTCCTCAGTCTTTCTCAAGGAATTGAAAGAATATAGGAGACGGGTATCTTACCCCCAGAAAGTCTGTTTTCTGTGGAGAATTGTCCAAGCATGACATGGGGAAAGGGCAGTGCCAAGCAGACCTCACCCAGTGCGGCGGGAGGTCTCAGTTAAACCCAAGGGTTGCATAGACAGGCAAGAGCACGTGCTGGGGAGCCTTTAAGGTCCTGTTTCAGGGGGATGCTCAGCAGGCTCCCCTTTTCTTACCTCCAGGAGAGATGTAGAAACAGTTGAGTTGAGCTTCGCGAACCACCTTGCCCTTGAACTTCCCCTCCGTTTCCTCAGACTGGTGACTGGAAAGTGGCTGGTATGGGGGGGTGGACGGCTGAACAAAGGCTCGAATCATTGTGACTTGCAGTTGGCTGCTAGCCGCTACTTTCACGACTAAACAATTATCCCACTTGTAATTTTCCCCCTGTACTTTTTAAAAACTCAGAACCAACTTCTGTGGCCACCTTGGAGGGCCATAAAAGCTCACAGGGCCCGAGCGCTCTGCTGTGAACTCCGGCTTCAACTTTCAGGTTTGGGATTCTGAAAGCGCGCCTCCTCTAGCGGTTCTCCTCTGCGGCCTCGGTCTGCCTGTGCCGCTGCCTTCAGACCTGTGCAGAGACAAGCCCTTCCCCGGTGGAGCCCTTGGATGGAAATGTGAGGCAAATGGCTTCTGTCAGCCTGTCAGCTCATCACCTCCTGAAGGCCTGACGAGTCCTGGTCTTTGTGTATCACCACAAGCTGTCTGGCACAGCCTCTTGTGTGGAAGGGTGATAGGCCTGGTGGGGGTGGAGGCCTGGGCCCACGATGCGGAGAACCGGAGCTGGAATGTGCACTTCCATGGATGCACAGTGCCGCTGAGCTGCAAAACTATTTTAAGGAGAAGAAAGCACAGGCCCAGTCCTCTATCTTGGTGCTCCTTTTAGTAGCCAGGAATGCTGGGAAATTTGTGTTTTATCGTCCCCTCTCCTTGCCTGTTTAAACCTATGTTCAAGCTAAACGTTAACTGGATAAAGACAGTTTTTCAGATGATCCCATTTGAATGGTAAAAACCATGTTGCCTCATAGATAAACCTCCATGAGGTACTAAATCACAACCCTGGTGTTTCCCTCATTCCACTTTAACATTCGAGGGTTTTCTGTTGTGTTTCTGCCCTAAACCTGTGTGTCAGCATCTCATGCTAATGAAGATGTCGGAAGGCTTTTGCTCATGCCAGCAGTTTCCCTGGCATCCTGCCCTTAATGGAACTGTAGTTCTGTATGTCAGATGTCACACAGGAGCAAGAATGGCACCTGGAACGCTTGTTAGTGTAGTTTCCCACAAAGACACACATTGCCACCTTCTCTGCCTCTGGGCTTTAGTTTCTGATTGTACCGTGAGTTTCTGACTTGCCATTTTGGAAAATTTAGTCCCCCAAAAAGGAAAGATTTCACTGTGGTCAGACGGTTCAAATGGTCTACCACACCTGTTGTAACAGAGACAGAGAAGTCAGGTTCATGGGACTCAGTGCAATCCATGTAGATTCCTTACGGGCTGACTGCTAGTGATCCATGTAGAACCCTCATGGACTGAGAGTCAGTGATCCAGCCTGACCTTCCAAGAACAAGAGGACAGGGGTCTTTAGGGACTCTGAGTGGGAAGTGACTTCTGGTAGATGGGAAGTAGCCTTAAATCTCAGTTTCCAGAATAACATTTAATCTTGACGCTAAGGTCTTATTTTGATGTGAAAGCACTGGGCACATTGAATTGAGAACAGGGATGTTCTCGTTTTTCCTAGATTTGTCATAGCGCTGTGGATGGATGTGTGTGTGTCTCCATTGCAGAGAGTGACCTGGTTGAGAAAGCCTAGGGTTTCATCTTCATTTGCCCCTTCCACATGTAGGTGTCTGAGGTCAAGGTTCTGCATACACGGTGGAGTGATGGCTCAGGGATAAGAGCATTCTGCTTTTCAAGAAAGCCAGATCTGGTTCCCAGCACCCACATCTGGAAGCTCAGCTACCTGCAGCTCCAGTTCCAATGGATCTGACACCCTTTCTGGCCTATGCGTGTGTGTGTGTGTGTGTGTGTGTGTGTGTGTGCGCGTGCGCGCGCACGCACGCACGCACGCACACACACACACACACACCTTTTAAAAGGATTCTGCATGTACTTGATCAGTTCAGAAATGAAGTTTAAAGCCTCAGTGCTGACTTTGGCAAGTCAGTGATTGCATTCATAAAGCTTCTTTTTGATACCTGCCTAAACTAGCTTTAAAAAGACATTTCCTGTGCTTTTGGATATTTATATCAGTGCTGTCCTAAGGGAGAAAGCTCGTGTCTGGGCACTGGTGAGATAAATGAGCAAAAAAAAAAAAAAAGGTGTTCTTAGACTATCATAGCTATCTTTAAATAAAATATAAGCTTTGAAAGTTTAAATTTTTTGTTTTTCTTTAAAATACTTTTTTGCTAATTGTCATTGCTCTATCATGATATTGCTGCTATTTTCAGTGAAGTTTTTTAATGTCCATGTAGTTTGCCTATTATTTATATGATTATTTGCCTATAAGACCAGCACCTCAACTAGATATTTACAAGTGTGCCCTGCAACTGTGTTAGCCTCCACCACAAAAACGATGGTGCTAGATACATACTAAATTTAATAGACAACTTCTGTGAAAAATTACTAACTGAATCATTTGCAGTCATGCTGCGTTTCTGTTCGCTGCTGAATGACCACACCACAGTCATACCTAACTTTCCAACATTTGCAGATTTTTTTGCATGGCCATTTTAAAATGAAATTTATTTTTAAAATATATTTTTCTAGTTCCCTATCCTAATAACTCACTGCCAATTTTTCAGTTAACATATTCTTTAAAGACAGAGAGGGAAGGAGATTTCTAGGCATAATTTGAGCATCAGGTTTCTGAATATTTAAAAATAAAAATGAAATGTGTTTGTGAAATGTGCAAATGGAATATAGAAACAATGAAGTCTCAAAGCCAAGAAGTTTAGAAATCCTGATCTCATTTTCAATCTGTAGCCACTGTGTAAACAGCGCTTTCCAACCGCCTGTCGAGCCAGAGGCTGCACGTTAGGGAAGCAGGCTTCAGTGTGGGCACAGACTCACTGGCCTTCCAGGACAGATGCTTTTCTTTTTGACGTGGAACTCCAATGACTGGTTTCATTTATGTAATAATAAATTGAATGAATTCATTGCATAGCTAATTATATATTTTCCTCTAAGACAGAAAGGGAACTTCATCGTGTGACTGTGAAGATGCTTATGGCTTGTTCCATGTGTTCTTTTTTTCCAGTGTCCATTTATGGAATTTGGTTTTATGATAAGGAAGAGTGCCAAAGAATTGCAAAATTGATGAAAAAGTAAGTATTAAAAGGCCAAGTGTTTCCTGGTACCCAGAGCTTTGACTCATATTTCTAAGTATGTGAAGCAACTCTAACTTTACCAGGAAGTGTTTCTCAGCCATCATCTTCAACATGATCCCCCAATCACTGGACACTGCTTGCTATTCTAGGCCCACCATCTGCATAAGGTGCCTGATTATTCTTCCCCACGTGCTGTAAGTGGTTAGTTCCATGTGGAGGTTTTCTATGGCATTTTCCTCAATTGTCACTAGGTAGTATTTTCTCTGGATGTGTCCAACCATAAAAAGAGCATTCAGAGTCGTCCTGAAAGGCTGCCCCCAAGCCTTTAATGCCTCCACTTCCTTCCTGCTCTTAAACTGTGTTTGTAATTCAGAATCCCCAGTGCCTCAAAGACCAAGTTCTCATCTCTGGGAAAGTCAGAATTCGTGTTAGTTTAGTAATCAGTCCACAATTTCTCCCACCCTCTCTTACTCTCCCTCCCTCCCTCCCTCTCCCCCTACCCCTTCCCACCCCTTCCTCACAGGCTGGTTCTGAGACTCTCCTGCATCCCATCTGACTTTCCTACTCTTGGCTTCCCTAGTTTGCATCTAACGGAGACCCAGGGTGAGACTGGTGGACTGACCAGTTATGGACTTGGCCGCTCAGTTTTGCTGCTGTTTATGCAAATGGCCAAGAGCCTCAGAATGAAGTGAGTTTTTGCAGCTGGGTGTCTGCCTAGTGCAGCTGATCCCCCACATGAGTGTGGGGCTCTGTCTGCAAAGAACTAGAATTCACTCCTAAATCCAGGGGCATTGAAATGGAAAGATGACCCCTCCCCACTGAGATGAAAAGATGACCCTCCCTGCCCCCAACCAAGAAACTGAAAACCAGGGAACACATTCTTACAAATAAAATTGACTTGTGAAATTCTTGCTTGTGAGAGCTAATTTTAGGCAACCAGCTCAAGTCCCAGATGGTGATTAAGTGTGCTCAAACTGGTATTTACCACCATAACAACTAGTTCCTTAAACATTTCATGTTGTAAATTGTTCAAGGGATAATAATAGCAGGATTTCATATGGATTAAAAAATACCCTGTTGCCCAGCCAAGAGGTCACGGTAAGCTGGTAGCATCTGTAGTGACTGCCTAACAGCTCAGGCAGGAAAATGATTGATTTTTACCAGCAATGAGCAGTTGATTCGTGAGGACTCAGATCCCTTCTCTAGTTAGAATAAACTCTCCCGATAGCTTCCCAGGTCTTACTTTACCATTAACTTCGTGGCTTTAACAAAAGAATTGTAGCTGAAATTCAAAGCAAGCAAAGAGGAAGGTTTTGGTTTTGGTTTGTTGTTTTGTTTGTTTTCCTGCAGCACATAAGACCATGTGGTCAGTGTTAGCATGGGACCTTTGTGGTACCTCCAAACTACCAGAGAACTGCAAGATGCAAGGTGGTCCAGTCCACCTTGCTTGACCTCCAGGTATTTGGGGAGGAAGAGAATCTGTGCCATGCTGGTCATCCCTGCTGAATGTTTGTTTCTTGTAAGGTTTCTCCCACAGTCAGTGGCAGCTCCGCTACCGAAGTGTGGAAGCAGCTGTGACTGCCATGTCCCACAGTGAGCAGTCTGTGTTTGCCGTTCTCTTCACAGAAGCAGGTGGGGCAGGCTGTCACCCCCAGTCATAGCTTGCTCACTCCTACGCTGGATTTGCCTATGTGGCCAGTTGACTCAAGACCTCATCTCTCATTTTCTGTTTCAAAAGCCTGAGCAGCCTTTCTGAGATGGCTCTGATGGGATGAGAGCACTTGGGAGAGAGCTGGAGTGAGAGCGTTGGTTTTGACTTTAGTTTCCTGATCTTCATTTCCCTTGCTGTTCCAGCCTCACTCAGTGCGAACAGCTGAAGGCCTGTCATGGCGCTGGAGCAGGATCCTCCCCAGTGCGCCTGAGTTCAGGAGAGGGAAGAGAAGTGGATATCTTACAGATGCTCACGAAGGCAAAGGATGAATACACAAAGGTGGGTCTCTGTTCTTCCTTGCGGTCATACTTCACCACAGCGACAAGATCGTCACTGCTGCAAAAGCCAACTGGGGGAGATCGAGAGGTTCACTTTTAGTAGGACTGTAGACTGTTTTCTAAAGTAAAATAAAAGATAGCCCAAGAAGTCAACAGCCTCCACACAAGCAAATCGTATTCAGTTTGAGGACTTAATACATTTACAGTAGCAACATGTAAACAAGTCATGTCTTCATTGGTGGGGCAGGCCCAGAATCCCACAATCTGGAAGCTGAAGCAGGGACGGTGAGTTTCCAACCAGCCTGGACTACAAAGTGAGATTTATCTCAAAACCTCAAAGCATGTGCCCCAGCAACGTGGCTCGGTGGGCAGTGAACCTGAGTTTGATCCTCGGGACCAACATGATGGAAGGAGAAAACGGACTTCCACAAGTAGTCCTCTGACCTCCACACATGCGCTGTGCTGCCCTCCCCATGAATAAATGAAAGGTAATAAAAACTGCTAATCAAGACAAAAGGCATAAAAGTAGACGGAAGTATCTGCCCTGTTGTTAGCTAAGGATTAAGAGGATTGAATGTGGGGGCTGGAGAGGTGGCTCAGTGGTTAAGAGCACTGGCTGCTTTCCCAGAGGACCCGGGTTCAATTCCCAGAGCCCACATGACAGGTCACGGCAGTCTGTAACTCCAGTTCCAGGGGTTCTGACACCTTTGCACCAATGCACATAAAATAAAATTAAATAAATAAAAATTAAAAAATTAAAAATAAAGATTGAATTAAAGCTGTCAGTTCTCTTAAGTCCGAGGTGATTTCTAAATAAATGCCACTGTTTTCTTCTCCTTTTCCAGGAACAGGTGAACTGGTAGAAAGGGGAAAATAGGCAAGAAAGAGTAGCGGGGAACTGGGAGAGGGGTGCTGTAAAAACCAGCAGTATTGACTGGAGATAAAGTAGGGGGTCATGAAGCAGCTGTACTTGATGCTAAAAATTGGTTATGAAAATTTAGGATACTGTGAATTGTTAGAATTGAACATGTAGGATACTGTAGACTGTTGGTATTTATACATAGTACCAGCTAGACAAATAGGAAAGCTGAAGTACAGAGTTCAAACTGTGCCTCAAACCACAACCCAAGAAAAATCTCAGATGTGTAAGAAAATTCAGGTTCCAGAAGAAAACTTACATGGAACTTTTTGCAATCTAGGAAAAAAGAATTATTTTTAACTGTGCCTTAAAACTTAAAACCAATTCATTTCAACTATATAAAAAATTAATATGTTGAAAGTTTTTAAAAATATATAAAAACAACAACAACAAAACAAAAGGCTGGGCAGTAGTGGCGCACACCTTTAATCCCAGCACTCGGGAGGCAGAAGCAGATAGATCTCTCTGAGTTTGAGGCCAGCCTTGTCTACAAACCAAGTTCCAGAACAGCCAGAACTGTTACACAGAGAAACCCTGGCTCCAAAGACAAAAACAGAACAAAACAAACAAGTAAAATGAAATGTAACAAATGTGAAGAAATATTGACACCTAAAAACTAAGAAGTGGGTTAAATCCCCTTAAAATTGAAACATGAAAGATTAACGCTTTCTAGAGAAATAAAATAAAATTGAGAAAAAAAATCTTAGAATTTGGAAGATGTTAGGAATATTTCCTAACTGAGCCTCTCTGCTGGCACAAAGAACTCCAGTCAAACCAGATAAGACCGAATCAAAAATGCCCATGTTTAATGAATGCCACACACTTGGGTGGCTGGGAGCACGGCGGGGGGGGGGGGGGGGGGGGATGATGGGACAGGCGGGAGAGCACATGCAAAACCCGAAACCACGTGTTCCTTCTCTGTGTGGCTGCCTAAATACCCTGTGGGAGTGGTCACAGTTCACATGTGGAGGTCAGAGGACAGCTTTCTGTCTTGTAGGTTGTGAGTTCTAGGAAGGAACTCAGGTCATTGAAGGTTCAGGAACTAAACTCAGGTTGTGGTCCCTTTTCTCACTAGCTGTCTCCTAGGCCTCACACTGGTAATATTCTGTTTACATTCTTCTTGTTAGGTGAACTCCTGGGCTCTGTGGGCTTTCTATGACATGGTCTTTGTGGTGTTCTATAAGGACTTAGAATGGACATCTGCTTCCTGAAAGTGTCTCCCTGCCTCTCCTCTCCTTCCCCACCCACCCAAACAAGATCAGACTTTCAAGGTTATTTTCAAATCCTATCATGTGAGTAGTGCCTGAGCTAACCAGCTAGACATAGGTGGTTCTCTGATTAGCATCGACCACATTAGAAGCCTCCTCCCGTCTGTGCTGTCACCGCTCATACATGCATGTGGGCATGTGGGGCACACACAGACAATGTGCAGACCATCAGTAGAATGGGTCTGGTCTGTAGACGTGAAGAATGGAAACAGTAGTAAGAACACAGGATTTTTCCCTCAGAGTTCTTCTTGTGAAAGGTGTCTCCATTTTTGGACATGTTAAGGAAGACATAGTGGAGATGTTATGAAGGAATTTCATGTCTCTTGGTAAGGCTTAAATGAAAACTTCTGAGATCCCTTCTGTCTCTGGAGCTTGCTGGGGAATTCAGACTTATTTTTAAATTAAGCTTTTTGATTTAATTGAAAAGTAAAATTTGTATAAATTAAGGCATGCAACATGATGTTTTGATGTATATATGCATTGTGGGATGGCTAAATCAAGCTTACATACATAGCATTTTTGCGGTGAGAAAACTTAAAACCTCCTCTCAGCCTAGAAGAGTTGTGCTCTTCCAGATTCCACATGTAAGTGACGGCATTGCTATTTGTCTTTCTGTGCTGGCTTGACTTCACTTAACATAGCTTGTCCACGTGATCACAAATGGCAAGACTACTTTTTCCTTTTTTGAAAATTGAATTGTGTGTGTGTGTGTGTGAGAGAGAGAGAGAGAGAGAGAGAGGAGAGAGAGGTTTCATTTACCCATTGATCTGTTGACACATATTTAATTGATCCATGTCTTGGCTGGATGCCGCAATGAACAAGGAAGTACAGATGTCTCTTGGACATTGCATTTTCAGTGCCCAGAAGTGGGGTTTGTTAGGCCTTCTGGGGTGTGTGTGTGTAGATAGATAGATAGATAGATAGATAGATAGATAGATAGATAGATAGATAGATAGATAGATAGATATAGATAGATAAACCAGGATTCCCTTTGCTCCACAGCCACACCAACACTTCATTATCTTTTGACTTTTTAAAATTAGTTTTATGTGTGTGCCCTTAGAAGTCAGATCTCCTGGAGCTAGGGGTATGGATAGTTTGTGAATGCTGGGATCCAAACCTGTGTCTTCTGGGACAGCAACTAGTGCTTTTAACTTTGAGCCATGTCTCCAGCCCCTCTTTCAGCTTATACATTCTACCTGGGATGACGTGAGGTCTCATTGTAACTTTGATTAGCATTTCCCTGTGATTAGGGTCGTCATTTTGAGTTCAGACCGGGCTGTGTAGTAAAACCCTGTCTCAAAAAAAGGGGAGGAGAAAAGATCTAAGGAATGATGTACAATGAGAGGCAAAGTTACCTCAGCGCGAAGGAAAGGTGGGGAAAGTCAGTTTTCTCCGTTTAAAATAGACAGTCTATAGAATTAACACCATCGTCTTGTAAATGGCAAGAGGGGCTAGCACTTCGTGAGTCAGTGTCTTTGTGTTCTTGCCTTGCTTTGCCTGCCCTGCTCCTAGGAAGACAGCAGTTGACCCACCCGTGCAGCGACACCCCCATCACTGTCGCTCACTTGAGAAGAACGTAAAAATAACATTGTTTGACTTGAAAACAATTCCACACTCTATTCGATTCTAATGCCCAATGGCCAGAGAATTGACGGAACTCTGGAAAAATGTAGGTAGACTTTTGTGTGACTGATCTACAAGACAGGTGCACATGGTGGCACCCAATCCCAGACCTGTGCCCTCGAACAAGAGGATGTGCTCTAATAGCTGGAAAGCCCCTTGGTGCCTGTCACTCCTGCTTTGGCAGACGTGGCTGCTGCTGTTTTCAGGTGTGAGGCAGCTGAAGCAAACACTACAGAGTCTGTAGCATAGAAGGTCCTGTTGTATTGATTTATTTGATGTTTTAACAAAATAAACTGCAACATTATTGCCAGGCTCTTTTGTTATGAGTCCTACTATTAAGCCATTGCATGGTTGGTCAGATTACCAGGTGATAATGAGTCAGTATTTGAAATGATGAGGCTTCTCTCATCTGTTTGTGCAATTCTAATTTGTAGTTCTTGGCTCAGAACACTTCATCTAAATTATTCTGTTTATGCAAGAAGCCATCTAGGAAATAAAGATGGTGTTAGCAGTTTTTAAATCAGCAGTTTGGGACAGCATTTCTTGTGGCCCATACAGGTTTAAATGCTTGGGTTAAACATTTGTAGCAGCTCCCTGTACTCTACTCTCTATTATTTCTGTGATTTCTCACCATGGAAACCTATTAGGCTGGTTGTCTTAAAACTTCTTAAGCAAACAAATAGCCTTCCAACTGTCCAAGAGCGTGTGAGTCCTCAGCGCTCACTGACGTTAGTGCTCGTATTTTAGGGCAATGAATTACACACACACACACACACACACACACACACACACACACACACACACACACATTTGTAGTTGACTTCTACTCAAATATAGTTCCCATCAGAAAAGTAGAAGAGATTATCCTTCATGCATCTACCAATTAGTTAAGCAAGAAAGGGGGTAAGAACACTAAAGCTTCTTTTATTTCCATCACAGATGAAATGTTTGTGTCTTTTCTATTCCAGTGTAAGAGTTGTTCTGAGCCAAAACAGATGACCAGCTCTTCTGCCATCTGTGACAACCCCAAGCTTATCAAGCCTGTGCCTGTGAGACCCAGTAGCAGCCAGAGGCTGCAAGAGCCCCCACCCAACAAGGTATGAGGCTTCTGCTTTTAGTTTCCTTGTTGGTTTGTTTTTGTTTTTTTAAAACATATTTTTCATTTTGGGGATTAAAATATAATTGCATCATTTTCCCCCTTTCCTCCCTCTAACCCTTCCCTTGTAAACTCTCTTTGTCTTCTCTGAAATTCATGGCCTCTGTTTAATTCCTAAATATTATATATTTCTAAATATTTAAGTACAACCTGTTCAGTCCAGATCATTTATTATGTATATGCATATAATGTTACTCATATATACATGTTTTCACGGCTGACTATTTGGTATTAGATAACTAATTGGTGTGCTCTTTCCTGGAGGGGAGACAATTTCTCCTGCTCCCAGCATTTCTTAGGTACCTGTAGCTCGTTGTCTAAGAGGGAGACCCCTGAGGTCACCCCTTCCACGTCAACTCTTTGTCTAAGAGGGGGACCCCCGAGGTCACCCCTTCCACGTCAACTCTTTGTCTAAGAGGAAGACCCCTGAGGGTGCCCCCTTCCACATCAGCATGCCTCTGTTGCTATCATGCCACTGTTCACGAGAGTTAGGAAATGAAGACAGCTAAATGTCCTTCAGCTGACGCATGGATAATGAAAATGTGGTGCATGTACATGATGGAATACTGTTCAGCTGTAAAAATCTGAAATCATGAAAAATTTTGGTAAAATGTTTAAAACTGGAAAAGCTAATATTGAGTAACCCAGACCCAGAATGACAGACGTTACATGTTCTCTCATCTGAGGCTCCCAGCCCCAGATCTCCCAATCTGGGTATACAACCTGGAGTAACTACAGAAACCAGGGAAACCCTGTGCTTATCTGGGGTCCCTCTGGGAGTCTCAGAGAGCTTTTCCCACGTACTGCAGGGGAGGGCCTGGCGTTGCTGAAGGACACCCAAGGTCAGTGGACAAGGGCAGAGTCTTGTTGCATTGTGAGTCTGAACTGTGGGGCACGGGTGCTCTTCCTCAGGGACTGTTGAATTTACCACATGCTGGGCTTGTGGCTCGTGAGCTGAGTGAGACTCCTTAGATCATATATTATTAAAACATGTTTCTGAAGAACCATGTTTTCTCTAGTTCCATGCATAAACCTCTGGGTCCATATTCTGGGCTAGGTATCTTCTCGGACACTGGAGGAGCAGCCACCACGGCAGCGCTATCATATGTAGCCTGTCTGAGCACTACACTGTACCAGCAATGCCAGCATGGGTGTGCAGCATGGCTTGTCTACTCTGGATTAGCTTGGGCCAGGGAGTAGTCAAAGCCCCCCAGGCCTGAGGCGGTGTGTGAGTTCTGTGCTATTCAGAACAGGTAGCTGAGACAAAATCTGCCGATGAGCAGGGTCCATTGTTGCCTGTGAAGAAAAGGTGTCTGTTCTTCCATCGTTACTCCTGCGTAAAGAGATGGTTTGCAAGGAATTGGTTTAAATCATTTCTGAAAATGAGCATGAGCCAAAGACATAAAATCTTGTTTTGAATTTTTCAAAAAAGAAGTATTTCCTAACTTATTTTAGCTTTCCGTTACTTTCCATGAGAATTTATTTCATTTTAGCAGTTAAACCAAGCTTGTACTTGGACTTTAGAGCGGAGCTTCTGTTTTTAGGCAGAAGGTGTGGAAGGAGGACCAGCTCCGGGGCAGGAGGGCAGGAGGGCAGGCGTGGAGGAGTGGCCAGGCATTGTACACATCTGGTCCCGTGCGTCAGATTAAAATCCTCATTTCTTTCTAGCCTTAGCTCTCTACAGTTCTGTGGAAAGCAACCAGGAGCCCAGAGCTCTTACCATCTGCTTGTCTCTAGTACCTTTTGTTCTCAGCGAGCCTAGATGGACCCTGGCTGGAGAGATGGCTGTAGAGATTGCACATGTAGCTTGTGCAGTCTTGGGCTATACAGTGTCATTTGTCCCCTAATCTGTGAGCTGCAGACCCGTCAAGGATCACATGCATGTCTTATCAAGTGAGCAGAAACTGGTGTAACGGCAGCCTTGGGGGCCGGGAGGGGAGAGTGCTGTGCAGATATTAAACATTTCAGAGGTCTCAGGCTTTTCGAGTTAATAAATTGCACCTCTGTCATTGATCCTTTGTAAACAGAAGAAACCATCAGTTAGCTGAGTTATGCTTCACAGTCTCCCGCTCCCATAACCAAAGTATGTGAGCCTATTTTTGGATATCTTTTTTTTCCCCCCAGACCTCGGACCCTGAGCCCCAACACTTATCTTTGACAGCTCTGTTTGGGAAACAAGACAAAGCTCCCTGTCACGAAACTCTGAAATCTTCCCAGACCTTCGTCCACCACCATCACCACCACCTCCACCACCACCAGCATCAGCAGCAAGAACAGCTTCTAGTTCGTCAAGGAGTCACATGCTCCCTGCCCTATGAAGAGCCCAGAAAGCTCTCACTCCCAGTGGAGAAGCAGCTATGCCCAGCCATTCAGAAACTAATGGTCGGAAACACAGGGCTGCACCTGCTGCCACAGCACCCTGAACAGTGGCCCTGTGAAAGTGGCAGCCCCAGTCATGTGGGGGGAGTTCCTCCCTGTACTGTCCAGCTGGGGTCCCCCTGGAACGGTAGGACTGCCTGCTGTGCACAGAGCACTGCCCGCTGTGCCCAGAGCACTTGCAGAAACCACAAGCTACTAGAGCAGCTTCAAGGTGCCTCTGGGGCAGCGCACAAGTGTAAGCCCTGTGCACCTGCCAGGCTGTCTGCAGCCACTCAGGTGACTCCGGGCCAAAATGCAGCCCAGTCACAGCTGGTATACTTCGGCGGTCCCCTTCCTCCTCCCACACCAGGACATGAAGCTCTCAGGAGGGAGCAGTGTGCACTCCCAGCACACGTGCTGCCCTTCTCTGGCAGCCAGGAGAGCAGCCCCAGTGTGCTCCCCACTCAGGAGCTGCTGAGAAAGCTCCAGGCCGTACATCAGGAGCAGCAGCTCCAGGCGGTCCCCCGGCCAGCCTTAGCAGCCAGGTTCCCCATGTCAGCCCAGGGCTCAGGGACAGAAAAGCCCTTGGAAGCCTGGGCCAGCAAGACATCCAGCATGGAGAAACAGGCTCCTCCTCTGCAGGTAAGTATGTTCTGGACGATCGCTGCCATAGTAATGCATTGGGCTTTGTTCTGCTATGGGGAGCGTTTCCATCGAGAACAGCTACCCACAGCCCCCTTGGTGTGTCTCTTTGTCTTTCACCTTGCCTGGAAAGAGAAGCTTCTCTCCTCTTACAGTCTGGTGTCCTCTGCCATTTAGAGGTGGTTGTAAAGTTCAGTCTTTACCATGTCATGAGCCCCCTGAAGACCAGCCCAGATGTGACTATGACGACCCATGGCAGTTGGCACTAACATTTTGGAATGGAAACACCTGACTGATTTTGTTTTCATCCTATAGTTGATTATTGCTTGCTCTTTGACTCGATGTATGATTCTGAGTGCTTCTACATACATGTTAGTCGCCACCTTACTACACAGTAGTAGAGAAAGAGGACTCCACATCCAGCAGCCACGACCTTGCAGGTTTCTGAAGTAAACAACATAGCAGTAAAGGTGTTGCTGTTTTTATCACCTTCTAGGTGATCAGTATTGTGAAGACCAGGCAGAAACACGTGTACCACCCACAAACTGCCTGAGAAGGGAACACTGTCATTTCTAGAAATAGCGTGTCTTTCTGGGAGGATAGTGGTCTGTACCCGTCAGCACCTGGGACAGTCAGGAACCAGAAGCCAGGGTCTATTGATCTTCTGCCTATAGTGGCATCTGAGGGTCTGACCAGCTCTGTTTCCCTTGGGTTGGCACAGAGTCCCTGAAAACGTGTGCTGACTTTAAAGATCAGAAAGTTATCCCTACTTATTATATATGTGTATGTTTATGTAAGTATATATCTACACATACATACATATATAAAAGACTAACGGTGTGACATGTATACATATTATATACATGCATATAATATGTATATATACATAATGTATATATGTCACACTGTTGGTCTTTTTGATAGGTTTTATCACATAGTAGCTCCTCAAAAATTGTTCACATTTTTTTTAAACAAGGGCCCATGGCACAAACCGTGTATGTTTGGGTATGTGAACCAGGTCAAGGCATTCATCTTTATGAAATCCCAAATGCAGGTACTTTCTGTTGCACACTGAGGCTTTGTCCTCACTCTCAGTGCACCGCAGGCTGTTGGCCCCTTTTAAATGGCTGCTTTCATTTCTCTTCGCTGATTTAAAATAAGAAAACTGGGGCTAATAATCAGACTTAAATTTCTGCATATACAATTCTTTGTTTTTAGTTCTCACAAATGTCAGGAACCAAATAAGGAGTGTGTGCATTCTGCCAGCCCACGCTGTGCCCCTCCTCCCTCTGGGAGCATCAGCTCTCAACACCTCTCCTTGGGATAGCAAATAGGGAACGCTAAAAGAAACAAGAGCCTGTCTTCTTCTGGGCCGTTTTCTGCCCCCAAAGATGCCAAGGGAGTGATGATAAAATTATAGCCACATCTAAATTGCTGCCTCTCTGCTTCCTTCTCATGAGTGTTGGAGTGCTTGGAGGCTGTGAAATAAGGTACTTTCTGTCACCTGAGTTAGAGACACATGGTAGCTGTAGGAGTCAGTCAGACCCAGTTCAGAATGTCACTTGCATAATTGGGAAAGCCATTAGAAAACTTAGTTTTAGACCTGCCAGCCAAGGGAATTAGATAGATTCAGCAGACAGATGGGTCATGGTGCTCCAGGCTCCATGTGCCCGTGCCTTGCTCTTCATCCCATGATCTAGCCCCTCATCTTCACCCTTTCCCTGTCTCCATCCCCATGCCAGCCAGGAGAAGCAGAAGGCATGCTCTCTGTAGAAACGCAGAGAAGGACCAGAGGGGGCAAACCCACAAGTCACAGCTCCTCCTAGTCCCAGGGGAGGTGTCTCCTTGAAGAGCTAGGGTTGGGAGCTGTGTGTGCATCTGACAAGCACATGCTGCCACTCCCAAAGGTGAGGGGACCTCGGAGGGCAAGGCAGTGGACAGCAGGTGCCGAGCAAAGCCGGCAATCTTAAATGCATGTTACCTGAAAATGAAACTCTCACCAGGTGTCTAGCTTCATACACAGAGGTCATGGCATCACAGGGGGTTCCAGGGTTGTCTAGTAGCCACTGAGGATGGAACAGGAACAGATCTGTCTGCCGTTCCCACCCACGGGATGCGGGATGGTTCCAACCAAGCACTCCTCTGCCGCCATTGTGAACAGGGTCTTTTATCATTGGAGCTCCGCTTTGTGGGTTGTTTCCTAACCCTGTCTTGTGTGCATGTCTTTGCTGTAAGCAGATCACCTCAGCTCAGTGTATCCCTGCTCCAGTGACTTCTCTGCTGATGCCCCCTGTGGTTTTCACACAGTCCACCTGTGCCCCATTGAGGGAGACTGAATCCGGGCTCATGCCCCTAGGAGGCCAAGAACTTCCTGCTGCCTCCTCCAGCCTCCTTTTGCCCCTACAGAACTGGGAATCCTCCACTGTGGCCAGCAGGCCCCTCACCAGGCTGCAGCTCCAGGAGGCACTGCTGAACCTCATCCAGGTAAGGCTGTTGACCTAACAGTGGGCCCCATGACAGACTAAGTTGACTGATGCCTTCTTTGGATGTCATAAAAGTAACCCCCACACACACCAACACCTTCTAAACAGTTAACTGATGATATTTAGAGTACTACTTGGGGTATGATATGTGTCAAGACTTCAAGAGATTTGTGACTTGCAGGAACAAGTCAGGCCTCCTAGCTACCAGCTGCAGAAAGGAGGGAGCATGTGATGGATGCCTGGCCCGCCAGGGTACTCTGGGAGCTCACTGTTGGGAACAAGCTCAGAGCCATCTTGGGCAAGCTGCAGGTATAAGCTGCACCATCTACGACTGCTGTGAACATAGCTCAGCTATGGTTTTGAAACCCACTGCTCACCAGAGGATGGAATGATAGAACACCTTATCAGCCGCACCTTGGGTGTCTCTGCTAATACAGTGATAGGAACTCATACCCAACTGTGGGCCATGCACTATTTTAAGCTTAATAATTCACTCAGTGCCTATAGGAAACCCTATTAATATGGGCCAGTGAGATCAGGTAAAGGTACTTGCCACCAAGCCTGATGACTCCCCTAATGGAAGAAGAGAGAATGTTGTCTTTGACCACATGACCACATGCCTCCACACATAGCCCACCACACATATGTACACATACACACACAGAATAAGTATAAAAAATTTAGACCCTCATATTTGATTCTACAGACAAGGAAACCGAGGCTTGTGTTGGTCTGGTGTTACCCTGAGCCTGCTTGCAGAGTTCACGTCAACTGTTGTGTGGACCATGAAAAGTAATGTTCCGAGAGTAGACCAGCATGTAACGGAGCACGTACGGAGTGAATGATAGGCCTTGGAAAGGATCGTGTCTGAGCCTCACAGAAGCAGACACCTCAGCTAATGTGTTTCAGAATCTTCTTCGCGTGGGCAGTCTTGAAAGTGCAGTGTTCATGGCCAGGCGGCTGCCTGAGGGCAGGCCAGCCGCTGTGGTGTCTGCTTCTGTTGATGTCTAATCCCCAATAGTGAAAACATTTTTAAAATAGTGTTTTAGAGGGAACCCAAAGGACAGTGCCAGAAGGAAGCATCCGAGTCTGGGAGCAGAATGGCAGCCTAGTGTGAGCCCTCCTAACCTAAGTGTGTTACTCATCCTAAACACATGCCACGATAGCAGTATGGCCCACCTGCTCACAATAAGTTCATGAGAATTATAGAGCAAATATCTGTACTTTATTTACTGGAACAGTAAGGGAAACCTAAACGTGTATTTAGATTTGAAAGATTCTTGCTTTTTCTGGCTCATCCCTGCCTGGTCACATTACCCCAAAGCCATGTGTTGTGACTTAGACACGTCACACTTCTTGTTGTGGATACTGTCTTTCTGATAGTGCTAAAAAGTCACTTGGGCGTCTTTGTAGGAAAAGCAGAAATAACATCTCCTTCTTCATGGTGTGAGTGTGTCTGGGGAGGCAGGAGATCGGGAAGGGGAGTGTAGGGCTGCAGAAGCTTCCACAGACTTGAGTGGGTGGGGGCGCCTCTAGAGTTAACCAAGAGAACCATTGCTTAGACCCAGGGTTCTCTCCCCACCTCAGTGAGACAGCGAGCTCAGAGACTATCTGCTGCTGTGCGTTTACCAAAGCCAGAGACTTGCCACAAGTCATGGGAACAGCCATACTGCCTTTGGGAAGGTACCAATGAGCTATGCTGTGCTTAAAATCCCCATGAATGCTCAAAACTGCACAGACATGGGGGCACCCCGGAGGAATTTTAGGAAGGACCAGCCACCTCCTAAGCTGTTGCCAAGGCATTATGACTCATCCCTCCTGGCCCATCTGCACACAGCACAGCTGGCTTCCGCATGGCGGGATTGCTATCTGTGTCGGGTGCTATGAGCACATGGACTTTGCATGCGGACTGTAGAATTCAGCAGCTCTGTCCCAACCTTGCCTCCAGCCCCTTTCCATCCACACGTATAGGCCAACCCTGCTGGCTGTCAGCACGGACAGCAGAGGTAAGAAAGGCACTGAACCCGAGGCCAGTTCAGCTCCAGGCAGGAAGCCTTGGCTTCTGCTGCTCAAGTGACAGTCCCCTGGGCCTGTTGGCTTTGTTTTTCAGAATGATGACAGCTTCTTAAGCATAATCTATGACACCTATCTCTTCAGTGTGACACAAGCGGCCATGAGGAAAGCCACGTAACCAACTACAGGAGAGCAAAGACCGTGAGGGTGGACTCTCTAGGTCCTTCCTGTGGACTGGTGGGACCAAACATGTTTCTGCCTTTTTAACAAAGTATAGTAATACAAAGTAAAATGTTTTTGTACTGTCAAATATCTTGGGGGTTTTTTGTTCCTTGTATTTGAAGAATTCCATCTTCCTGTATACAAATTGAGTGGGTAGATGATTCGAGCTCAGTTCATATAAGATTAAATTTTTCCTACATTTATAAGGCCATTTTAAAAAGAATTTGGGCTCTTCATAGGAGAGGATGTTCTCAGAGCCGTTTATTAATAGCTCAAGCTAAAGAGAGCAATTTCCTGGTGTTAGGCTCTGTGTGCCATGGTGCTCGATAACCACCAGGGGGCAATATTACCCCACAAGTCATCTACTAAGGGTTTCATGAGCTCTTAGAAGTCAACCTTTCATTTGTAAAGCTCTGTTCGGTGTGTTTCGTCTGAGCCTTTGGAGAAAGAATCTTTCTGAGGGCGTTTCTGGCCAGTGTCTATCTAGGAGCTGTCACCAGTGGCCCAAGACATGAAGCAATGGTCACGTTTCTCAATTCAGGATACTCCTTGAGGCCCAAACAGCTCTTGCTTTCAAACAGACACTCAACTCACATTTAGAAATGGTGCTGAAGGGAGGTCGCATGAGAATAGGTAGTGACTATTTGTGGGCAGAAGGTCAACGATTCTCCGAGCTCTGTGGAGTCCTCTGCTGTGTCCTGTGCAGAGATAAGAAGCAGAAGAGCCTGGCAGTCCCCGAAGGGCGGGCGAGTGTGGAAATTGACCCCTGCTGAATATGCACAATGAATAAAGCTTCATGTCTTTACTGCCTTAGATATTCCTGGATTGTAAAAAGATCTTTGGGTTAGTGCTTCCTAGAAGAACCTTATTCTTTCTATGGAGAGTTTAAAATGGAGGCCGGGATGGGGGTGCAGGTTTCCTTCCAACTTCTGATGCCCAGACCAGGACCAGAAGCCTAGCAGCAGGGGACATGACCTGTCCTGTAGGAGGGCTGGCAGGCTTTCCCCTAAGGAAGAATGGCGGACTGAGGAGGAGCTGCCCTCTGTCCGGCTTCGCTGTGCTGTGCTTTGTCCCACATCTGCTGCGTCAGCCTCTGGAAGGGATGCCTCCCGTATGTCATCCCACACTGCTGGAGCCCATAAGTATCTCGCAAACACTCGCCAGTAATTATACCTGCCTCCACTCCACAGTCTCGTAAGGAGAAGGAAGCCAGAGAGACGTCTGTGCTTCTGTGGTCCTAAGTCAGTAAAAACAGCATCACTTTGGTAACATGTCTACTAAAATTGGAGCAATATTAGGCTGGGAATATGGCCCTGTGGAGAGACTTCCCTACATAAGGTTCTGGGCTCAATCCCTAGCACTTAAAGAAAACAAACAGAAAAAAAAATGTGGCTTGGTGATAAATGTAAGCAAAATAAAATCATGGAGAATGTTTTAACATTCTATAATTGCATGTTTAAAGATGCTTCTGCAGCCAGAGAAAGATGAATTTCATTCCTAACATTTCTGATGTATTTGTGTCAATGGGTAGCTTTATTTTATGAAATTGTTTCGCTTTCTTCACATGAATGAGTAAAACTGTAGCAGCAGCAGCAGCTGCTGCCCTTGGCAGAGCAAGCCAGGATGGGAGGTCAGAGGCCATGCAGCCTTTTTAAACCAGTGCTACAGGCGTCTGTTTTGACAAAATGGTGCGTTCTCCATCGTCCATTGTTCTAAGTCATCTTAAAAGCGGCAAGCCAATTCCTTTAGACCAAAGATGGCCACCCGCAGAACAGTCAGGATGGGTGCTTCCCTCCTTACCTCAGCAGGCCAGAGTTGTCTACGGAGCCCCATGGACACAGGAAGAGACAGATCAGAATGGTTTTCTAGGCACCCAGGACTGCTCTTCCCGTGTAAATTTCCTCTTCCTGTGCCACGTCCTGAACCCAAATTCAGCTTCCACTTCATGGTCTCTGTCCCAGCAGCTGTTTTGACCACCTTGGATTTCAGGTAGAACCTGGAATACTGTGGCTAAGGCAGCTTCATCCGGTGCGGTGGGTGTCACCTTGCAGAGCCAGGGGAGTCAGGTGGAACATGAGTGGGGTCCCTTGGCCCTGCCTTCAGCTCCTGGACCAGTCCCTTTATGAGACCCCTTATTCATGAATTAGAGACCTCACGGAGTCCAAAAGACTAAACTGTCATAGTCCAGGGCTACGTGACCGTCATTGGGAGGGACCCACAGCTGCTCAGGGCGGCGGCTCCTAACATCGCCCTGACAGCATTACCTGAGGGCCACCTTGCTGTGTCCCCCTACTTTACTGATGCGGTGGAAGCAGTCTTGTCCCTTCTTTATGAAGGAACTCGTGAACTGCGGCGCTGATGTCACTGTATTCCTGTGTGCGACCCTGGCTTAAGTTAAGTTCCTGTCATTGTGACCTCAAGCCTGAGATGAATCCACTTGAAGGATAAATACTTTCCTTTGGGACACAGTTCCACGGGTTTCAGTGCGTGGCCGGCTGGCTCTGTTGATGTGAGATCTCTTGATGAGAGGTAGAAAGCCAGGGTGGAACAAAGCTTTTACCTTGTGGCAGCCGGGAAGCAAAGAGGAAGAGGAGGTCTGTGCTGGCCAGATCTGTGTCATCTTCACACAAGCTGGAGTCATCACAGAAGAGGAAACCCCAGTTCAGAAAAGGGCTCCCTAAGATAGGGCTGTAGGCAAGCCTGTAAGCCTGGGGGAGGGCCGAGCCCATTGTGGGTGGTGCCATCCCTGAGCTAGTGGTTCTGGGTTCCGGAAGGAAGCAGCCTGAATGAGCCATGTGGAACAAGGCAGTAAGCAGCACCGACCACACCCCCCCCCCATGGCCTCTGCATCGGCTCCTGCCCCCAGATTCTGGCCCTGCTTGAGTTCTGTCTTGGCTTTCTTCAGTGATGAGCTATGATGTAGAAATGCACACCAAATAAACTCTTTCCTCCCCAGCTTGTTTTTGGTCATAGTGTTTCTTCATAGTCATAGTAACATTAATTAAAACAGGGTCCCAGAAGTATCCCCTCCAAGGGCCTGCCTCCCAAGCCTCGTTTCCTTTTGCCCTGTCCACTGCCTCCCAGGAATATCACATATTGGGGACCAAAGCCTTTAACACATAGGTCTTCGGGGGACATTTCAAATGAACACTAGGGCAAGCAGCATTTTAACTTGCTAAGTCAGGGAAAGCAGTACTGTCAATAGTTGTGTAGGCCCCAAACATCCTAAAGACATACCGTTCTACCTCGCCACTTAGACCAGGCAAGGTGGCCACTGCAGGGAGAGAACCTGTGTTTGCATCTTCAAGAACTCTGGCATGATAGCTAGTCCTGCTGCTTCTTGGCCACTTGCAACCAGCTCTTTCCAGCCCTGTCCAGAGCTAGACCTGTAGCTCCAAACAAGACCTCCCACCACCCATAAGGCTCTGGGAAGGTGTCGAAGAGCCAGAGACCAGAGTGAAAGGCTAGAAAATGCCACTGTGTGGACTTGATGGCTATTGCAGCCATTCCATCACAGCTGTAGGTACCCACACTGGCCCACCCCAAGAGGTCCCTATCAGCAGGTCAAGGAAGGGGAGGCGCTCACGGGGCCCCACCCTTTATCTCTGAAATACCAGCTGTGATTAATAGACTCTGGGAGAGGGGAACCACTTTAATCATCTTTAGATGTGTACCCATTGCTGAGCCCAACAGGTACTTCCAAATCCATGGGCACATAGGCGGCCCTGGGATGTCAGGGAGTCACAAGGCAAAAGGAATAGACCGAAACACAGATTTACTGGGAATAGGGTTGGCAGGAACGATAGAAAGTGGCAGTAAGAGTGGTGAGCATGCAATGCACACATGTGAGATTGTTTAAAAACAAATTTAATTCATAAAAAGATAAAATAATAGCGTATAAAGTATAGAAAACTTAGCATTTAAAAAGAGAGCGAGAAAGGCCCAGGGCAAAGCCGCCCAGGCTGAAGGAACTCCCTAAGGACACAAGTTGTTGGTGTCATTCTGCTTTGAGGCCCAGGGACAATTTCCTCTTGAGCAAGATTGGTATGAATGGGAACCAGTACACCTCTCCTCCAGAAACCCCAGCCCTGAGCATCTTAGCCTATCCTGGTCCCTCATGGGTATTAAAGAAAACACACCGGTTTTGTATGGTTGGCTACTTCCCTGAGCCCTTTGTGTGGTGCTAAGGATGGGAAGTGTACATAAAAAAAACGAAGCACTCAGCCCTGGGCCTTGCTGCCTTCAGCCATCAGCACAGAGAAGACAAGCCTGACTGGAGTGTTGGGGTGACACAGACAATGGGGTCCCAGGCTGTGGGGACAAACCTGCTGCTCACACTTGCAGCCAAGAGCCCCTCCCCCTTCCGATAACGTCTGCTTCATCCAGACAGGGCCTTTTTCCCTGTTTTCGGAGGAGTCAGTTTGCTTCCCAGCTTTGGAGGGTTGAGTCACGGCTAAGGTTAATTTATCATTGGCAGCCAGCTGGTTGTAGCCTTGCTTTGTCATGTGAAGTTGGCTGACTGCACGTATCGGGAAGCCTTTCCAGCGTGGTGCTGAATACTTGACTTGCAGATTGCAAACGCTTGGCACTCCGAGCCTCTTACAATTAGGGAGCGAGAGGGGCGGTTACAGATTCTCGGTGTGTTTAACCCAACCTTGCTTATCCAGACAGATTTTTCACCAAATTTAGTTCTGAGTAATGTCTTCCAACAGCTTAGGGCTCTAAGAAAAGTACACAAATAAAAACCATGTGTGAAGACTGTGGTCTTAAACACCAACAGGGGGGAGAACAGCAGATCGCTGTTGGTAATGAATGGTCTCCAAGGGCCAGGCAGACAGCATGGGGGGGGGGGTACGCTGAGGCAGCTCTGAGTGCAGCTTAGGCTGAGTCCCCAGAGCTACTGGAGATGGAAATGAATGGAACTCAAAGCCTGGCAAGTTGGTGAGGGACACGGCAGAACGGAAGTAAAGGGTGTTCAAAATAGACAAGAGAAGAATGCCGACAGTTTTCCTCAGAAGTGTGAGGAGCAAGAGTAGAGTCCTAAGTACTTATGAAAAAGCCAAGCTGGAGGCCCACAGTCTTACGGGGAGAGTCAGGTGACCCTGGGGGTGATGAGAGCTCAGCTCTACAGACACTGATCAACACGAGGCCAGTTCCTCTCTGTGGCCTGCCAAGCAAGTGAGCACACCTCCCAGCCCCTCAACAGGTCCAGCTCCTTCCAGAGACCTGCCCTGCCCTCCAACCATCTGTCTGGTGGACACAGCACATGGGCACCCACACCATTCCAGGGCTTGAGACCAAGATGGCAGGTCTAAGATCTGGGCTGTCAAGGGCTATTTATCCCAAGTGATGCTGTGCCAAGGGTTGTACGGAGTGAGAATGACCTGGATTCCGGTTCTGCCTCGTCTCCTCCACCATGTGAGTGCAAGAAACTCTGTCTTTGGAGTGGGGGGTGGTTTCCATGGGCCTAGAATTGACACTTAGCTTGAACCACACATGTTTACAGTGTGTACCTGTGATCCTGTTTACAGCAGTTCTGCAGAATGTGTACCACTCGGCCTCAAAGGGGAGGCATGGCCTGGCTCCTCATCCTTGCTACCCAGAGTCTTCTCTTACAAATAGCTCGTGTGACAGCTTTGAATTTTCTGCCCATGACACTTTTCCAGACTCATGGGTTTCTTAAGTTAATTCCCCCACTATGTTCTTCCAGTGCTTCCAGAGTCAGAGAAAAGAGCCCCACACAATATCCATAGACAATGAACCCCGAAATCATAAGGGGCTCTATTCTGTGGCCTCCTCTTCACGTTCATGGCCATGCCCCATCAGATGCTGCCGTTTTATCGAAGTCAAACAGCCACCTTAGCTGAGAGGCAGCCATTCCTGGCTTTCCATCCTCCTCAGTACCTTTCCCAATCCTCCACTCTTCCTTTACTCAGAAAGAGTGTACCTGTGCAGCCCCAGATATCCAGAGAACACACCCGTCTTCCCATCTGCTGGAAATGGGCTGTCTCCCAAGCTCCTTGCCACACACTAAGTTGGGAGCTGCTCCATTTGCTTGTGATATCAATATGCATCCAGCCTTCTGTGCACAGGCTGTGGGCTGCACTGGAGACACCTCACAATCCAGGACAGAGGAAGGTTGATTATAAAACGGTATCACCAGGGTAATCATTATTGGGCTTGCACTATTGTGAAGAACGTGAAGCAAAAAGGAGGCAGGGCCAAAGGGTTCCAGGAGGAGGTGATGTCTGAGCAACTCATCAAAGGGGCAGAGGTTGGTGCTGAAGGCAGAAACCACAAAGGCAGGGAGCAGCAGCCACCCTGTTTGATGGGGGGGGGGGAGGAACAGGTAGAGTACGGACCACTGTGCTAGAATATAGAAGAGGAGGTGTGACTGAAGGAGGCCGTCTGGACCTACACACAGTGGGATCATGCGTGGATTCTAGCAGACAGGGATGCTCAGGTCCTCATCTTCTCTAGGATCCCTGGCAGCTGAGGAGGGGGACAAGCCCAAGAGAACATGAGCAGCTGTGGCAGTCAGACATCCATCTGCGAGGAAGGATCCAAGTAAATCACCTTTGCAGGAGACAGGGGAGGGGTCAACTGTCTCAGAGTTTGGTTTGTGTCTCTGTCTGTTAGCTCCGTTGCTTTGAGCCTGCAGGACAACCTAAACACACACACACACACACACACACACACACACACACACACACACACTTCAAGTCATTTTCCCCATTTGGATATTAAGGTAAATTATAGAAGTTAACTTGGTTCAAGAAATAACCAGGCTAGCTAAAAGATAAAACAATCATATTTTTATTTATTATAAGGGAAAAACTCATGAAGCAGGAACGAGAAGTCCAAGCTCAGCTGTGCTGTGAGGGAACCACAGAGAGAGAGCACCTGGGCTGGGTGCCAAAGCCCCACCCTACCTTGGTCCCACCTCCTAAAGATAATTGGTTGGCAAAGATTCCCCATCACCAAATGTTGTGATGTTTAAGACATGGTACATTCATTTATGCTGTGGAACATTTCTTTAATGATGCAAAGATGTGTTGCATTCTTTTATGTTACATTTGTTTAACTCTGTGAAACTTGTCACTTTGCCTATCTAAAACACCTGATTGGTCTAATAAAGAGCTGAATGGCCAATAGCTAAGCAGGAGAGAGAAACAGGTGGGCTTGGCAGGGGAAAAATAAGAGGAGTTAACTAGGGACTAGAGCAAGGAGTGAGAAAAGGAAAGGGAGAAGGAGAAGGGTACCAGGGGCCAGTCACAGAGCCACACAGCCACCCACAAAGTAAGAAAGAATGATGGATATACTGAATAAAGAAAGGTGAAAAGCCCAGAGGCAAAATGTAGTTAGAGAAATGGGATAATTTAAGTTAGAAAAGCTGGCCAGAGAAAAGCCACGCTAACTGGGATGCACCTGTCAACCATTAGCAATAACACTAGATATTACCTTGGACCATCCTCGGAAAACAAGAACAAACAGTTCCTGTATGTACCACCATGAACACCCAGCCACACATCCAGCCCTAGGGACTATGCTGCTCAACCATGGAGTTATTGTCGGTCTTAGAACAACTGCCTGGAAGATACCCACCCCAGACTGGGAACCTGACCTCCAGCAGAGCTGCCTGTGATGAAAGCCAAGAGGTGCAATCACTGGGCGATGCCTTTGTCTGCTGAAGGAAGGCTTGGCCCACATGTGATATTTTCCAGTCTCCACATCTAGGCCCTCTCTGTTTGGGCCCAAAGATGTAAAGTTAGAGAGGTTATGTGCTTCATCCCCGCTGGACGATGGCCTTCACTCTTTCTCCACAGCTGCCCAGGGGCAGCCCAGAAAGGGACTCCTGGGAGTTCAGTGGGTGAGCTCCCAGTCCCACCCAGCTCTGCCTCCGCTGGGTCTGAGGGCTTTGCTTTCCTAAGCCTCCCTTGGAAAGCCCAGCGTGGGTCCTCCCTGAACAGGTTGTGTGGGGGTGGTTCTGAGCCAGTACAGCGCATCTGCACATGGGAGCAGCTGAACAGCCCCTGCCCACTTCTCTCAGATGCCACGTCTCTTGTGCTCAGCTCAGTACAACTGCACAACCTTGGGCATAGGTGCTGGGTAGGTTGTGAGTGCGAGAAAGAATCTCACAGGCACCAGCTCAGAGGGGAGCTGTAAACTGCCCAAAGAGGCAGCTTTGGGGTACAGAAGCCGGCCCTTGGTGCGCCTTCAGCCCTCAGCAGCCTCCCTTGGACTGGACACTTACCCGCCACCCAACACCTTTCTCCTCAAGCTAAGGGCTCCGGCATTAGTCAACCCTTAGAAGTCTGGGTTTATTTTTAAAGCTGCTGCTTTTTCTTGTGGCATCTAAACACGTCCTACAGGCATTAATTAAGAAAGCAAGCCCAGGAGGGGAGAAGGAGGAATTTGGGGATTTTTTTAAGGGGCCAGTTCTCCAGCTGGGCCCCTCCTCTGGCGTTTTCTTTAATTTCTCAATGTCTCCGGAACACAAGTAGACAAAAATGATGATACACGCAATTGGACCCTGTCACACATGTCCACACATTCGCATTCACCCATGCGCGTGCGTGCACACGCGCACACACACACGTACACACACACACGTACACACACGCACGCACACACACGCACGCACACACACGCACGCACACACGCACACACACACACACGTACACACACCTCTTCAGGCTGCTTCCAGCATCCTTCACAAAACCTCTCTCGCCCTCATTCTATGCATCCTTAGCTTTATTCCCGGTGGGTTGGCACCTACCAGCTATTTCTAGTGAATGCACAATCAATCAGAGGGAGGCAGTGACCTTACTTGTCACCTTGAATGACCCCTTCCCTCCTCTAAAAATCCTTTCTATGTGCCCTATACACTCCAGCCAGAGTCATCTATCTCCTGGCTGTGGAGAAGTGACAAGTACCAGGAAAATGGGATGGGTGCCCAGAAGAGGGCTTGGACCAAGGAGAGCGATTCAGGATCTGTTGGAACGCGGCCTCTTTCTGGGGCTTCCTAAAATGCCACTGGTTGGGCCCCTTTAACAATAGAAACTCACTTTCCCACAACTCTAGAGTCCAGAAATCCAGACCAAAGTATCAGAGGGCCGAGTCTCTCTGAGGCCAAGGAGAAAACTCTGCTCTGTGGCAGCTGGCAGCTGACAGCTGGCATACTTTGCTCGGAAAAGCATCACATTGTCCCTGCTTCCATCTACACACATTGTTCTCCTTGCTGTGTCCAAATCTGCTCCGTCCCCTGTCTGTAAGGACATCAGCTGTGTTGGATTAGGCTCCACTTATTCCAACAAGACCTTACCTTGACTGATGACTATAGTCCTGTTTCCAAATAAGGACCTAATCTCGGGTACTGGAAGCCATGGGCTTCCAACAGGGGACACAAACCAACTTAAAGCAACCATGCTTCTGGAGTTCCACAAAGCAGGGGCCCTTCCTGCATTGACAGGCGACCTTCAGGCACTCAGTGGGAAGACACCAGGATTGATGCCCGTTGACTACGCTAATTGTGTTTTCAGTGGAAAGCTCACTCTAGACTTGAAGTGTAAGTATCCCAAGCTGGATTTAGAGACATGTGTGTGAGTTACTGGGCCTTCCCAGCGTGAGCTGCTACTGCCCTGATGCCTGCTGTTGGCGATGCTTTTATTGAAGTCCATATAAATGTGATTACAAGACTCTATTCTTTCTTACCTGACATCTTCACCAGGTTTATTTGCTTTTGCTGTGCAGTATTCAGATGCATGAATGTGCACACACATTTGAACTGTTGGACCTTGATAAACCTTAGGTTCTCCCAGACTTTGGACTTTTATGAGTAACGCAATGAGCACTTCTTGCATGGAGCACATGTCGGTCCTCTCGGCTTGCTTTTTCCCAAGGGTGGAACTGTGAGCATCGAGTTGTAGATGTTCCCCAGCCCCAAGACTCTTCCTTGGGTCGCATATGAACTCCTCTGGCTACACACCCACATCACAGCAAGATACTGCCCTCCCTTTCAGCCACTCCGGTGGGACATGGCTCGGCTCTGTGGCCTGCTACAGATGAAATGACTGTAGATTAGCTTGTGGGAAAAGCTTGACCGACATATGGGCCCATTTCCCCACGGGCTTTGCTCTTCCATATCGGTTGTAATTCTTTATACATTCACATGTGCATCATTTGTTGCCTTGGACAGAAATGTTTCCTTCCCATCTGTTTTTACCCTTAATAGTACCTTTTGACATAGTATACATGCTCATAATTTTAATGAAATATGCCATTATTTTTCTATTACTAATTTTTGCATTATGAGAAATCTTTCGGTATATTTTGCGTTTCTGTCAATGCTATTGTGTTATGAACTTGATTCTCCTTGACCACCAAATGCTACATTGCTGCTTTCTGTCCGCATGCCAGGCATGTATCTAGTCAATCACTTCTTGCCACTGTGTCCTATGACGCACATGTCCCTGCTCCGTTCACACCAGACATACAGTTTCCCTTGCGACCCTGCCTCCATAAACCAGTGTCTTTGTATGAATCCACTGTACAGGTGGCAATAGGATGCTCAACCCAGCCAACCCATAAGCATTTGAAAACCTTCATCTCTATGATTGATGACATCTTAATACAGAAGCCCAGGCTCCCACAATCTACCACCTACCTCACCCTTTGCAGCGTTTCTCCTGAGTGTACCTGACTCTAGACATGTAAGAAGCCAAGAGACTGGTTTCCAGCTATTAGCCAGCACCAAAGATACCTGAGAAGCCAAGATGCCCACACCTTGGAAGTTGCACTTAGCAGGTCTAAGCTGTCCCTGGAGCGCCACTGGCTCTATCCCTAAGGCCTATGAAAGGGATGCTCACTAGCTAAAGAAGAGGTCTCGTGTACACACTGTGGGCACCCTGACAGGGTGGGTGGCAGGCACCTGTCCTTCCCCACCCTGCTTCCATTCCAGCAGACCCTAGATTTTCTAGAATTGCCTGTGTGGCTACATATTTTGGGGGGTAGCCCCATCCCCATCCAGGAGGTACCTGTGATGTCTCTAACCTAGACATGGTGTCCTATTTCCTGGCTACCTCCAGTCAGGACAGAGTGGAGAATGCTGTCTGCACAAAGACAGGTAGACAGAAGTCTGCTGAGCAGTTTTGGGAGTATTTTGTTTACCAGACACAAGAGATCTACAGAAAAATTAGTCACTCGCCTCCATCAAGATACTATCATGTGTACAATGCCTGGAACAATGACAATCCAAAATTCAGAGAGTGACAGATGATGACAGTGCAAGGAACTTGGGTCCTTGGTAACATCTTTGACCTGCACTAGCCAATTCTGGGACCATCTGCCTCTAGCCTTATAAATAAATATTGAATTTTCATCATTTCAGTCATGATGTTTTATGACAACAACAGAAAAGCAACTAATACAGTGGTTATCCGTATGTCCATGTGTGTGAGTATGTATATAAATGTTCATGAATATTCACATGGGCTCAAGTAGGTATATGCACATGCATATGTGATTATGTGTAGATGTGTGTGAATGCATGTATCTTGTGTTTACACACACATGTGTATGCTCCTTGCATTGTGTGCATGCACACTAGCATGTGTGTGTGTGTGTGTGTGTGTGTGTGTGTTTGTGTCATTTGTACTCAGGAGGTAGAATCAAGAGAATTTGAAGTTCTCAGTCACCTTTGGCTACATAGTAACTTCAAAGTCATCCTGGGATGCATGAGACCTTGTTTGAAAAACAATAAATCAGGATGATCTCACCTGTGAGATGGGACTTGGAAATGTTGGCTCTGATCAGATCATCTCAGATTTCCAATCAGATTTCCAATTTCAAATCCTGACTAGGGACATTCAACTAGTAAAACCACTGTAAATACACCCCAAAAAATCCTCTAAGTAGAAAGTGGACACAAAGCCCTAGCTCTAACCAAAAAACTGTTTGCTATGGATACCTATGGAGATGGGAAAAGCCAGTTTTCTCCAATGAAGGTAGCTGGACATATTGATAACACTCCAGGGCAGACCCTGTGCCCAGGAGGATTTATCTAGCCAATCCAAAATGGATTCCATTGTGTGCGTGTGCATGTGTGTGTGTTTTCCTTAGTGTGTATGTGTGTGTTTTCATTGTCTGTGTGCATGTATTCATGCGTGTGTGGTGTGTGTGTGTGTATATGATTCTTGTGTTGTTATGGTAACTTTTTATCTGTGAGCCCCACCTCCCTTTGGCTTTCTGCGGTGAAAGAGGCTTCACAGGCCCTCACCAGGCTACAGCATCCTGCTTCTGGGAATTCTGACTCGAGCGAGGACCATGGACAGAAACCAAAGGCTCCATGTCCTAGCAACAGAGGGCAAATGGCCAAGACCCAGCTCAATGACACTCCACCCAAGTGAGGGAGCCAGCCATGGGAAGAGAAGGGCACCATTGCAGGTAGATCCCTTGAGGGGACCACAGACTCCACAGTGTAGGCCCTGAAGCACACCCAATGTGCCTAAGGGGGAAAAAAAACCTCTTTGAGTCAGATAGCAGCCACAGGGTCCCCTGAGCAGAGCAAAGACAAAGGCCTTGCATCTCCAAAGAGTCCCTGAGTTTTTAAATACAGGATGTGGAGTTGACTCTGGGCCAAGGAGACCAGCTGTCAGACAAGGGCCACAGGAAGTACAGGGACTTCATGAAACAAGCATGGCTGACTGACGGTGGGGCCTGGTGAGGCCAGATATAAGGAAAGCGGAAGAGGCATGGCAGGGACAAAGGGACACCTGCTGAAGCTGACAGGAAAGTAAAAGGAGGTGGCCTCCCAAGGGCTGAGAGACAACCATACAGAAGGACAACTGTATGTCAGATTTCTGTCCAGGCTCCTACAGCGGATTCCTGCTGATGGGTCCATGAATAGAAAATAAAAGTACTAGACCCCGAGAGGTTCCCATGCCAATTAGTCCCATGAGGGGTAAGAAGAAGAACCCCAAGGTTAGGCCATAGAGAATAACTGGCTATAATCTGGGGGTGCATGGGAGACAGGATTTTGTCTAATGTGGTGGTTGACCAGATGTCACTGAGTATTGAATAGATAAGTGAAGTATATATACTCATGATGGAGTGATACAATCTTGAGAAGAAAGTCTTCCGGCACATATGACACGTGTAAACTAAGGATGCTGTGCAAAGTAGGGGAAGACAGTGATGAAGGAAGAAAATGACACGATTCCACTAAAATGAGGCAGTCAAAATCGGAGACGGAAAGTGGAGGGATGACTTCCCGCTGGGTGGAGGGGGATGGGGAAACTTTGTCTGATAGGTTTTCCTTGGAGCAGGTCAAAACCCAAGTGAGAAGCATCGTTTGCAGAGGTGTGTGTGTGCACAGCCTGTGAGGTCCGGGTCCCCTTGCCTCTGTCCTTCTCAGCACCCGCAGAGCCTAGCTCCACAGAGTAGGTTGGTCATGCCCTCCTAGGGATACTCAGAGGGTTATGAGGGTCCTTCAGGGTCTGGGCCCAGCACAGCTCTGAACAAGCTCAGCCCCTGGAGTGGAGAATCCTCATCCCATCGAGCTCGGAGGCTGCTCTGTGCACACGGGATGGCCTCTTGGGAGCAGAAGGGCGTGCTGGCCCAGCTGCTCAGAGCCGGAATCAGGGTAATCCTACTGAAGTCCCCCCCACTCCTGCACTAACCCCTCTTCTGGCACCAAGAAGGGATTAGAGAAGAGGACAAAGGATTAGAGGGGGGCATTTGCTTACTGCCTCTCCCTCTGAACAGCAAAGCCTCAATCATCTGAGGCTGACCCCTCTGCTAGCTGCAGCTGGAGGCAGAGCCTTTTAACTTGGGATCTGCCAACAGGGACAACACTTGGATGCCCAGGGATCCAGGTGGCAGCTAGCACACTTACAGCAAGGGCTCGGTCTTCCCCTTGGCTGTTCCCAGTGGAAGCACCATGCCAAGATGTCCCATGCTGCCCTCCAACCACAACCAGGGCCACTATGGACAGCGGTCAGCAGCCTGGACCTTCCTGAGGAAGATGATGATCCTCCTGTGCTTGCTTCTTTTGGACACTTCCCTGACAGCTGTGAGGGGCCAGACCAGAATTCCTCCAGAAACGTGAGCCTGAGTTTGATCCTACCCTGAAGACCCTTTTCATGACCTCCCGCCTTTGACCAATTGTCCTACCTCTGAGAGACCCTTTCCTTCCTGCCTCTATCCTCCTCAGATCCTTACTGATTTTGGAACCTACCTGCCCTTACCTCCTGTCTTTGTGTGGTTGATGTCAGGGCTAGATGAGGGTATAGGCTTCCAGCTGGGAGGATAACTACAAGAGAGGGTGGGATTGGACTACCATGGTTCTAGAAGTGGCCCCTGAGGACTCATTGGATGATCCGTGCTTACACACTGAGAAAGGGTAAAGCCACTGTCGATGGACAGCCAGGATGGTACCTCCAAACAGCAGGGTCTTATCTAGGAACTCAGTTAGGATGGGTTCCAATGGCCTCATTTTTTCTGTACCTCTCTGCCTCCTTCAGGTCTTTGATTCTACGCCCCACCATGGCACCCATCATTTGCATCTGATACAATCTCTCTGGGTGTTTCTTCTTTAGTCTGGAACATTCCAGATACTAAGGGGAGCCGAGCATCCTAGACTTCACAGTTCACATCTTGAGCACAACTGCTAGAGCCTGAGCTGCCAGGACAGGGGCCCAGGCAAGCAGTGTTTCTGCTTTGGGAAGAGTGGGCTTCCACGACACCCGGTGACCTTGCTCTGCTCAGCACTGTGCCAATGCTGCCTTCATCTCAGATCTCAGACAGTCCCTTGGTGATGGAGGTAATACCATTCTGCAGTCACACAGACCCAAAGATGAAAGTGCTGGAATCCCCTGCAGCCTTGCATAAGCTCAGTAGTCTTCATCTCAGAAGACAAGTTCCAGGAAGGCAGGGGGCCAAGAAAAGACGGCTGGCATCCAGGCAGGCTGTCCACACAGAAACCTCGGGAGCAGCATAGGACAGCCACCCCACAAAGTCCTGCTGCTGCTTGCCTGTCCCAAGAGGACAGAGATATGCCACCCACTCTCCTCCCTCTCTCACCAGGTCCCTTGCAGTCCTCTGCCTCTGTCCTGTTGACCCTCCCATTCAGCCTCAGCCATGGCCACTTGCCCTCTGCATCTGCCCTACACAAGGGTGCCAAAAGTCTCCTGCTCACTGATCCTGGAGACTGTGACACCCACACCTTGTCGCTTAGGATGCTCCCCTTTTCTCTTGATACCCCCACACCTTGATTCCTGGAGCACAATGACTGGCTTCCCATGGGCTTCTGAGTGACTTTCTGCCAACTTCAAGAGAACCTTGCCATCGGCATGCCCCTGAAATCATGGATGCCCCACTGCCTGTCATCACAGATCAACTTATACTACACACTTTCCTTGCTAAGAGTCCATTCGCTCTGTGTCTCAGTCCTTTTCTTGTCCTGATTAGCTCTACCCAGTCTCTTACCTACCAGACCCCACACTCCATGCCTATGCCCGCTTATTCCTGAGCATCATGGGAGCTCATCAAGTGTGCAGTGTTTCTGTGACCCCTAAAGTTATTGGGTGTGCCACCGACCCCATGACACTTGCTACCTTGTCTCAGAAGGCTGACGTTGAACAAAGCCCAAGAGACATGCATCACCTTCCTCTCTTCTTGATTCACTCAGGCCACCTTCCTTACAGTCTCAGCAATAGTGAGCAAGTCAAGCTGGAGGTCTTGAAGTCATTCCCACTTCTCCAAGCTCTCTACCTAAAATTCTTTTCCAGATCTCACCACACTAACCTCCATCCCGCTATAGATGCCGAAGTCAGATTCTGCTTCCTCGGCTTCTCCCCTCCCCATCATCACCACCCTCCTCCAAAAGAGTACCACTCTACCCCATGGGAAGGGCATGTCCCTAAGAGTGTGTGGCTGCTATGGAGATAGTGTGACATGCAGTCAGACCTCAGGATGCTGGTGACCTTAAAGGAGTCATACTTATTCTGGTTGCATGGCCCTGACAGGACCTGAAGTCTACCTTCTAGGGAGGAAGGAGGGGTCAGGGCCCAGACTAGGTTGCCCTCCTAACCAGCCCTACTCCAGACAGGTACTTGGAGTCATTCTATCCTGCCCCCACCATCTGAGGGTTCAACAGGTCAGTGTCCTATAGCCTTGAGTAGACATAGTAACGGACTGATCATTGAAATGTCCAAGTTGGCTCAGGAAGTGCCACACTGGTTCAGGGTTTTTCCCCTCTAGTCTGGACCTGCACAGACTCCCTCCTCCTTCCCTTCTCCCTGGAAAGTCCTTGAGACCATGGGGTTAGAATCCACTTTAAGCCCATCAGCTCTGGGATCCACTGAGGCCAGGCAGAGTGTGTGTACCACAGCCAGAGTTTCTCACCCTGGCCAGACTGCAGTTTTGGAGGGGGGCTGGATAGGAGCTGGCCTATTTTACTTCTGTCGCTGTGATAAACACTCGGACAAAAACAACTCAAGAGTAGAGAGTTCACAATTGCAGGCTCCAGTCCACCACAGCAGGGAAGGAAGGTAGCAGAACCTGAACAGAGATGATAACATCACGTCCATAGTTAAGAACAGAGAGAAGTTGAGTGCACACAGGCTTCCTTGCTTGCTCACTTGTGCTCGGCTCAATTCTCTGGTTCTATTCGGTTCAGGGCTGGTGCCAAGGAAATGATGCCACCCACAGTGGGCTGGATCTTCCCAGACCAATTAATTAAGACAGTCCCTCGACAGACACACCCACAGCCCAACCTAATATAGACAGTCCCTCGTTGAGACTCTTCCTGGGTGGCTCTAGGCTGGTGACAAAGCAGACAAAGCTAACCATCACAGGAATGCTGGTGTTGGTGTGTATGTGTGTGTATGTTCATGCGTGTGGATGCCTGTGGGTCACAAGTGTGTCTGTGTATGAGATGCCTACTTTGCATGTACATAATATGACCATCACCTTTGAGGATCTGACTCCCGATCATAGTGAGAATGTGCACTTAGGATTTCCTGTCCTGCAGAGTGAAGCTGTGGGCTGACACCTTCGGCAGGAATCTGTATGACACGGTGACCAGATACTCAGGCTCGCTATTGCTGCAGAAGGTCAGTGACCTCTCCCTGGGAATTCCAGCATGGTCACAGGGCCCCTTCCCACAGAGGGATAGAACTCCCAACATCAGAGCTGTAAGGGGCCTCAGAGATCATCTCTGTCAATCTTACCATATTCAGATGGGGCCCCGAGAGGCTCCATTCCTAAGGCATCGTGTACAGTGAGCTCAAGAGCATTCTGTCAGTTCGCATCTTGGGAAGCCAAGAACAAGATTAGACCTGCACGGGTTTATTGGGTGGGTAGTGGAGGCTTGGTGTGGATGCCTGGGGAGGAGCCAGAGAGCAGATCAGAGCGTGGGGGCTGAAAGCAGAAGGAGCAGCAGACAGCCCAGCAGTGCCAGCTGCAAGCGGCAGCTGTCAGTTTCCTCTCTGAAGGCAGAGCAGTTCCAGTGGACCCCAGCAGCCAGGCTGTGCCCGGGTATCCAGCTGTGCCCGGGTATCCAGGCTGTGCCCGGGTATCCATGCTGTGCCCTGGTATCCAGGCTGTATCCAGGCTGTGCCCGGGTATCCAGCATCCCATGCACCCTGACAAGATGAGCCCATGCCCTGTTCCCAGTGGAAGTGGGCCTGACAGAAGGTCAACCCTGGCATCTTGTTCTGGGACCTGACTCCCTGGACATGCTCTCAGGGTCTTGCCTTCTCTCAGTACCATAATCCAAGAGTGATGGAAGGCTTTAATTCAAATTACGGCAACCCAAGAGGCAGCCTCTCCATGTTGTAACTGATGGATGCCTCTGGTTTTATGCCAGCCCTGAGCACCTGCCGCCCTCCCTCGCCCCCTTTGTGCTGCAGAAGGTGGGAGGGGCCAGGGTAGACCCTGGAGGCTCTCCCAGCCTTAAGACTACAGGAGCCCTCTCAACACCCCATTCTGTTGTGAACAACAGCTTGTTTGGTTTTCCTGTTTGAACCCTGCAGCCCCAGGTGAGGAAGACGATGAGAGATTGTGTAGTCCTCAGGGCTGAAAGTGTTCTCTAGAGTCTATGCATGCTACAGCTCTGTCGAAAGCTCTAGATGCATCACATCTTACAGAAGATGAGCCGGGTACCTTGCCTAAGATCACAGGGACAGCAGGTTACAGGGGCTGGCCAAGAGTCACTGGTGACTCATTGAGGATTGTCCCTGGGCAGACAGGCATTTGAAGCCAGTTCTTAGGCTCCCCTAGGCTCACCAGCATCACTCTTCGAACTCCTGCCCTGGGTCCTCAGTAGGATGTAGGTCCAACACAGAAGGTGATGCTCTTGGGAGCTGGGCAAAGGTGAATGGACACCAAGCCTGTTTCTCGGAGTCACAGCAGATGCCAGGGAAGCTGTGGCTCACAAAGAGCGAGGACAGGGACCCTGGTACTCTGTCTCCCCCAGGGTCCTAGCTGCCCAGCTCACTGGCTCTGGCTGGTGTCAAGTTTAATTCCTACTCAAGTGTCAGTCAGCTCCCTTTGGGGATAATAACTTCCTTGTGTCTGGAGTCCTGAACAGGGGCCTCTGAGGATAGGCTGTTTGAGACTGTGATTAGGACGTCATGGGGTGGGTACATGGAGAGCTGGTAAGGTCTTAGAGCAAGGGCGGCCCTGGTGCACTCAGGCCCACGTCTTTCTCCTTTGCCCTGCCCAGAAGTACAAGGATGCAGAAGCCAGTCTGAAGATCGAAGAGGTGGATGGCTTAGAGCTGGTGAAGAAGTTCTCGGAGGACATGGAGACCATGCTTAGGAGGAAAGTCGAGGCCGTGAAGGTACCGCTGCCCATCCCCAGCACTGGCCTTTCGGACCCTCTCAGTGACTTCACTGACTGTCGCTGGGCCTCTCCTGGCTGGGTGGAGTGCAGACCGTGTTATACTAAACCAGGTCACCGCAGGTGTCGGGATAGGCATGTCACCAAGGCTGTTCCCAGCCAGGCTTTGTAGACATTCAGGAATGCGGTCCCCTGAGCTCCTCGGAGCATGTAGGAACCACAGAGCGGGGGGGGGGGGGTCCTCGTGGCTGAAAGGGCAAAAGAAGAGAGCAGAGGGTTGGAGAAGGAAGAGAAGAGCAGAGAGCTTGGGGTGGAGCGGCGGAGGAGAACAGCTGATGGTGATGGTCATGCTCTCTCCCTCAGAGCCTGGTGGAGGCCGCTGAGGAGGCCGACCTGAATCATGAGTACAATGCTTCTCTGGTGGTAAGTCCTCTTGGGAGTGGATGCCAGGCTGGCTGGCTCTGCCCCACCCCCACGGCAGCCGGAACAGCAGCTGTTCAGGGAGCTGAGCAACAGCTACTCAATCGATGTCCCTGCGCCGTGCTGTGCCCTGGCTTTGTCGGTGAGGTCTTCACACCAGCTGCTGAGGCTCCCAGAGATGGCATGGAGTCAGCATGTGTGGTGGGCCAGTAAGCCATATGAAGTGGACAGGAGAGGGGAGGTTCAGCAGGGATGGCCCTGATAAGGGTACTTGGGAAGCTGAGGTATAAACAAGTGTCTCTGAGCTGAGAGATCCTGGAAGGCACAGGAAGAAGGAAGCTCAGAGCGGATGAGGACACAATGATACAAACCCTCTGGGACATCCACTGAGAGAGGCCAGGGCCAAGATCTTGGATGCTGGGTGCCATGGCTGCCCTCCATTACTGTAGTAAACACCATGGCCAAAAGCAACTCGTGGAGGAAAGGGTTTATTACGCTTACACATCACTACCACAGTCCATCACAGCATGAGGCCAAGATAGGAAATCGAGGCAGCAATCTGGAGGCAGAAACTGAAGCAGACCGGGGGAGGAAAAGTTCTTATTGTGGTTTTCCCTCATTTTGCTCAATTTGCTTTTTTATGCAACCATTCGCCATCTTCCCAGGGGCAGCACTGCCCACAGTGGACTTGGCCCTCTTCCTGGGGTGGCACTGCCCACAG
>NW_004949099.1:33435345-33452213 GCF_000317375.1 Microtus ochrogaster
GGACTCGGCCCTCCATAGCAATCATCAGTAGAGGGATGCCTGCACAGACTTGCCTCCAGGCCAATTTGATGGAGGCATTTTCTCAATTTAGGATCCCTCTTCCAAAATGGCCCAAGCTTGTACTTGTGGGTTGGAGTCGGGGAGGGACATAGCTGGAACTGAGCTCACAAAGCCAATATTGACCAGAGGGCGGCAAGATGGAGCTGGGAGGGGTCTGTGGCCACCGTTCTAGAGGGAACCAAAGTGTGGGGCTTGTGGTGTGGGGGGCAGGGAAGAAAGCGGTCTGATTATGGCCTCTTGGGTCACAGCCTTCCTGCCCTGTGGGGAGGAGACAGCAGGGCTTAGGCCCCCTGGCAGGGCAGGGCCCCAGATGCTCCTCCTTGAATTAGCTGGGCCTCCAGGACCCTCACCCCATGGAAGAAACTGATGGTGCTGACATGGTCTTTTGTCTCCATCTGGCTCTTGAGTCTCGGTTTGTCTGTCAGTCTGTCTGTCTCTGACTTTCCCATGCATAGTAAGCCAAGTGGAGAATCAAAGCAACGATTGAGCTGATTTCACCCACCAGGGAGCCCTCAGATCCAACTATCTTGATGTGTGCTGTGACCTCACTGCCCCATCTTTGCTTGAGTTTTCCACCAAGTGCAGCATAACCGGGCACCACCAGCCCTTCCTGCCTAGCCTGGCCTTACGCTCGGTTCCTCTGGCCCTTGAAGCTCCCCTCCCTCCCTTTCTCTTTCCTCCTCCCTCTTTGTGGCTGGGCTGCCTCTTCTGGACCTGCCCCCTCTCTCCCCAGTTTAACTACTACAACTCGGTGCTTATCAATGAGAAGGATGAGAATGGCAACTACGTGGAGCTGGGAGCCGAGTTTCTTCTTGAACCCGATGCACACTTCAGCAACCAGAGGGTGAACGTCTCCCTGAGCAGCGTGCAGCTACCCACCAACGTGTACAACAAAGGTGGTCATGTCCTCACCATCGGGTAGTCTAGGGGACAGGACAGGGGCCCTGGAGGGCTTAAATAGTTTGTGTCAATTTTCCCAAGAAGTCCTATAGGGCATTAGCTGTCTCTCTAATCTTCTTGATAGGGTGAGAAAAAAGATTATTCTACACACACATGGAGTTTTCTGTTTTCTGTTGCTTTGACAAAATACCCGAAGCTGAATAACTTAGGCAAGGTTTCCCTAGCTCAAGGTCTGGGAAGCTGAGTCCGGCCAGCACCACACTGCTTTGGTGAGGTCCCCAGCTGCATCCTACTCTGGTAGAGGGTGTCACGATAGGGATCTGTGTAAGGGGGTGCAACCACCCAAAAAGCTAAAGAGTGGGAAAGCCGGTCTCTTCCACAGAAACTCTTTCAAGGGAGCTCACCAGAATCCATAGAATTGTAAAAGTTCTGCCCTGGGGTGATGATTCAGTTATCCCCCTTATACTCCTACCCTTTCTCATACGTCAGTACTGAGCACTGCACATTCAAACACAAACCCTGGGCACATACACACACACCACACACACACACACACACATACACACCCTACACACACACATACACACACACACACACAGGCTACATCCAAACCCCAGCTTGTGGGCTGGGAGAGAGATGATGCTTCTAGGTTAGGCAGCACGGGCTACATGTGAGCCTGATGCAGGTCTAAGGGAAGCAGGGGAAGCTTGCCCGGGTTTGCATGTGTAGCATAAGACACGTGCATCTAATGTCACGGCCTCTGAAGTTCCCTCCATGATTTCACTCTCAGACCCAGACATCTTAAATGGAGTCTACATGTCCGAGGCCCTGAACCCTGTGTTTGTGGAGAACTTCCAGAGAGATCCCACACTGACCTGGCAGTATTTTGGCAGTTCAACTGGGTTCTTCAGGATCTATCCAGGTAAGGACACTGGGCAGCATCTCTGCCGCCACTGCGCTTGTTCTCTGAGAACAAAGTAAGACTCAAGGGCCCTCATAGCCAAGGCGTTTTCAATCCACGCTTGGCCGTCTTACAACCTACTATGACGTAGTCAGTGGGAGCTGAGTGACCTCCTGTCCTGGTAAAGCCTGCGGACAATGTCACGGAGGACCCTGCAATCCCTCACCTTAAGGGATCTTCCGAGTTGGAGAGCAGAGAACACTGCCCTCATACAAAATGGGAAAAGTTCTCTTAGTCACACAGAAACAGGAAAGGGGTGGGGAGCGATTCCCTGGAAAGGCGTTTGCTGCGCAATCATAAGGACCTGGGTTCACATTCTTAGAACCTGTATGCATGGTGCACACCTGTAATCCCAGCACTGCAGGGCTGGAGACAGGGGATCCTGGGAAACCACTGAGCACCCACTCTGGTGAAATTGGTAAGCTCCACGGATTCAGTGAAGACTGTGTCTCAAATAATAAGGTGGAGGGCAACAGGAAGACACACGCTGTTGATCTTTTGCCTCCACAAGTGCATGCACTGGTGCTAGCCCCCATATACATATGTTCACAAATATCACACACACACACACACACACACACACACACACTCACACCCCATATACCAAAAAAAGGGAATAGAAAAACCCCCACCAACCACAGTGTTTGTGGGTCTTTTCTGGTTTCTTGCCACTTAGAAAAATTCACCTCCACATCTCATGTTTCTATGTCCAGAAAGATGTTCAGTGTCACCTCGTCTGGCCAGACCCTGAAATGATAAAAATGGACTCTTTTTGTCTCCAGGATGGGAAGTCAACCCCTCTCACAGGGTGCAAAGAGCAAGTGTGTCTCCCGTCACTCCCAAATTCCCTGTTGTCTTTGTCAGACATTCTCAGTTAGCTGCGGGATTCCACTTCAATGTCTAGGTTCATTTAACCGTCTCCGATACAGAGACCCTGATGCTCCAGGAGCTCGTACTGTCCCCAGAGTAAAAATCCTGTGAAGAGCCCTCTGCGTCCATTTCTAATGGATTTGTTTTTCTCGTTGAGCCTCAGGAGTTCTCTGTATATTCTGAGTATTATTTCATATTGGCTTAATGATTTACAAATATTTCCTCCCATTTTGTGGGTTGTTCTTTTAATTTGTTGATATTGTCTTGTAGTCTTTTAATAGATAGCGTTTAAATTATCCCACCTTTCTTTTATTGTCTATGCCTTTGGTACTGTGGCCAAGAAATAGTTGGCAACTCTGGTGTTATGGGAATTTTCCACTATGTGTTCTAGTAAGAATTTTGCAGTTGTGAGTCTTATGCTTAAGCTTTTGCTCATTTTGAGTTACTTTTGTGTATTGTGCTAGGAAAGGCTCAGCTTCTTTCTCTCACATGTGGCTGCCCAGTTTTCTATTTGTTTAAAGACTGTCGTTTGCTCTCCACTGGCCAACAATGATTTGATAATGACGTGAGGGTTTCTTTCCCGTGTCTCTCATCTATTTCACTGGTCCCCGTGTCACTGTGTGCGAGAATAGCACCATTTTGATTGCCATAGCCTTGCGTGTTAGAATCGGAAGATGTAACTCGTCAGAGTGTCACTCACTTGTGCATCGCTGTGACAGAACGCCCGTTCACACAGTACATGGGAGGATATATGTGTTTCGATCCATGACTTCAGAGGGTCTCGGTCCTCTGCGGAAGGAAGGTAAAACAGTGGCCAGGGTCCTGCACCTTACAGCAGACCTGTAGCAAAAAAAGTGTCAGAACTGGGGCCAGACTATATGATTTTACGACTGTGTCCCCCGTACATGTATTGTCTGTGCACCACATAGCACAGTGCCCTTGGAGGCCAGAAGAGGGCGCTGGAATTCTTGGAACTAGAGTTAACAGATGACTGCTGGTGCTGGGAACTGAACTTGGTCCTTTGTAAGAGCAGTAAAGCTCCAGGCCCCCAATAATTTATAGTTTTTTATTATATACAAAGTTGTGGTGGAATATTTAACTGTATAAAGGTGTGTTATGTTTGTTTGTGCTGCATTTCTTTAACAATGTAAAAATGTGTGTTTAATTATAAAAAGATATGTTGCTATTTCACCTACCCTGCCTAAAGCACATGATAGGTCTAATAAAAAGCTGAATGGCCAATAGCTATGCGGGAAAGGGATAGGTGAGTCTGGCAGGCAGAAAGAATAAATAGGAGGAGAAATCAAGGTGCATAAAAGAACAATAGGAAGAGAAATCAAGGTGCATAAAAGAACAATAGGAGGAGAAATCAAGGTGCGTAAAAGAACAATAGGAAGAAGAACGAGAGGGGAGAAGGAGGGAGATCACACCCAGAGTAAGAAACCAGGCAGATGCCAGCCAGCCAGACAGCAGAAGCAGTGTAAGTAAGATATACAGAAGGAAAGAAAAGCCCCAAGGCAAAAGGTAGATAAAGAGAAACAGATTAATTTGTGTTTAAAAAAAAAAAAAGCTAGCCTGAAATGAGCCCAAGCGGGACCAAACATTCAAAACTAATAAGAAATCTCGGTGTCATGATTTCGGAGCTGGTTGGTGGCCCAAAAGAAAAGGCCTGGTACACAAAGTCTTCTGCTTCTTTTTGATGCTCCTGAAAACTGAACCATTTTGGTAACTTCCTCTTCAGGTTGTTCATAGCAACTGCTCTTGCTTGCTATGTTGCTGAATTTGTTTATGAGGCCGAACGCCTGTCGTTTGGGGCTTCCCACCAATCCAGCCCACAGTGTGCAAGCCCACAGTGTGCAAGCCCACAGTGTGCAAGCCCACAGTATGCAAGCATAGTCTCCCTTCCTCCCCTCACCTTTGCATTTCTCTTTTTTAGCCTAATTGCTCTGACTAGAACTTCCAGTACTGGTTAAAACACAACTATTTTAAAACAACTCTGTTTGGACAACTAAGAGCGAGCGCTTTCAACCTTATGCTGTGGATTTTTCCACTGTGGCTTTGGCTATGTTGAAGTGATTTTCAGCTGTTGCTGGTTTGTAGAATCTTTTTGTCATGAGAGTGAGTTGGGTTTTGCCAAATTTGTTTTCTGCTTCATTTGGGACAAGCATGTTGTTTCTCTCCTCGTTCTGTTAAGGTGATCTTTGATGTCTATCAGTTTTCACGGGTTAGGAAATCCTTACATTCTAGGAATCATGTATCACCCTTTTCATTTGCTGCTGGGTTTGCTTTGCTGGGCTTTGTTGAGGAACTGTGCATCCGTGTTCTTTGGGGTATATTGTGCCTCGTGGACTAAGTTAAGAAGTAGTGTCTCCTCTTCAAATTTGTGGAAGATTTTGAGGATCTGTATGGAGTTTATAGGGATTTGGTACTGCTCATTGAGAGACCATTAGCATCTGGACTTCACTTTGCTGGGAGATTTTTACTTTTTGTTTCCATCTCCTTATTTTTATTTGTTTGATTGTTGTTTTCTGTGGTTTTTAAAAATATTTTAAAGTATTTTTTATTTATCTCCCCTTTTATCCTCTCCCGTGACCCCCACACTCCCAGTTTACTTAGGAGATCTTGTCTTTTTCTCTTCCCTATGTAGATTCATGTATGTCTCTCTTTGTTGTCTAGTTTCTCTGGGGTTGTGGCCTATAGGCTGGTTTTTCTTTGCTTTATGTCCGCAAGAAATGACATGAATGAAAGATGAGTGAACGAATGAATGAATGCATAGTATATTTGTCTTTCTGGGTATGGGTTACCTCACGCAATGTACTGTTTTCTAGATCCACCCATTTGCCCATAAATTTCAAGATGTCATTATTTTTTTCTGCTGTGTAGTACTCCACACATGTGCCACATTTTCCTCATCCATTCTTCTGTTGAGAGGCATTTAGGTTGTTTCCAGTTCTGACTGTGACAAACAATGCTGCTATGAACATAGCTGAGCACATGTCCTTGTGGTAAGATTGAGCAGCTTTTGGGTATATACCCAACAGTAGTATTGCTGGGGCTTGAGGTAGATTATTTCCTAATCTTCTGAGAAGATTTCCAAAGCAGCTGTACAAGTTTGCACTCCCATCAGCAAGGCAGAAGTGTTCCCCTTACCCCACAACCTCTCCAGCATAAGTTGTCATCAGTGTTTAGATTGTGGCCATTCTTACAGGTGTAAGATGGAATCTCAGCGTAGGGTTAAGCCCAGCCTTAGGGGGAGTGTCTGCCTCAGGCGAATGTTTATCTATAAATCTGCCCTGCTAGCTCAGTTTGGTTTAGGGTTGAGGGGATGGGGAGATATTTTATGGAATTAGGGGTATCAAAAAAGGGGGGGATTAACTGGTTTGATGGGATGATTGGTATTAGTGAATTACTGTTTTTAGAAAATTGTATTGGTCCTGTTTCCTGTATATTGATATATTGACTATTGAATGTGAGTGTTCCTACCTCTATTTTTATATAAGAGTATGCTTGATACATCTACCATATTACAATGTAATTTTTACCTCTGATACTATTTATATATTTATATATATAATTACATTTGATATGTAATGACATTGTTTACAGTTGAAGATCATTGTCTTCATATATTGCACAGCTGTTTATTCTTTTAGTCTTCAAGTTAGATAGGTATTGAGAATTATATGTTTGTCATATTTATTTTTAGGTTAATCAGGTCTTTTAGATACATAGAGATTATATTTAGTATAGATAGTATAATCTTCAGCCTCTTCAAAGAGCTGTAGAAAATGGCCTTTAATCTAACCTAGAATTCTGTGCCAACGAGACACAATTACTCCTGGCAACACCACTCTACTCCAGAGAGAATGTTGAACACCAAAGACACTCCACTGGGACCTTGTCTTCTTGGCAGAACTGGCCTTTGGGTTAAGAAAAGCCCATACCTCAACTACTGACTAAGATATGAAACAGGATTGTCTTATCTTGCCAAAACAGGGTAGGATAATTCTAAGAAAGTTCCTTGCATTTGATAATGGTATGCCAGTTATGTTAGGCCTTAGCCAAAGCTGGTTGACTCAACATTGCAAACGAGACTTTGGGTGATTGCCCAGGTAGTCAGTTGTCTCTGTCATTTGTTGCACATTTTGGATATCTCTCATTTTGTTAAGAAATATTTATTACCTTCTCAGATCTTTGACGGAGTTGAAGATTATATAATTGTAGTTACTCTCTACATTATTTAGACTCCTTGAGATAAAATGTCTAGCAAAAAATTAGTTCAGGCAATGATGGAGGAAGGTCATTGGTTAATTAAATAAAGAAGCTGCTTGCCCTGATAGGTTAAAACATAGATGGGAGGAGTAAACAGAGCAGAATGCTGGGTGGAAGAGAAAGTGAGGTCAGACTCGACAGCTCTCCTCTCGGGGGCAGACTCCTCAGAGAGACACGATGCTCCACTCTTGGGGGCAGAGGCGAGAGCTCTGCTCTCTGAGGCACGCGCGATGAAGCTCTGACCCAGGATGGACATAGGCTAGAATCTTCCCGGTAAGCGCACCTTGGGATGCGACACATATGATTGGAAATGGGTTAGTCCAGGAGCGAGAGTTAGCCGAGAAAAGGGCTAAAGCTAAAGAGCCAAGCAGTGTTTAAATGAATACAGTGTCCGTGTAATTATTTTGGGTAAAGCTAGCCGGAAGCGGCTGGGGTGGTGGGGACGCTGCGCCACCGCTCCTAACACTACAGTTCTCAATGTTGTTTGTTATATTTATTATTTGTTATAGTTGTATTTGGTTTAGTTTTGTCTTATTTAGACAAAAGGGGGAGATGTAGAGTTAAGCCCAGCCTTATCGGGCGTGTCCACCTCAGGCAAATGTTTACCTATAAATCTGCCGGGCTTGCTGGCAGCCAGCCCTTCTGTTTCCTGTTCTCCGTGGGAACAGTGGTACTATAAGTCTGATTTCACCATTAAAGCTGTGTATATATTTTTACAATCTGTCTGCATTCATTTACGCTGCTACATCTCAGAGGTGTTTTGATTTGCACATCTCTGATGGCTACAGATGTTGAGCTTTGCTTGTTTTGAGAAAGTTCTTGCCTAACTTTGAAGAATATTCCGTTTCCCTTTGGCAGTTTCAGTGTTTCTGATTTTAAATTAAGATCTTTGATCCATTTTCAACTGACTTTTGTACAAGATGCTTTCATTGTTCTGCTGATAGATTTGCAGTTCTGCTGGCACCATTTGTTGAACAGGATCTTTTTTCCATTGCATGCTTTTGCCCCCTTTGAGAAAGATTAGGTGGTCATAGCGTTATCAGCGTATTCCCAGTCCTCTCTTTTGACTAATGGGTCTGCCTTACTATTTTTATGCCAGTACCAAGCTGTCTTTATCACTATACTTTGCCTATGCCCTGTAGGGTAAGTTGGGGTCAGGCATTGTGATGCCTCCAGCTGTGTTCTTACTCAGGCTGGCTTCGGGTATGTGCAGTCTTTCATGATTCCGTGTGAATTTTTGGATTGTTTTTCTGAATCTGTAAGATATGACATCAGAATTTGGATGTATCTTGCATTAAATATATGGATTAATTTTGGTTGAATAGCCATTTTCACAATATTAATTCTGCCAATCCAGGAGCATGGATGCACTGTCTATCATGTGCATCATTTTTTTTCTATTTCTTTTTCAATGCATTCATGTTTGTATAGTAGAGGTCTTTCACTTATTTTGTAAGGTTTATTTTTAGATACTTAATTTTGGAGCTGTTAATGAATGAATGGAATATTCTTTCTAATTTTTTTCTGAGAATTCATTGTTCATATATATGAAGGCTACTGGGTTTGCATGTATGTGTGTATGCATATATATTGATTTATATCCTGCAACTTTGATATAAATGTTTATTAGATCTAGGGTTTTCTAGTAGATTCTATAGTTTGTTAAGTATAAAATCATGTTGTCTACAAATAGGTACAGTTTGACTTCTTTCTTCCCTATTTCTATCCCTTTTATGCCTTTTTATTGCTATAGATAACACTTAAAGTATATATGGAATAAGAGAGGGGAGAGTGGGTACTGCCTCATTCATGATTTTAGAGGAAATACTCTCAGTTTGTCTCTGTTTAATATAATGTTGGCATATTTTGTTTCAAATATGCTTTATTGTTCAGAGCTGTGCTCCATCTATCCCTATCTCCGGGACTTTTATGATAAAGACATGCTGAGGTTGAGCTTAGTCAATTAAGACAATTTTGTGGTTTCTGTCCTTAGTTTTGTTTAAATGGTGTATTGCATTTATTGATTTACATGTGTTAAAACCAGCCTTGCATCCCTGGGATGAGGGTCACTTGGTCATGATGTATGATTTTTTTTGATGTGTTTCTGAATTTCATTGGTGTCTGTCATAGTGGCTCTCGTTTTATATCTAACTCTACTAATTTGGGCCTTTTATCTCTTTTTTTTTCCATTTAAGTTGGTTAAGGATTTCTCAATCTTGTTTATCCTTTTTTAAAAAAAAAAACTTTTTGGGTGGTAACTTGGATTGAAATTTTTTTAAGTCTAATAAATTAAAAAAACCTTCTTTGGTTGTGTGACCTTCCACTGGAACATGGTTGACCCATCAGGAGATAAAACATTAAAGAAAATAGGCCTTCCCTCTCCTGGTAGCTATCAATTGTAGGTGGAATTTTTCTGTGTCCCAGCAACTGTTTCTCAATAACCACAAAGAGACTTAATATTAATTATAAATGCTCAGCCGATGGCTCAGGCTTGTTACTTACAGCTCTTACAACTTAGATTAACCCATTTCTACATTCTGCCACGTGGTGTTAGCTCTCTTTCATCTTGCACCTCTTGTTTCCTCTCTGTCTCACTGGTGTCTCCTCTGACTCTGCCCTTCTTCTTCCCAGTGTCCTTAGTCTGATTCTCCTGCCTAACCTTAGCCCATCCAGCTATTGGCCAGTCATCTTCTTTATTAAACTAATCACAGTGACATATATTTACATGGTGTAGACGAATATTCCACAATCAATAGCTCCTTGGTTAGCCATGAGACTTCATGCCCATGCCCCCTCTCCATGCTTGGATTTGCCTGGCTTGTGTTTCTACAGGTCTCATCTGTTATGATTTCATGTGTACAACTGTCCTGATGTACCTGGAAAGCACTGTTTCCTGCACTCATTCACTCCTGTCTCTTACAACCTTTCCACATGGTCTTCCACAATGATTCCTGAACCTCGGAAGGAGGGGTTGTGATACAGATGTCCTATTTAGGGTGGATCATTCAGCAGTTCCTTGTTCTGTGCACCCTGGCCATCTGTGGGCGTGTGTGTGTGTGTGTGTGTGTGTGTGTGTGTGTGTGTGTGTGTGTTAATCACCATCAACCGCAGAAGATGCTCCTCTGATGAGGGCTAAGAGATGCATTGAACTATTGATAGAATGGTAAGTCATTAGAAGTTAGTGCAATGCTATGTCCATTTAACAGAGTAATAGTAATAGGTTCTCCCTAAAGCTATGACCACTCTGTCACAGGCTCTTGACCCTAGTATTGGTGCCAGAAATTATTTTTTTATTGATATTTATTGAGCGCTACATTTTTCTCTGCTCCCCTCCCTGCCTCTCCTCTCCCCCTTCAATCCTCTCCCAAGGTCCCCATGCTCCCAATTTACTCAGGAGGTCTTGTCTTTTTCTACTTTCCATGTAGATTAGATCCATGTTTGTCTCTCTTAGGGTCCTCATTGTTGTCTAAGTTCTCTGGGATTGTGAATTGTGGGCTAGTTTTTCTTTGCTTTATGTATAAAAGCCACTTATAAGTGAGTACATATGATATTTGTCTTTCTGGATCTGGGTTACCTCATTCAATATGATGTTTTCTAGATCCATTCATTTGCCCACAAATTTCAAGATGTCATTTTTTTTTCTGCTGTGTAGTACTCCATTGTGTAAATGGACCACATTTTCCTTATTGAGTCTTTGGTCAAGGGGCATTTAGGCTGTTTCCAGGTTTTGGCTATGACAATCAATGCTGTTATGAACATAGTTGGGCACACGTCCTTGTGGCATAATTGAGCATCTTTTGGATATATACCCAAAAGTGGTCTTGCTGGGTCTTGAGGAAGGTATTTCCTAATTTTCTGAGAAATCACTACACTGATATACAAAGGGGCTGTACCAATTTGTACTCCCATCAGCAATGCAGGAGTGTTCTCCTTACCCCACAACCTCTCCAGTAGAAGTTGTCATCAGTGTTTTTTATCTTGGCCATCTTACAGGTGCTGTTTTGATTTGCATTTCTCTGATTGCTAAGGATGTTGAGCATTTCCTTAAGTGTCTTTCAGCCATTATAAATTTCTCTGTTGAGAGTTCTCTGTTTAGGTCTGTACTCCATTTTTTATTGGATTATTTGTTCTTATGATAACCAATTTCTTGAGTTCTTTGTATATTTTGGAGATCAGTCCTCTATCTGAGGTGGGATTGGTAAAGATCTTTCTCTATTCTGTAGGCTGCCATTTTGTCTTGTTGACCACGTTCTTTACTTTACAGAAGCATTTCGGTTTCAGGGGTTCCATTTATTAATTGTTTCTCTCAGTGTCTGTGCTACTGAGGTTATATTTAGGAAGTGATCTCTGGTGCCAATGCTTTCAAGGGTATATTTTCCACTTTATCTTCTATGACGTTCAGTGTGGCTGGCTTTATGTTGAGGTCTTTGATCCATTTGGACTTGAGTTTTGTGCATGGTGATAGATATGGGTCTATTTTCATTCTTCTACATGTTGATATCCAGTTATGCCAGCATCATTTGTTAAATATGCTTTCTTTTATCTATTTTTTATTTTTTCTTCTTTGTCAAAAACCAGGTGTTTGTAGGAGTGTGAATTAATATCTGGGTCTTCGATTTGGTTCAATTGGTCCTCCTGTCTGTTCTTATGCCAGTACCAGGCTGTTTTCAGTACTGTAGCTCTATAATAGAGTTTGAAGTCAGAGATTGTGATGCCTCCAGAAGTTTATTTATTGTACAGGGTTGTTTTGGCTATCCTGGGTTTTTTGCTTTTCTATGTGAAGTTGAGTACCTTTCTTTCAAGACCTGTGAAGAAGTTTGCTAGAATTTTGATGGGCATTGAATTGAACCTGTAGATTGCTTTTGGTAAGATTGCCATTCTTTCTATGTTAATTCTACCTAGCCAAGAGCATGAGAGATATTTCCTCAGTGGTTGCTGCCTTAGACCTGCTCTGGGGAAGGTTGCTGGCTTAGGCCTGTTTCCATGTATGTCCCTGGACTAGGGGCCTGCTCCCGCGGAGTTTCCCAACTTGGGCCTGGTCCCAAAGGTCTCTGGCTCCTCTCTACTCCCTCGGAGGTCCCAGACTCATGCCTGTATTGTTATTTTTAATCTTAGTCTTTCATATTGGAGTAAGTTGAAATCTCAAAGTAGTTTTAATTTGCATTTTTCTGAAAAGTAAGAATATAGAACATTTTAAAGAAATGATTTCTCCATCATTTTTATTTCGTCCTTTGAGAATTTTGCTTACTTTCATACCTAATTTTTATCAGGTAATTTATTTTCTTGATGTTTAATTTTTTGGTTCTTTGTATAGTCTAGATAGTAATTTTTTGTCAAACATATAGCTGACATTTCTATCATCTACCTTTTCACATGAATAATAGTATCATTTATTTTTAGTTCCCTGAGGTCCCATTTATTAATTGTAGGTCTTAATTTCCTTGCTCTCAGGATCCCGTTCAAAAAGTCCTTTCCTCTCTGTATCTACAACATCAGTGTGTTTTATACTTTGGGATGGAATACATACAGCGTGCCAGGTTTTTTGTTGAGGTTTTAATTTATCTGGAGTTGAGTTTTGTGCAGGGTAAGAGAGAAGAATCTAGTTCTATTGTTCTACGGGTAGCTATCTATTTTGATTGGCAATGTTTGTTGAAGATTCTCCAATGTGCAATTTCGGCCTCTTGTTCAAAAACCGGATAGTTGTAAAACTGTGGGCTTACATGTGGGTCCTCATTGATCAATGTGTCTATTTTTATGCCAGTACCACACTGTTTTTGCTACTTTGGCTCCGTACTGTGACTTGAAACCTGGTCATACAGCTAACATGAATTCCTTCCAAAGTGCAGGACTCTCCTGAGCGTTTCATACAACGCATATCTAGTAGCAACAAACTCCCTCTGTTATCATTTCTTTATCAGAGGATTGTCCTGATTTCTTGCTTACTTCCTACTTTTTAGTATTAATTGATGTGTAACTGTGATAGTGTAATGTTTGCATACTTGTACACTTTTAATTAATCAGCCCACTAACTTCTGGCCTCCTAATTCTGATGTGAAATCTCCTAATTATCTTATTAATAAAATCATTCTTTCTTGTCATTCTTCTCTTCCTGGGACTCCTCCAATGCATTGGTGGTCAGCCCAATGATGTTCCCCAGATCCCTTAGAGTCTCGATACCCATTGACAAACTGTTCTTTCTTCCCTCACACTCAATAATCTCTGTTGTTCTACCTTCACTTTCACTATTTTCTGTCTGCCAAAATATACCTTTCAGACTTTCCAGTCAGTTTTTCACTTTGGTTATAATATTTGCACCTCCAAAGTTTTTTTATTTCATTTTAATCTTTTCTTTGTTGATATATTCTTTTGTTCATATATTGTTGCTTGATATTCTCCATACCTTCCTTTGGTCCTTTCGATGTCTTGAAGACCTTTGAAAAGTCTTTGTCTGACATATCTGCCCTCTGGTGTTTTTCAGAGATAGTTTCTATCAATCTCCCCTGCCCCTGCACACACACACATACACATACCTTGCATGGGCCATGCTTTCCTATTCCTTTGTATTCCGGGTGTTTTTGTTTTTCTTAATTGAAAGGTGAGCATTTGAATCTAATACTGTAACAATCCCAGAAGTCAGATTCCTTTATCCATAGTTTGCTATTTGTTTTGTCTTTTTTTTTTAATTTTAAGCTGCCTGTGTATTGAAAGATCAGTCTGAGGTGTAGATTGAAGGCCTCAGATCTTTCTAATCACATGAAACACTTTACAATTCTCTTTATATATGTAGTTGTTTTAGAATGTTCTTAATCTTAATGCATGGTTGCAAAAAGAGCAAAATATATTAGTGGGAAGGGAAATACCTGGTCTTAAAATTTCCTGGAAGTGACTTGGGTCAGGAGGAAGGACTCAGACCAAAGTGAGAAGCACAATGAAGAAGGCCAGCAGTCTTAATGCGTGCATCGCAATAATCAGATGCAGCAACGGGAGCCCGGATCTTCTATTTTCAGAAAGCAGGGTCTTGGGAGCCAAACCTGGCTCCTGTAAGCTGTGTGTTAGCTGCTCTAAGAATACAAGCACAGCTGCCTGCCACAGGACTGACATGGGAGGTGGGCAGCTACTACGCTAAGAGCTGAAACTGATAGACACTAACTACAATTTACCATCAAAGAATTCTCCCGCAAGTTGAAAGCCTTTAATAGACTCCAAAGTTCCAAAATAGTGATATCAGATATATTCAAACCATGCAATTATTGTCTAGGTGGGCAGGCCCCCAGAGCCTCCCACTCTGCCATCTTATCTTCCAGAATACTTTCTCTGCTCAACTGTTTTTTAAAGTTTATAAAGCTGGCTTAGTATGTGTGCCTTTAGGAGTTGCTTTTTCTTTCAGTTTGACACCACCAGTTCTCTCTCTCTCTCTCTCTCTCTCTCTCTCTCTCTCTCTCTCTCCCTCTCTCTCTTCAGCCTGCTAGGCCAGCATTCCACTTCTGAACTCTGTCCCCACCCAGCGAATATTCTTATACATGTTTTGGTTTTAGACATGATTTCAAGAGTTTCTCTTGAGTCTGTGTCGAAGAATAAATTTTCTAGGCCTTAAGATTTCTAGGTATTCAATTTTGGCAAGAAAATCACAAATTGTTTTCCAAAACACTTGTATCACTCGCATTCCCTCAAAGTAATGAGTCAGCTGTCCCACTGAGTCACACTTTCTTTAACTGAGGATGGTTAAGCCTTGAAATCCTCTGTTAGTCTGCGCTGGCATCTCACTGTGGTCTGACGTCACATTTTCCTATCATGCAGTAAGAGTAGCCCCCTTCCATTCATTATTAACTGTATGTGTTGTCTCCCTGTGGAAGGCATACTGCATGTTCCCACTCAACTCTTCGATTTCCTGCTGTTAGCCCATCTTTGCGTTCCTGTTAATACCATGACTTGATTTTAGCAAATCCTTTCTTGCTTGCTACATTGGACCCGCTAATATTTTGTTTAGGACTTCTGCATCTATTTTTGTGAGAAAAGTATTGTGTAAATTTCCTTTCTTGCCAGACATGGTGGCTCACACCTGTAATACCAAGACCCAGGGGGCTTAGGCAAGAGACCTGTTACAAGGTGAAACCCAGTCTGAGATACATAACGAGTTCCATTCCAGACAGAGAGAAGGAACTGGGAGGGGTGTAATCCGAATACGTCGACATAAACATAAAAAGTAAGAACTAAAATGGATGAAATTTGAAACTAAGAAATAAAGAAAGACAAAGCATGATTCCAGAAGGGCTGGAGAGTAGCCCTGTGGAAGAGTGTTTATCTAGCGTGCTCAGGATCTTGGGTTCCACCCTCTGTTGTAATAGGAGCAGCGGGCTGAAACAACAACAGAGTTCCTGTAAAGACCAACCAAAAGACATAGAAACCACTTGGAAATTAATTTTTAATATGGAATACTATAAATAAAAACATTATTACATATACAGCAGACATTTAAAAGACAGTAATAGATACAAATGTATTAATCTGAGAACTCAGATAAAATAGATTTTGAATTTTAAAAATGTATTTTATTAAATTTTCAAGACTAAATAGCAGGGCATGGTGGTGCACATAGTTAATCCCAGCATTCCATAGGCAGAGGCAGGCAGAGTTCAAGGCCAGCCTAGTCTACATAATGAGATCTAGGTCAGCCTACACTGTGAGATCCTGTATTAAAAAAAAGAGAGATGACTTCCTTGCTCATCTTCTCCCTCCTTCTGTTCCTCATTGGTACTTTGGGTGCTCAGTCCAGTGTTCCAGTGTGGGTCTCTGTCTCTATCTCCATCCATCTCCAGATGAAGGTTCTATGGTGATATGCAAAATATTCATCAGTATGGCTACAGGATAGGATCATTTCAGGTTCCCTATCCTCAGCTGCCCCAGGAACTAACTGGGGACCTCGCCTTAGGCACCTGGAAGCCCCTCTAGGTCCAAGTCTCTTCCCAACCCTAAGATGGCTCCCTTAATTAAGATATGTGCTTCCCTGCTCCCCTATCCAACCTTCCTGTATCCCAATCATCCCGTTGCCCCAAGTTCTCCCCATCCTACCCTTCTCACTTTTCTCCCCATCTCCCCTTACCCCCTTCCCACGGAGACAGTGGGGCTGATATATTGGGAGCTCACCAAGGCCAGCTGGATTGTGACTGAAAAAGCAGGGGATAAACCCGGACTCTCTGAATATGGTGGACAATGAGGGTTGCTGAGAAGCCAAGGACAATAGCACTGGGTTTTGATCCTACTTCTTGTTCTGGTTTTGTGGGGGCCTAGCCAGTTTGGATGTTCACCTTCCTAGACCAGGATGGAGGGGGGAGGACTTTGGACTTTCCACAGGGCAGGGAACCCTGACTGCTCTTCAGACTTGAGAGGGAGGGGGAGAGGAGTGGGGGGAGGGTGGGAGGAGTGGGAGGCTGGGAGGAGGCGGAAATTTTTTTTCTCAATAAAAAAAATCTTTAAAAAAAAGAGATGAAATGAAAAAGCAGACTTATTAGTGTCACATTAAATAGTGGTTCTGTATGTTTGAAAATGGCTGATTAAGCCTTCAAAAGAATGGCCATTTTGATCTTACTCAAATACTTCCAGAAACTAGAAAAGGGAAATTATTTCCCAATCTAGTCTAGGAAACTGGTAAAATTTTGAAAATCCAATAATGACAGTACAAGAAGTTATTATTTTAAAGAGACAGACTGACAGATACATACACAGAGATGAGAGAGAGAGATTAAGATTGAATATCAGTCTATAGTCCAGAGAGAGAGAGAGAGAGAGAGAGAGAGAGAGAGAGAGA
>NW_004949099.1:33452648-33477539 GCF_000317375.1 Microtus ochrogaster
AGAGAGAGATTGAGATTGAATATCAGTCTATAGTCCAGAGAGAGAGAGATTGAATATCAGTCTCTAGACCAGATCGATCTCACACTCTCGTAGCCAAAAGTGAGAAATGAGCTTAGGTTTCTTTTTAAAATGCATTATTTTATTACGCTTGTTTATTTGGCTGGCACACAAACGTCATGGCGTGAGTGTGAAGGTCAGAGGACAGCTTGCAGGAGTCAGTTTTCTCGTTTGCCGTGTGGGCCCCAGGAATTGAACTCGGGTCATGAGCCTTAACAGCATGCCCTTTATTCGGTCAGCCAGGCATCTCAGCAGCCTGATCATGGGTTCTGGACCCTCCTGTCTCCATCCCCCTGGTGCTGAGATCACAGGCACACACCATCATGCCTGCTACACGTCTGCTGAAAACCGAACCAGGGCTCTGTGGACGCTAGATGAGCACCTTACCAACTCTGCCACCCTCCCAAGCCAGTCTCCCTGTGATTTCTTCAGTGATGCTTCAGCTAGCTGAGCTTTGGGTTTTAATCTCCAAGCATACGGAAATTACAAATTCTTTCCTCACTATCAATTCTCAACCCTGGCTGGAGAGAGAGCTCAGAGGGTAGGAGTGTACATTGCCCTCGAAGAAAAGCCAAAGTTCAGTCTCCAGCAGTTACGTCGGGAGGCTCACAACTGCGTGTAGTCCCAGCTCTAGGGGAATCCTGCACCTTCAACAATCATGTATGTGTATCCACACACAGACCCGCACACATATATCTAATTAAAAGTAATAAAATAAATTTCTAACTCAGCTGCTCTGCGATCTGTGCGGTAACAACAGAAGTTAATTGAGATCAGTTTTAACGACCTGACACATCTCGAGCTTGAACTTCCTGTGTGGGCTTGAGAAGCGTTCGTGGGATCATTCTGCCAGCAGAAAATGCTGAGCCTTTGGCTCGATCGTGTTGATTGTTTCCTTCCATTTTCCATGTCCCTGTTGCTTTGTGTGCTTATTGTATCTGACCTTTAATCAGCCCGGTGACACTTCATTTTCAATCTCTCTTGGATGCCATAGAGTGACATCCACATGATAGATTCTTTTCATTCCTTTTAATGTCATTTTATCTTAACCATGTATCTGATGGTTCCACCATCTGTAACTCTTGGGAAGATAAATCCAACGGCCTTGATCTCACTGCTTTTCACACTTGCTTCTCATGGCTTTGTGAGGCCAGTGCTGCTTGCACTCTGAGGGAACACTATAGGAGGCAGGAAACCGTGAGGGAAGGAAAGAGAGAGGTGGGGGGGAGGGGGAGGAGGGAACTTCCCTTTATGTTGCCACTTGAGGATCAGGCACCCAGACCTGCTAAAGTTCTCTTCTAAGATCTTCATTCAGACCAAGAACACCAGATCAGCTTCTCCTCAACACTCTTCTGAGTTCAGGTTCCCCATGATCCTACCGCTGTCGGTCTGAGATCAAGTTTTCCCCCAACCTCGCTGCTGGCAGTGTGGCCTTAGGAAAGCTTCCCTCTTCTGCTCACCCGAGAATAGGCCAGAGCCATACCACACAGCTCCCACTGCATGAGGCCTGCCCTTTGCTCCTGTCCTGCTTCTCATCATGATCTTGGCTTCTGGTTGCCCCACTCCCCGCCCTCGCTCCTAGGACTCCATCCTTACCTCCTTAGATCCCACCTGCTATCAACCTAGAAGCAACTCCGAAGCCGCCAGACTGCTGGAATCCGCCACAGTGCTTTGTCTGGTCCCAGCACAGCATATTACAACCCCATCTGTTCTTCTCACTCATTTTGAACCCATTATTCCTGATTACCAAGGTCTTTCTCTGCAGAGGATTTCTGGATCACACTGGTGGTTTTTGTGCATTTTCCCCAACTAATGTTTAGATGAAGAGACAGAATCCACCCCCTGCATTCTGCTGGGGTTCAAGCGAGGTCTCTCAGGCCCCTTATTTTGTTCAGCAGACTGCTGTCGAACACCTACTCTGCTTGGTGCCAGGAGTCCCTGACATCAGATTATTTAGCAACACTTTTTTCTCAGCCCAGGAGGGACCACACATGCTGATGAGCCACTTGAGCAGTGAGAGCAGGTCAGAGTTCGGGTTCTCACTGCTATGCCGTATCCAGATGGCTTCCGCAGCTCTTGCTCCACTGATACGAGGTTTAACCCCACAAAGAAGCTCTGGCACATGTGTGTGTTGGGGGGGGGGGTTACTACCCCAGATCTGACAGTTTGGATGGCAAGTTTCTCTCTGTAGAAGAGGCCTCCATCCTTGCCAGCTGCCTCAGTTTACAGGGCATGGCTTATTGTCCTCACCATGTTCTCCATATTAGAAGCAGAACCTACCCCGGGGGTCACGGCCATTGTGGGAGCCAGCAATAGCCAGTGTCCCCAGGCAGCTCCCCGAGCTGGTGAGAGATGCTGCCTTTGTTTCCCCAGGCATCAAGTGGAAGCCGGATGAAAACGGAGTCATTGTCTTCGACTGCAGAAACCGTGGCTGGTAAGTGCTCCCAGAGGAGGGGCACAGTGTCCCAGCATTTACCTTCCAGCCTGTGGGCTTGGCTTGGCTTTCTTGCCCCTGTCTCTACACGGAGGCTTAAGGAGGGACTTCAGTGGCTTAATCCAAGCCGGGAATAGGAAGATTTGCTAGCTACAGCACTCCTCATTCCTTCCCCACTGTCTCCAACTCAGACCTTCCTGCAGTACTCGAGGCCATCTCCAGAGCAGCTGCCTCTAGCTCTGCTCTTGCCAAACCCTTTCCCAGGTAGATCAGCTGTGTATCCAATCCCCCTCCTTTCCTGCTGCCAGACCCTCGGGGACCCTGGCTGCCCTCTGTCAAAAAGGAGGGGACTTTCTTCCAATCTCACCACCCCAGTGAGCTCAGTGTCCAGGGGTTACAGCACACACTGGCCTAAACTTGGGGGAACCAAGTTTATTATGGGTCAGATCAAATAAATTCAACTGGAGGCTCCCAGTCAGGAGGCAGTACCAGACTTAATATTAATTATAAATGCTCGGCCAATGGCTCAGGCTTGTTACTTACAGCTCTTACAACTTAGATTAACCCATTTCTATTAATCTACATTGTGCCACATGATGCTAAAGGTACATACAAGCAGCCACCTCTCCCAAGGACATAGTGATTCTGGTGGACGTGAGCGGCAGCATGAAGGGGCTGAGGATGGCCATCGCAAAGCACACTATCACTACCATTCTGGACACCCTGGGGGAAAATGACTTCGTGAATATCATTGCGGTAATGGCGGCTTCCTGTTCGGCAGTTGCTCTCACCTGCTCTGGGAAAAATATTCTTTTCCTGAACCAAAAGGGCTGTGTTTCCAGCCACGGGTGCATCCCACCATAGAGGGACACTGTCCTCCACACTGAAGACTCCTGTACTTGTACACACAGTCTGCCTTGAGGTGGCTTTACGAGTCCCTCAAAGCATCTGAAGTAGTGTGAGTGTGCACGGCCCTCATTAAGGCCAAACACTCCGTCCATTTCCCAGTGTCTGACACAGACAGAGAACCAGAGGCCCCAGCAGAGCCTCTATTCCGTCTGTGGGCTCCTGGTGGTATCGCTGCTGGCAGCCTCCCCATCCACATGGGGTCAGATGGGATCTTGGGCCCTTGATCTGTTAGGATTCCAGTCTCTCGCTTTCCTTATCCCATAAGCCTAGACACGAAGGCAGAAAGGAGATACACAGGAGAAAGAGGGGGGGTGCTTAAAAATCCAACCATTAGGGGACCACTTGAGCTCCATGGAAGCAGAGTTGACAGCCACTCTGGGGTGTTTAGTTAGAGAGGCCACTGATCCAAAATTCCTTCTCAGCCTGCATAGTTGGTAACAATTCTAGCTGTTAGTGGAATTTATATAGTGTGTAGACATGCTTGAGACAAAGGTGTCTTGCTTCAGCAGCATCCTGCTGGGGGATCCAGACCCTGACTTGCTACCCGAGGCTCAGCTAGCCCATGGCAGCACTCATAACCATCACACAGCCCAGGGCTGACTCCCACACCCATCCCAGGGTCTGCAACAACAAGATGGCCACAGAAACAGGTTCTATACCAGGGAGGGGAAGTGTGATATCCCTCTAAGCCTGCAGCCCCTCCCTCCCATACCCTGCCTTCTTCCTCAGAGAAATTCCCAGAAGGAACCCTGACTCCTGCATTCCCCAGTTCCCCCCATAGCTCTTCCATGAATTAGCTATGTGTCCTCTCTCTTTCCTCTTACGTCAGCAGAAGGAAGATTAGGGACCCTAAAATTTTGTATTCTACCTGCCAGGGAGATAAAGAAAAGGGGGTGTTAACAGTTCATGTTTCTCCCTAGTCCCACCCCTGTGGGTAACTGAATGACCATCTAATGTATGCAAAGAACAAGAGTACATTTGTAGCTAGCTTGGTGGCCCACACCTATCACCTCAACATTCTAAACATTTAGTCAAAAGATTTAAATCCTAGGCTAGCCTGGGCTACATAATGAAAGCCACTATCAAATAAACAATAACAAAAACTAGTTTAGAGTTCCCTACCCTGGCTGGGGAGGATCCTATGCAAGGGAAGCTCTGGGATTGGTGGATGGTGGCTCGGCTGGTCTGAGCGCACAAATGAATGCCTTCGGGATGGCAGGTTCTCAGTACACCCTAGAAAGAGCACCTTACATCAGAACCAGGACTTGGGGAGCAGTTTTAGAGTCAAGATCCTCTGCTTGCTCCATTCAGACACCCCAAGACAGCACTGCCCATTTGCCCAGGTGAGACATTGTTTTCTCTCTATCTTCACTCTGCCTTGCAGTACAATGACTACGTCCACTACATTGAGCCCTGCTTCAAAGGCATCCTTGTCCAGGCAGACCGAGACAACCGAGAGGTGAGCTCGACCACAACCAAAGCTCAAATCCGGGTGGGGACGTGTCTGGGAAGATTCTATATGGGGCTCTGCCCACCACATGGCCTCCGGCAAGAACAAACCAAGTCAGTGGTTACCCTGGACTGTCCACCTTCTGGCCAGCCTCATCCTTGGCCCCGCCATCTAGGAGGAGATAGGGATTGGTACCAAGCCTTTTGCACTTAGTTTATCCTTGGGTATTTAAGAAACATGGACTCAAGAGAATGTGGTTGGCTGTGCTGTGGAGCTCGGGTCTTGCCCTGACAACACTTCTAAACACCCTCCGCGTTAGGATTCCTGGGTCCATCTGACCCTCTAAGCCTCATCTCATGTTTACCCTGACAGCATTTCAAGCAGTTGGTGGATGAACTGATGGTCAAAGGTGTGGGTGTTGTGAGCCAGGCCCTAATCGAGGCTTTCCAGATCCTGAATCAGGTACCTCCTCGGGGGGAAGCCTGGGCAGGTGGAGGTAGAGGGAGGCCATTGCAACTACAGGTTGTGGCTGTGGTGACAGCCTCTCCCCTGCTCCCTCAGTTTCAAGAGTCCAGACGAGGAAGTCTCTGTAACCAGGCCATTATGCTTATCACCGACGGAGCCGTGGAAGACTATGAGCCTGTGTTTGAGAAATATAACTGGCCAGACCGCAAGGTAACTCCCGCCGCAAGTCAGAGCAGAGGAGGCCTCTCCCAGTGCCAGGGGAGAGTTCTGGAAACCATGGGAGTCTTACATGCAGCACAACCCCACGTTCAGAGTTCTTTCCCTTAGACCTGTTCACCGGGTCAGGTACATTCTAATTGGGTGTCCGAAAGTAAGCATCCTGGGCCGGGAGGAGGGATGCGGAAGGATGCAGGACAAAGGACCAGCGTGGTTTTGAGACTTAAGAACTGCTCCGTGCACACCAGGACCCTGGCAGTTCACGTTCTCACCAGGGCCTTTGGGTTTTCTCTGGCCCAAGAGGGTGCAGCCGGAGAACCCAGAAGAAAGACCTGCATGTAAGCCCATGATAAATGGCACTGATGCTGCCTGCAGCTGCTGAGTCCCTCTCTTGTGGACAGGTCCGAGTTTTCACTTACCTCATCGGAAGAGAAGTGACATTCGCCGACCGCATGAAGTGGATCGCCTGCAACAACAAAGGTAAGCGCCCTGCAGTCCGCACTGAGCCAGCAGGACGGCAAGACTTCGGGGCTTATAGACATCCAAAACTCAGGGTGTACCCAAGAAAACTGTCTCCTCAAATAAAGCCTTGTACAAATATATAACACAGAAGACAGAGCAGGAGGTAAGAGGGGACCCACATTTTTTCTTTTTTTAATTTTTTATTTAAATAACATTTTTATTTATTGCATACCAACCAGTTTCCCTTTCCCTCCCATTTCCCATCTGTCCCGCTCCCCATCCACTCCTCCTCCATCTCATTCAGAAGGGAACAGGCCTCCCAAGAGCTTGCACAAAGCTTGGCACGTCAGTTTGAGGCAGGACCAAGCTCATTCCCCTATATCAAGGCAGGGCCAGGTAATCCAGCATGGGGAACGGTTACCAAAAAGCAGTTAAGTTGCAGGGAGAGGCTCTGCTCTCACTGTTGGAAGCTTTACTCAGAGACAAAGCTACAGGATGGTTACACACTTGCAGAGGGCCTAGGTTGGTTCCATGCCGTCTCCCTAACTGTTGGTCTGGTGTCTGTGAGCTCCCATGAGCTTGAGTCAGCTGTCCCTGTGGGGGTTTCCCCATCATGACTCCCCTGGATGGTGCAATCCCTCCTCCCTTTCTTCTGCAAGACTCTCAGAGCTCAGCACAGTGCTTGTCTATGGATCTCTGCCTCTGCTTCCATCAGTTACTGGATAGAGTGTCTCTGGTGGCAATTAGGGAAGTCATCAATCTGCTTACAGTAATGGTCAGTTCAGGCGCTTTCTCCACTATTGCTAGGAGCCTTATTCGGGGTCATCCTTGGGGGTTCCTAGGGATTTCCCTGGCACCAGTTTCTCCCTAACTCTGAAATGACCCCCTATTAAGTCTCTTTTGTTACTCTCCCCTCCATCCTGCCTCCCACTTGCTTCCCACACGCAGCCTCCCAACCCAGTTCTCATTCCTCCATCCCCAACCCCCGCCCCCAGTTTACCCAGGAGATCTCCTCTAGTTCCCCTTCCCGGGGAAATCATGCATCCCTCTTTGGGCCCTCCTTCTTATCTAAACTCTCTGGGGCTGTGGATTGTAGGCTGCTTATCCTATACTTCCTTTCCAATATCCACTTATAAGTGAGTATGTTGTACCTAGAGTCAATACCCACAAAGACCATCAAGAGATCTTATTTGATGCAAAAGCGAAGAGTCTTTTTTTTTAGTATACTGGCATGCTGGGACCAACCGTTCTACACAAAGGGAAGATGGCAATGACCCCAATCAGAGTGGACAAGTGCCAGGCCTTGTTCCTGAGCTGCTGTAGAGGCTGGCTCAGGCCTGGCCTGGCCTAGTATTGCATGCACCAGGCCTCTTCTGTGCTGTTGGGTGTGTTGGAAGACTGACTGTCCTCTCTTCGTGGCTTTTCTTCAGAAGCTGCTTGTTCAGTTTCATGAAGCTGAAAACAGGGCCTGAGAGAAGACGGAGCAGCCTGTTACGGCATCCGCTTGGCCATTTCAAGTACACACCATGTTTGTCTTTCTGGGTCTGGGTTACCTCACTCAGAATGACTTTTCTAGTTCCACACATTTGCCTGCAAATTTCATGAGGTCATCGTGTTTTACAACTGAGTGAAATACTCCATTGTGTAAATGTATCACATTTTCCTTATCCATTCCTTGGTTGAGGGACATCTAGGTTGTTTTCAGGTTCTGGCTATTACGAATAATTCTGCTATGAACATAGTTGAGCAAATGTCTTCTGGTATGATTGTGCATCCTTTGAGTATTTGCCTAAATTTGGTATAGCTGGGTCTTGAGGTAAATTGATCCTCAATTTTCTAAGAAACTGCCATACCAGTTTCCAAAGTGATTGTACAAGTTTGCACTGCCTCCAGCAGCGGGGCAGGGGATGTTAGTGGTTTTGATCTTGGCCATTCTGGAAGGTGTAAGATGGAATCTCAAAGTCATTTTGATTTGCATTTCCCTGATGTCTAAGGATGTTGAACAGTTCTTTAAGTGTATCTCCACCATTTGAGATTCTTCTGTTGAGAATTCTGTTTAGATCTGTGCCCCATTTTTAAATTGACTCATCTGATATTTTGATGTTTAGCTCCTTGAGTTCTGTATATATTTTGGAGATTATCCCTCTGTCTGATGCGGGGTTTGTGAAGATCTTACCCATTCTGTAGGCTGCCATTTTGTCTTACTGACAGTGTCTTTTGCCTTACAGAAGTTTCTCAGTTTCGGGAAGTCCCATTTATTAATTGTTGACCTCAGTGTCTGTGCTCCTGGTGTCAAATTCAGGAAGTGATCTTCTGTGCCAATGTTTTCAAGGTTTTCCCTACTTTCTCTTCTGTCAGGTTCAGTGTAACTGGATTTATACTGAGGTCTTTGATCCACTTGGACTTCAGCTTTGTGCAGGGCGATAGACATAGATCTGTGTTCTTCTACATGTCGACATCCAGTTATGCCGGCCCCATTTGTTGATACTTTCTTTATTCCATAGTATAATTATGGCTTCTTTGTCAAAAATCAGGTATTCATAGGTGTGTGCATTTATATCGGGAGACCCACATTTTAAATGTCAGCTCTCTTATGCCCTACCTTCATTCCTGTTGTGGCAAATTAAGGCATTGGTTCCGTTCAAAGACAAAAATAGGGGGTCATCTTTTTTCTCTTGTGTGTGTGCACACATTGAGGAAATGCATGTGTGTGTGTGCACATGTATGGAGGCCAGAGGACCCCAGGAGGAGCTGTTCCTTGAGAGGCGCCTTCTATCTTGGGTTTTTGAAACAGGTTTTCTCCTACCAGCTGAGCTAGTCAGGCTGACTGGAAATCCTCAAGAATCCACCGATCTCTGCCTCCCCGGCGCTGGCATTACAAGGGCAGGCCACCACACACACCAGAACATGGGTTTATGTCTTTATGCTTGGCAAGTGTTTTACTGACTGAGCTATTTCCAGCCTCATTTTTAAAAATTTTTTCTTATTTATTTGTTGATTGATTTTTCTGAAGGAGGTTAAATTTTTTAATTTGACATTTATTTATTTATTTATTTATAGCACGTGTGTGTGTGTGTGTGTGTGTGTGTGTGCTCCCATTGTGCACGTACCCAAGCACATGCCTGTGATAGGGGTCGGAAGGCAACCTGTGGAACTCGGTTCTCTCTTTTGACCATACAGGTTACAGGAATTGAACCTACTAGGTTGCCAGACTTCTTGGCAAATGCCCCTATTTATTAGTTTTATGAGACAGGCTATCACTGGGTATCCTAGCCTGACCTCAAGTCATAATGATCCTCCTGCCTCAGTCTCCCAAGTGCTGTGATTATATGTACCACAACTAGCAGGTGTGGTATTTTCTCTAGAACAATGTTTTGTGTACCAATGGCTCTCTTTTATCTGGGATCAGAACCCAAAACCTGGCCTTGTAATGCAATTGTGTTTATTCAACAGAAATTTACTGAGTCTGTACTTGGTACCTGGTGCTGTTTGAAGGCTGTGGATCAAGAGTAATGATGGAGCAAGGGGGCTCAGTCTTGATCTTCGTGTAGCTAGCACGTGGACTTCAGTTGAATGTGATGGGACTGTGTCATGCTGGCACCAAGGCATAGGCCAGGCAGGGTGCAGGGAACAATGGGGAAAAATGCTTTCCCAGTCTGGGGATTATGAGGAAAGGTCTTGCACGTAGAGGAAATAGCATTCTCTAGGAATCTGAGGCAAGAGGCTTGGAAAGAAGGAAGCTGTCCCATTTTGCTGGCTTGGGGGAGGTGGTGGGCAATGAAACCCAAAGTTACTAAACCATTCACAGGCCTTTCCAATAGCACTGTGCCTACCCTGAAGAGAATAAAGCAGTCTGCTCCATAGCCTGAGCCTGCACAGGAGCCTTAGGGAGAATAAAGGTGAGGGAAACTGAGAGCTGAGGATGCAGGAGGACAGGAGGCACCATCTTGTTGGGGTCTCATTTCTCAGAGAGCATAACAAGTCGGAGACTTGGTGGCACCACTGCCGCAGCTGAGGCCGCTAGCTGTTGTCTGGGGAAGTGTTAGCAGTGAGAAGATCCCCCCAAGATCTCCCAAGTGGGAGCTGTGCAGGCCTTTGTCTTATACTGGGGGACAATGTATGGCCTCCAAAAAGTAGAGTGGCCTAGCTAGGGCTACCCAGCAGCTGGGAGGGTGCATGGGTCCTTGCAGAGACCAAGGGGAGCCTGTCCTTTGCATCCCATGATCACACAGCCCTGCCCCCTTCAGGCTACTACACACAGATCTCCACACTGGCCGATGCCCAGGAGAACGTGATGGAGTACCTGCATGTGCTCAGCCGTCCCATGGTCATCAACCACGATCATGACATCATCTGGACAGAGGCGTATATGGACAGCAGGGTGAGCATGACAATGGCTCCAGGTAGGCAGTGGGGCCAGAGTTCAGGGAAGGAGCAAGAGGTGACTTCTTGGTCGGGAGAGGCCAGGATCCTCAGGAGGACTCACGAAGGGTGATAAAAACCACCCATGCCCTCCTTCCCCTAGAAGCCCTCATCCCACCACCAGCTTTATGCCTACCCATCATAAATGTTCACACCAACAGTTCACCATCCTGCAGCTTCATCCTGGCACTTCCTGTTCATTGTCCGGAAGAAGCAATGCCTTACACGGAGGGAAAATATCAAAGATGTGAGGTCATGAAGGATGCTTGGGTGAGGAGACCTTCCTGCCTCTTCCCCAGATCTCATCCTGTATGGAGCCCCTGCCTTGGTGACAATATACAGACTAGGATTACTGACAACAGTGGCTTAGATAAAAACAAAGGTGGAGAAGACACTTAGACATTGTGGTGGGCATTACAGAGCTGATGAGGCTTCTGGACACAGGGACCCAGGCTCCTTCCTGCAGCCATTTTTACTCCCCAGGCTGACCCTCCTCCTTCTCCTGGTCCTGGAGGCCAGTGGTGCAGGGTCGTGTGATGTGGAAGTGATTTCTTATTAATAAAGAAACTGTGTAGACCCATTTGATAGGCCAACCCTTAGATAGGCAAAGTAAACAGAACAGAATGCTGGGAGGAAGAAGCTGAGTCAGGGAGTCGCCATGATTCTCCCACTCCAGACAGACGCAGGTTAAGATCATTCCTGGTAAGCCAGCTCGTGGGCTACACAGATTATTAGAAATGGGCTAAATTAATATGTGAGAATTAGCCTAGAAGAGGCTAGATAGAAATGGGCCAAGCAGTGTTTAAAAGAATACAGTTTCTGTGTAATTATTTCGGGACATAAGCTAGAGCTAGCCATGTGGGCATCCGGGTGCCGGGGACGCTGCCCCACCGCCCCTATCACTACAGTCATGCGTAGCCATCTAAAGGGGACTGCACAAGGCCTCCTGGCTCAGGCACTTCCTTACCTCTCATTGACCAGAACTCAGAGGCAGAGGTGGATGGGACAGCACGCTTTCAGCTTTTCTTCTTCCCTTCTCTGTGTCTAAGGATAGGGGCATGCTTATTCTAGCGTGTAGCAGAAGATGAAAACCACCTTGCCAACCTGGGGACAAAAGCCTCAGGAGTCCCTTCTAATGTCCCTGTATAGTAAGAGGAGCACCTGACCAGCTCGAGTGGGCTCTTCCCTGAGGCACTGCCCAGGAGATGCCATCGGTCCCACACTGTTGGCCACAGAGAAGAGCCTTGCCCATCTAAGTAGGTGACCCTCTATTGTCCAGGTGGTCAATGGTCACAGGCTGTATGCCCCAGGGTGGAGAAGAGGGAGAGGGGCAAAAGGAAGGCAAGAAAAGAGGCTGAGATCTGCTTCAGCGTTGTCTTGACTTCCCTACATTACGTGCTTACGCTTGTCTCTTCCTATTTTCTTCCTCTTCCATCCATCCATGCCCTCCAGCCCACGTGCTCCCTGTGCCTCTTGCACATGAGAGTATTAAGGACATGCTGAGGACCTGGCAGAACGAAGTCTGAGGACTTGAAACACAGCAAAGGGGAACTGAGTTGTGAACAGTGGTGGCCAAGCCACACCTAGGTAGTAGTCGGGCCTGAGTCTAGCAGAAAATACTAGACTAGAAAATCTTTTTCTAGTCAGGAAAAGAGAGGACAGCGGTGGAGACAAAGCCTCTTCGCTAAGCTGCTGTGCAAAGGATTTTTGCACACCGGGGCTCACTCCTTCTCTGGTCTCTGCCCCAACAGCTCTTCACCTCAGAGGCACAAAGCCTGGTACTCCTGACCACGGTGGCCATGCCAGTCTTCAGCAAAAAGAACGAGACGGTGAGTGGCTGCTCCCCACGCCTCTGCACGTAGCTTAGATCCCAGACCTCTGAGTTCTATAGCCAGCTGCAAGGGTTGGATACAGATTCCCGAGCTCAGTCCTGGGGAAGCCGTGCAAGAACCTCCTGATCAACTGTGGAGCTGAGAGTCTGTGCTTTCCCAAAGCTCCCAGCCTCGGGGAGGAGGAGTGACTGCCACCTGCTCTGTTCTTAAAACAGTAGGCTATGGGATCTTCTGCTAGCCTCCCAGATGAACCACACTTAACTAGCCAAAGTGGGTAGATTCTGCTTGTACATGAAGGCCTCTAGTGAGGGAATTTCCAGAACTCTCTATAGTCTGTTTGGTCAGAAAATACTTCCTTATGCTTGTGCTAGAGAGAGGCCACATAAGCTATGGTCCTTATAGTTCGTCCTCTGCTGTGAATATTAATATTTCACTTAGCTTTGTATTTCATTTAAATGTCACTACTTAAATATTAATACAGGGCATTAATCTTCCTAACAGCCGAGCTTGCCCCGGGGCCTCCTCTGACAGTCTACACTTTTATCTGAGGAACTCAGCCTCCAATGCAACTGCAAAGGAAGATCAGTAAAGCCCAGTTTTTCTGACCCTTGCATTTTTCCTTCTAGCGGTCCCATGGCATTCTCCTGGGCGTAGTGGGCTCTGACGTGACCCTAAGAGAGCTCATGAAGCTGGCACCCCGATACAAGGTGAGCCTGAGGGGGATCCTGGAAGGGTGAGCCAGAACTTCCCATTGTTGTGACAAGATAGCTGAGAAAATCAGCTTAAATTCACTTGAGCTCACATTTCTGTGGCTGCAGTCCATGGTGGCTTGATCAGAAACCAGTAGGGGACACATGACACTGGCTCCATATGATTGTGTTTAAAACCCACTGTGTTGGAAGAGGGCCACTTGTTGGTTCCTGGCCATCCGGCCAACTTAGACCCAAAATAATCACACAGAAACTGTATTAATTAAACCACTGCTTGGCCCATTAGCTCTAGCTTCTTATTGCCTAACTCTTACATATTAATTTAACCCATTTCTATTAATCTGTATATCTCCACGTGGCTGTGGCTTACCGGGTAAAATTCCCAGCGTCTGTCTCCAGTGGCTCCATGCTCCTCTCTAACTCCACCTTCCTCCTCCCACGTTATAGGCCAAGCCAGTTTCTTTATCCATTAACCAATAAAAGCAACACATAGACAGAAGGCCCTCCCACACCACCACTGCTAGGATCTGCTGTCTTCAGTCAATCCCTTCCCCAACCCCTCCCCCACCTAGCCATCCAATGCATCTAATGCCCTCAACCCTTGGCTTTGGCAGCTTGGGGTACATGGATACGCCTTTTTGAATACTAACAACGGCTACATCCTCTTTCATCCTGACCTCCGACCTTTGGTAGGTACAGATCTTTGCCTTGAGATTCTAACAATATAAGTTTTAGGGACAGTTCATAAAATTGGCTAAATATTCATTGGCCAGTCCAAGAGAAAAATGAACGTCATTGTACCTGTTTTCAAACTACTTATTATCTAACAGGATGTACACAGTAAAAAATACATGAAACCACACCATAGAGCAGAAATGCAGGCAGGGGTTGTGAGGATGGAGCCCTGAAGGACAGTCCACTTTCCGTTACTGAAATGAACATCTGAGATCACCACCTTACAAAGAAAGAACCACGTCAGTCCGTGGCTGGTTGAACCTCTTGTTTTATGCCTTTGTGGGGTACATGCAGCATAGCATGATGGGACCATGAAACAGAGTAAACCTGTTGACCCCAGGCGACAAAATGAGAGAGACTCCAGTCCCATAACCCTCTTGAAGGACATTAAACCCCTGACTAGGCTTCATCTCCAAACTCTCCACCATTTTCCAACTGTGCCATGCTGGAATCCAGCCTTCTACATAGAGACCTTGGGGAGCTGTTTAAGAGACAAACCATGAGGAAGAGATGGCTCAGCAGTTAAGAGCACCTGGGTTCAGTTCTCAGAACCCTTTTCAGCCAGCTCATAACCCCCTTTAGCTCCAGTCCCAGCGGATCCCATACCTCTGGCTTTCATGGGCACCCGCATTTATATTTACATACCCACATGCAAATATACATGCATACACTTAATTAGGAAAAATAAAAATCTTTTTAAAAAGCCTAATCACTGCAGACGTCTATCACAGATAAACTGTCAAAGTGAGTCCATCCCTCCTACAACCCACAGATGGACCATCCAGAACCCCAGAGGACCGGGAAAGGATTGTAAGCAATGAATTCACAATTAAAAATAGCAAGGCCCTCTCACAAGGGCAGTGAACGACCCCTGAGCTTACCTTTTGATGCTTCCCAAAGCCCCTGTACCCTTCGAACTTTGTCCAGGAGCTGTGGGTGTTTTCGCGTGAGTTCCCCTGAGCACCTGGTATCTGAAAACACTGCCTCTGGGGCATCCACACTGTCCGTAGTAGCAATGACCACACGGCTGGCATGATGGCTGGAGAGGTAAAGGGAGCTGGCATCCTGGAGACGTCTTAAATCTGCTCCTCTTCAGTCTTCTAAGGAACCCCAGAGGAGTCTTGGGTAGCAGGAGAATTGATGAAGGGGCTTCTCTGCCCCAGGAGTCACTTGGGAGACTTGCTGAACCATGGCGCATGTCAGTTAGCTCAAGTGGATACAGAATATTCCCTAAGACATTTGACCAAGCCACTTAAGGCTCATGGTAAGGCTCCTATGGGGACACATTGTTCTTTTCCCCTCTGTCTTTCCAATTCAGACTCAGCAGGGCCTATATCTGAACCAATGGATGGTCTTATACCAACATGTTCTTGGGGACCGGTGCTATCAAATGACTCGCAGTGAGAGAACATGTAGGTTGACCCCAGGGTTGACAGATAGAATGAAGGGGCATGGACCAGAAACCCACCTATCAGCATCCATGTAGGCAACTCACACGAATAATGCTCTCACCAGCCAATCATGTTGTGGACCTACTATGTGCCTGATTTAACTGTGCCTGTAAACATAAGGACACATCTAATTAAGAAAAGAAAATGCATGAAGGCACATGGCAGGCAGTGCTTACCAAACGACGCAGTAAGGTTAGTGCCATGTACTACATAAGGAAAGCGCTATCAGGCAAGCAAAAGGTACAATTTCAGAAGTCAAAATAATAGAGGATATTCCTAACAATAGAATAAAAGGGGGCCAAGATGCAAGCCGGGGCCTTTCTGTGTCAATGGCCTAGCCAGATTACATGTTTATTCAGAGAGGCTGAGGACTGACTACCATCTGCCAGGTGTAGTCAGGACTTAAGAAATAGCCCGAAAAGCAGCTCAGGCATAAGAGGGCAGGGCAGCACTGTGTGGCGAGCGTGGACGTCAGGAAGACATCTGAGAGCAGAGCATCGTGTGGGCGATGGGTACGGAGGCAAGGTGAGTAGGGACAGTGTTGGGACAGCCATGCTACGATCAGGACAGAAAAAATAAAATGCACGTAAACGAAACAACTAACAGAAGCAAGACAAGCAATGACAGGGACTCAGCCTCCCAGACATCTACTGGGGACCCGCTTTCAGGAGGAGACGGCGCTGCTTTTAACGTGCTCTGTTACTGATGGCTTTACTAGGCTAGACCAGGGAAGTACCACAGGCGTAAGTATAGACAACTGATGGCATCCGTCACAAAGAAAGGGTACGAAAGCAAGAAAACGAGAGCGCGTGAGAAAGAGAAAGAACAAGAGGATAACGCCCTGTTCGGAGATCTGGCTCATGGATCTGTGTCAAATTTTGGAGCCAGGTGGTTATTAAACACTGTTGATCTGCCCTTGGACCTGACCAATTAAAATAAATCTATCAAGATGAAATGCTCCTGCAGCTGCCTTAAAATCTGGAAGAGAAAACCGATTGCTCAGAAAGTATTCTAAAATGATCATCTGAGATTAACAAGATGGAATGTATGAGAAATAGGTGGGCGCTCGCAAACTGAGCACCCTCGTGTGGGAGGGAGTGCGCCGCATGAGAACTCCGAGGGGATTCGCCTGGTTAATGGCGCCATCTGGGCTGCCAAGCTGGCCTGGCCATCCAAGCCGCCAACAGAGACAGTCAGAGCTCTACTGTCAGTCCGCATAGCGTACCTCTCACCTCCTGGCCAGACTCCGTGGGCAATATTGATTCCTTCCCTGGCAGCTCCTCTTTCAGGGTGACATTGACAGAGCTGAGCATCGCTTCAGAGAGCTGAGATATTTTCAGACTGAATGTTTAGCTGAGACAGTCAAGATTGAGCATCCCAAGCTCTGTCGGGAGGAACACATTCTGGGTGGTTCCAGAAGAAAACTGACAGCAATAAGTGAAAGTTCGGAGACAGGTTTGAACTCCACGGGAGAGAGAACTTCCTAGCAATGAGGGCTGTCCAAACTGTGACAAGCTGTCTCACAAACTAAGGAGATCCCCGGCATGAGAATGTGCTATGCTCAGGAGGCCGGAGGCCATCTGTGGCACACACTGGCCAGAGCAGTTTTACACTGAGTAAAAGTTTGGCCTGGGTCATCCTGGGAGATCATAGGATGCTTTGATTTTGTGAGGGTGTTTGAAAGATTTTAGAGTGGGGGGAACAGGGTAAATGCTGACCCCGCCTTTTCATCCCATCTGGCCCACTCCAGTACAGAGACGGCAAGAGAGTGAGACCCAAACCCAACTACAACAGCGTGGACCTCTCGGAAGTGGAGTGGGAGGACCAGGCGGAAACCGTGAGTCGGGAGACAGGCGGCATGAGATGCTACTCACCCAGTGAGCCCTGTAGCCAGCGAGCAAGCCCTGGGGGCACAGGGATGCTGAGGCTGCTGGACAGCTCTGGAGCAGAGCCTTCGGCTCTGTGCCTGCCATTCTTCCAGCAACTAAAGATGTCACAGGGTGACTGAGAAGGACTGAAATTGTGCCTGCAAGCCCAGCATGGGCTTGGTGTTGTGCTTAGCTTCCAGTTTCTCTATCACACCCAGAGGAGAGTATGTCTCAGCAACACAACACTGTATCCCAGAGCATGCATCCCTTCAGAGCGCTGCCTCCATGAAAGCCCAGAACTATGAGCCGGAGGTGCCTAGCCCCAGGCCCATCTCCCCTCCTAGAACTTTGCTCAGAGGAAAACAGAAAAACCAGTATCCTAGGGATCCTAAGACAGGGTCAAAGCCCCAAATCTCCCTTCTTCAGGTGAACAGGCACCAACTCTCCTTTCTTTCCTCTTAAAGCTGAGAACTGCCATGATCAACGGGGAAACGGGTTCTCACTCCATGGACGTGAAAGTGCCACTGGACAAAGGGGTAAGGAACGAGGGACAGTGCCCATGAGGTCCCAGCAGGCAGCACTGAGCCCGGACTTAGATTTTACTGTGGCTTTGGGAGTGTGAGGAGAAAGAGAAGGTGGGGGCAGGGTAGGAACTGTGCTGTTGATTTCATTGATGCTCCATTCTTTTATGTTTGTTTGCTTGTTTGTTTTTATTTCTTTTTTTTTTTTTTTTTGGTTTTTCGAGACAGGGTTTCTCTGTGGTTTTGGAGCCTGTCCTGGCACTAGCTCTTGTAGACCAGGCTGATCTCGAACTCACAGAGATCCGCCTGCCTCTGCCTCCCGAGTGCTGGGATTAAAGGCGTGCGCCACCACCGCCCGGCTGTTTTTATTTCTTGAAATGGGGTTTCTCTCTGTAACAGCTCTGGCTGTCCTGGAACTCACATTGTAGACCAGGCTGGCCTTGAACTCACAGAGATCCGTCTGTGACGCTCCATTCTATAGAAACCACAGAGTAGGGAGGTTGTCCGGGTCCCTCACGGCTCTTCCTTCTTCCCTCCACTGCCTGCTATTTGGCCCTGTGGTTGTTTATGATAGAAGGGGAGAAAGTGACAGTTAATTTTGCAAACTGCCAGCAGCTCTGCTAAAACATGTCACATGGGGAAAGGCTGGAAAGGCTCACCGCTCCTTATAGCTGACTTTTATCCAAACACAGAGCATGGAAACAAATACCCTCACTATAGAGAGGCAAAATCGGAAACCCCCACTATCTGTATAGGCCTGTGTGTCATCCGAAAAGACATTTCATCTTCTCACTTAAAAGGCTCTGATGAGTCCTCTGGATTCGCATCGTCCCTTGACATATTAGCAAATGTCACCTCCTCCTATGCAACCACCCCCACCACCTCCTTCATTACCCACCTGCCTCCGCTCAAAGAACACAGCATCTGTCTGCAGCAACTAGACCCGTGTCCTCCACTGTACTCAACTCTCCGCAGAGGCCAAACTGAGAGGTGCTGGCCAGTGTCCCTTCTAGAGAGGGACTTGGTCTCCACCAGGACTGCTGTGGGACTTCTGCCCCATCAGACACACCGGGAATGTCAGTAAAGCCAGGTCACCACTGATAACAAAAGAGTCATGGTTCCTTCCCTGTGCCTTCAACATGCCCTACGACCTCTGCCAAGGTACAGCATGCCAGGACATTGAACCTACCATGAAAACCCTAATGTGCGCATGGCCACTCAACAACCATAACAGTTGTGCCATGTCCAACGCATTGGTACACCCAGTGGGTGAATGTGCTTTCGCCCTTTCTCCCAGGGCCCAGAGTTATCTCCAGGGCTCTCCATCCTTCTCAAAGCCACCAGGCAGGGTCCTAACCGGGAGCAACAGAAACTTCTTCCTGCCTGGGAAATTTGCTCATTGCTACTAATAAACCATTTCAGTGTATCAAGACTTCCTGAAACATGCGGGCATCAGAGGAGCAGGATGGTGGTGGCGATGGTAACTGGGATGCTGGCTTCTTAGGACACAGATGTCCTGTCTTCCTACGGCTAACACCACCAATAATGGCAGTCTAGATTTATCAGAAGTGAGACTGAGCACAGTACAGATGCCCATTTATTCAGCTACCCTACAGAGGCCGGTTTCTTATCATCTACATCTTGTGGATGGAGACATCAGAGAAGCCAGAAACTAGACTAGGACTATGGAAAATCACAGGTTCTAGACTTCAGGCCTTTGAGCTTTGTTTGCTTGGAGTTCCAGTCTCAAAGACTTCTTGGAGTGTCTAGAAAAACATTTCTTTTCTTTATAAAATTGGATTATGCAGCAACAGATTTCCTTACGCCACTTCCTTCATAGCTCTAGTTAGTCCTCCCCCACTCTCCCTCCCTCCATCTTCCCACCCTCCCCCCAGGGCTCCCTTCCACTTCTGTATTACATTTGTCCCATTGCCCTCTCTACCGCTCTCCTTTCAAGTCTCCTTTCCTCTTCCATGAGCCCCTTCCTGGTTTCCTAGCCTCTGCACACACTTGCTTCCACGAAGATACATATGTGTGTGATACATATATCATATAATTATATGATATATATGTGTGTGCATTACATAATTATATAGGTCATATACACTTACATAATTAGAAGCTAGGACCCACATGTGAGAGAAAACACATAGTGCTTTCCTTTCTGGGACTGGGTTACCTCACTCAGTACATTTCCCAGCCCCATCCTGCCCTTTTCTGGCTAGTTCCATTCCTCCCCCAAGGCCCCTCCCCATCTGCTTCATATCACACGTATCCCATGATCCTCTTTTCCCTCCTCTGCCATGTGCGCGTCCATCCCCTGGTGACTCCTTTTCAAGTTTCATGACTTTCGCACATGGATACATAAATACACACATTTGTATAGACACCCACGCGTCATTTTAAATCTACATCCCACACGAGTGAAAACATGGAGTGTTTGTCTTCCTTAGTCTGCCTTATTTCACTTAACATATGATCTCCACTTCCATTCATTTCCCTGCAAATGTCATGACTTCACTTTTCTTTTGAGGAGTTCCAAAACTTCCGTGTGTGTGTGCGCACGCACGCGCGCGCACACGCATGCTCTGCCTGTTTTTAAATCATTCATCTGTTGATAGAGATCTAGACTGATTCATTTCTTAGCTGCCATGAACAGAGCAGCAATTAACAAAGAAGGATAGGTAAACTTGTGGGGTGTTGCCTTAGACTGCCCAGGCACGCACCCAAGAGTGTCCTGACCGGGTCATATGGCGATCTTATGTTTCGTGGTTTGAGAAACTGTCAAGTTTGTGTTTGTCTTGAAATGCCCTTAAGTCTCCATCAACTTTTAAAGACATCTTTGCTGGACACAGTGATCTTAGTCAGCAGGTCTGTGTTCTCAGGGCTCAAATACATTATTGCATCTTTTCCTGGCACTGAGAGCTGCTAAAAATATGCCTGATGTTTTTTTCTTTGTTGATGTGTTAGATTATTTTCTCTCTTACTGCTTTTAGTTAATTTATTTTATTTTTAATTATGTGTATGTGCCTGGGTAAATGTACAGACGTGCATGTGTCTTGGGAAACCCAGAAGGGAGTTTTAGATCCCCTGGAACTGGAGTTACAGAAAATTGTGAGCCGCCATATAGGTGCTAAGAATCAAACCCAAGTCCTCTGCAAGAGCAGTAGGCATTTTTGACCACTGAACCATCTCTCCATCCCCTCTCAAAGTTCTTATTATTGTTTTTGTGGTAGTTTGGATGTAATTGGCCCACCTAGTCTCATAGGAAGTGGCACTATTAGGAGGTGTGGCCTTGTTGGAGGAAATGTATCACTCTGGGGGCAGACTTTGAGGTTTCCTATGCTCAAGTTACCACCCAGTGTCTGTCTCAGTCGGCTTCCTATTGCCTACAAGACCATAAGCCTCTCAGCTATTTCTCCCACACCACATCTGCCTGCATGCCGTCATGCTCCCTGCCATGATGATAATGGACGGAACCTCTGAAACTGTAATCCAGCCCCAAATAAGATGTTTTCCTTTATAAGAGTTGCCATGGTCATGGTGTCTCTTCACAGCAATGAAAACCCTAACCAAGACAGCTCCTTTGCTTTTTATTTTTGACTTCCTGTCTGTAAAATGCCATATGTCATAGTGAAGATCTTCTCTGGTCATGTCTGTTTGGGTGGGGTTCCAAGTGCCTGGTGTGTTTAGGTATCTATTTTTCTCTAAATCTTGGGAGGAGCTGTTCTGCTATAATTCATGAAATAAATATATTATCTACACCTTGAGTGTTTAGTCTAAGCTCTTTATTCTGCTGGAGCTTCTTAGGCTTGGTGCCTTAAATAGACCCCAGAGTTCTTGGAAGTTGTGATCATGTTCATTTTTTTTTTAATTTTTTTTTTTTTTTTTTTTTTGGTTTTTCGAGACAGGGTTTCTCTGTGGCTTTGGAGCCTGTCCTGGAACTAGCTCTGTAGACCAGGCTGGTCTCGAACTCACAGAGATCTGCCTGTCTCTGCCTCCCGAGTGCTGGGATTAAAGGCGTGCGCCACCATCGCCCGGCTGATCATGTTCATTTTTATCCTAAGTAATGTTTAAATGTAGGGGTTCATCAACCTTGTCCTGCACCCCTGCTGTTTTTTCTTCTATGTATCTATTGCTAATGCTTTCCACTGTGATTTTTTTTAATTCATTAAGTTCTTAGTTTCCAACTTTTCTAATTTCTTTTAAGACCCAATCTCCTCGCGCCCTTTTCTCTTTCATTCTGATGACTTTCTCATGTTTGTCTTCCGACTTCTCTCTCTAGGTTGCTGTCTTTTTTTTTATCCAGGTCCCGAACTAAATTAATTTGATGATTTATAGCCCATTTCAGGTCCGGTTCAGTGTTTATTACTTTATTTGTTGGCAGTTTTATTCTGGCCACATTCATCCCTCTGTCCTTTCTCCACCCTCACCAACACTCCAAGCTCCCTGTCTCACTTTCCTGGCTTTTTGGGTTTGCTCTGTGATCCACTGGGTTGATCCAGGGCCACTCATGTGGGGTTAGATGTAAACCTACCCACTGGCAGATGAGTAACTCTCCAGTGGCTCTGTCACCGAAGAATTGTCTGCCCCCAGCCGCCACTGGCTGCTGTTGGTTCTCTTGGTGGGACAGGGACAATTGAGCTCTTTACCCTCTGTGAATGCGTGAGTCTAGTCTTGCTCCATGTGAGAAACCACAGGTCTACCAGTGCCAACACATAGCGTGTTCTATTTTTTGTTAAGTTTTCAGGTTTATTTTCTAACAAGTTTTCCAACTCTTGCTCTCTTTTGATGAAACTGTGTGTCACACTAGACAACAAACCCACACGCACATTCTTATTGTCAAAAGGGAAACAAAAACCTGCATCTCAGGGAAATTTTACATTTCAGTGAGTTACGAAGCAGCGTGGTGACATTCCAGCCCTGTCAGTGTGGGAACAGCAGCGTTGACTTGGGGGGAAGCCAGGCTGGTGTCTGGAAAGGGCTTGGTGCTCAAGGCCAGCTGGGCTCCTTGCTACCTCTCTGATATGAGGCAGACACTTGAAGACCGTCAGCTGCCACTGAAGAACTAGACATCAAGAGCTCCAGAGATCACAGTAGGGACAAGAAGAAACCTGAACATATCCTGTACCCCCGATCTCACCCGAGACAGCTGTCTCATTGGTTCCATTATGACAGGGAAGGCATGTCAGCCAGAACAGGAAATGACTGCAGACAGAAGCAGAGAGGTCTCTGTGTGCCCTTAGGTTGGCCCTCCTACCTACTGTTCAGATCTAGCCTCCTTCCAGTCCTTGTTCAGCAGCGTTCTCTTGGGGGAGGAGATGGCCGTGTCCTGTTTATAGCTCAGCAGTTGCTTGTTCTCAGCGCCTTGACCATGAATGCCTGTGCTGCCACCACTCTCTGTAAAGAGAAGTATCTTTGACCAAGGCAGGGGTCAGCACCACTGCCTGGATAGAAACATAACTATTTGGTAGGCAGTCTGGGATTGCCATTATCCACCTATCCATGGAGCCTCTATTCAGAATCTTTTTTTTAAATTTTATTTATTAAGGATTTCTGCCTCCTCCCCGCCACCGCCTCCCATTTCCCTCCCCCTCCCCCGATCAAGTCCCCCTCCCTCATCAGCTCAAAGAGCAATCAGGGTTCCCTGACCTGTGGGAAGTCCAAGGACCGCCCACCTCCATCCAGGTTTAGTAAGGTGAGCATCCAAATTGCCTAGGCTCCCCCAAAGCCAGTACATGCAGCAGGATCAAAAACCCATTGCCATTGTTATTCAGAATCTTTTTAAACTTGTTTTTAAATCAGCTTATAAAATAGTGTGTCTACATGTGACTTCTGACAGCCTAATTTCGGTTAACGCCATTGTAAACTCACCACGTCCTAGAATCGCCTGAGAAGAGAGGCTTCATGCTGGATTGTCAAGATGAAGTTTTCCCATGGATATGTCAGTGTGTGGTTGTCCTGGTTACCTTATCTGAGGTGGGAACCCCATCCTAAAAGTGGGACGCACCACCCCCTGAGTTTGAATTCCAGGCTCTAAGAGGAAAGAGAAGGTGGCCTGAGCACCAGGCAGACACGCATTCGCGCTCTCTCTGCTGCAGCTGACTGGATATAACTAGCTGCTTCAAGTATCTGCCACCCTGAACAACCACGGGCGATGACCTGGCATTATGAGCCTAACTAAACCCTTCCTTTCCCTGTAGCTTTTGTCTAGGTGTTTTATCACATAAACATAGAGAAACTAGGACACCATGTTCTTCCCGGGCCGCACACTTTCCCTGTTTAAACCTCGCCATCCTCCATATTCCCTCTATTTTCATGTCCTGTGTGCCCTGCCACCTGCATCCTCCTGGGCATTCTTTTAAGTTGGAAGAATTATGTTATTGCTGCTTCAGTCTTGCTGCTGGCTACGGGTCTGTTTACATTATTTATTTCATCTTGGTTTAATTTTGGTTGGTCATATGCATGTAGGATCTCATCCATTTATTGTAGATTTTCCAGTTGTCTAGAATCTGTGTTTTTAGGGTATGCTCTGAGGGTGTTCTGAATTCCTCTGGGGTCTGTTGTTGTGTCTCCCCTTCCATCTCGAATTTTATGAATGAGGGATATTCTCTTTAATTCTTTATTTTGGGTAATTTGACTCAGCTTGTCAGTCTTGTTTCTCTTTTCAACGAACCAACCCTTCATTTCATTGGCTCTTTGTGTTGTTTCTGTTGTTGTTCCTTCTGGTTCATTTCATTTCTGTCCTTGTCATAATTATTTCTCCTTATTTACTGCTTTGGAGTTTGGTTTGTTCTTTATTTATTTATTTATTTATTTATTTCTGTTTGCTTTGTTTTTCAATGTAGCCTTGGTTGTCCTGGAACTCACTCTGTAGACCAGGCTGGCCTCAAACTCACAGAGCTCCACCTGCCTCTGTCTCTCTAGTACTGGGATTAAAGGTGTGTGCTACTACCACCTGGCTGTTTTTGTTTTTCTAAGTCCTTAAAGAACATCATTATGTTATTTGAGTTCTCTCTGACTTTATGTGGGTACTTTGCTTTTAAGACTTCATTGTGTCCCATAGCTTTCTGTGTGTTTTCCTGTTTATTCCATTTTAGATTTGTTTTTACTTCTTACTTGATTTCTTGAGTGATCTATTCGTCATTCAGCAGTGTGCTGTTTCATATCCTTATTGCCATCTAGCTTTACTTTATTGCCATAGAAGCTGTAGGCTTATCGTGGGGGCTGTGGACTTGTCGTGCAGGCTGTGGGCTTGTCGTGGGGGCTGTGGACTTGTCGTGCAGGCTGTGGGCTTGTCGTGGGGGCTGTGGGCTTGTCGTGCAGGCTGTGGGCTTGTTGTGCAGGCTGTGGGCTTGT
>NW_004949099.1:33477814-33480105 GCF_000317375.1 Microtus ochrogaster
GGCTGTGGGCTTGCCGTGCAGGCTGTGGGCTTGTTGTGCAGTCTATGGGCTTGTCATGGGGGCTGTGGGCTTGTCGTGCAGGCTGTGGGCTTGTCCTGGGGGCTGTGGGCTTGTCGTGCAGGCTGTGGGCTTGTCATGCAGGCTGTGGGCTTGTCGTGGGGCTGTGGGATTGTCATAGGAGCTGTGGGCTTGTCGTGGAGGCTGTGAGCTTGTCATAGGAGCTGTGGGCTTGTCATACGGGCTGTGGGCTTGTCGTGAGGGCTGTGGGCTTGTCATGGTAGCTGTAGGCTTGTCGTGGGAGCTGTGGGCTTGCTGTAGGGTCAGAACTGATGACTTTCCTCAGGTTGGCCCTCCAGCTGTGATTTCTGCCCCACCTCCAACTATCCCCACCCTCACCTCCACCTCTCCACCACACACCCTGTGAGCACACAACTGAGGCTGAGTCCTGCTGGCGTCTGTCCTTTCGCTTCCTTTGTGGGTTCCCTCTCATTCACTCTTTGGAATAGCATCTATTTTTTTTTTTTTTTTGGTTTTTTGAGACAGGGTTTCTCTGTGGCTTTGGAGCCTGTCCTGGAACTAGCTCTGTAGACCAGGCTGGTCTCGAACTCACAGAGATCCGCCTGCCTCTGCCTCCCGAGTGCTGGGATTAAAGGCGTGCGCCACCACCGCCCATCTATTTTTTTCTAACAGTTTTTCTAAAAGTTAAAGAGGTAGGGTCGGGAGAACAGTGTCCCTCTCTCCTCCGGGAAGATGTGAGTCAAATGTACACACCCCAGCTCTAGATATTTCCAGCCCCAGTGACACCTCACTGTCCTGAAGGAAGCCTAGACTCACGCTGCCTGCAGGGTCCAGCACAGCAGTCCATGGATCATCTGAATTACGTGGATGTTGATTAAAAATGATTAATATGTTGCAAGTGCTGAGCTGGCTGCACGGGCTGGGCAAGCCTGGATCTTAGAGGCAGCAACAAAAGGCCAGTTTGCTGAGCTGTGAGCTGTTTCTGGCCACGAGTGTCCATAAACGGGGTTGAGATGGCTGATGAGTGAGGTCTGCGGAGGGTACAGGGAGATGACCAGAGACCAAGGGTGTGGGTGGAGGGCAGGAGGCCAGCACCACTCTGGCACCTAGCCAGGACCCTTTTCTTTTGCTCTCAGAAGCGGGTTCTGTTCCTGACCAATGACTACTTCTTCACGGACATCAGCGACACGCCTTTCAGGTGAGGGAGTAATGCCACACGAGCCAGGGCAGGAGACAGAGCAGAAATGCCACCGGCTCATGAGGGTACTTTAGGGTTTGAGAGCCGATTTGTTCTTACCAATTTAGCAATTCTGTGTTATTAGCAAGGATCCTAGTCAGTTAGCATTCAGGAAATGAGCTCTAGATGGGCTTTGCCAGCGTGGCTAAATGTCCAGTTCTGAAGCCCAACTTTGAGTTTGAATCCCAGCTCCCCTACTTACGGCCTTTGTGGCCTGAGTTAAGGCACGTGACGTCCTCAGATGTCATCTGCGATAGCAGCTGCTTCCGACCGAGCGGAGGTTGACATGACACACTCTACGTAGATGGCGGTGCAGGATGGGAGGAAGAGTTCTAAGGTTCCCTCCGTCATTTCCCGGTGCCGCTCAGGTTCCCTGCTCTCACCACCCACTAGAATACCTGAGGACGTCTCAAAATTGCCAACGGCTCCGCCCATGCAAACCAACAGTGTTGGCACTGAGGCAGAGCCCAGGTGACACACCTCTGAATGCTCCCCAAATTCAAATCTGTTGTGCTACCAAGAGATGGGGTTCAGTAGGGAAGGAGCCTCCTCAGGGAATCCTGAGAGCCATAAACATTTCAGGGTCCCTGGAAAATCAAGTACTTCCTTACTCCTTAAGTATCCAGGGAGCCCCAGAAACCATGGTCTGTGGCATTTCCAGGGCCGTTCCTGGGAAGAATGACTGATGAACTAGCAGTCCCTTCCTGGTTCCCAAGGGGACGACCTAAAGGCCAGGCTAAAGGGGAGCGCTAGAAAGGTGGGCCATTGCCCTGTGTCCAAAGGCTCCTTGAACAAGTAGCGAAAACAGATGCAGCAACTGTGCACACAGCCGCCCTCTCTTCTCTCTAGCTTGGGAGTGGTGCTGACCAGAGGCCATGGGGAATATGTCCTCCTGGGAAACACGTCTGTGGAAGAAGGTAGGTCACGCCATGTGCTGACTAACACGTCTGTGGAGGAAGGTAGGTCACGCCGTGTGCTAACTGACATGTCTGTGACCTTGGTCACGCCGTGTGCTGACTGACACGTCTGTGGAAGA
>NW_004949099.1:33480205-33504857 GCF_000317375.1 Microtus ochrogaster
AGGTAGGTCACGCCGTATGCTGACTGACACGTCCGTGGAAGAAGGTAGGTCACGCTATGTGCTGACTGACACGTCTGTGGAGGAAGGTAGGTCACACCGTGTGCTGACTGTGATGTGATGTGTGGTAGGGGAGTCACTCTCCCAGGTTGCTGAGCAGGGTCAACCCAGGGTGGACTCGGGGTGAACATTTCCAGCCAGACGAGGTGGCAGAGAAGGGCCTCACCCCTATCCCAGTCCCTGAGCGGACTTAACCTCAGCTGTTTGCCCACGGTCTCTGCCCGTAATTTCCCAAAGCTTCATTGAGCACCTACTTATGTTTGAGCACTGGGATCTCACTCACTCATTCCATCAGCAAGTGTACTAAGTGCACAGTCAGATGGGCTAAGAGCCCAGTGAGGCTCCAGAGCTCACTCGGCAGGCACAACCCACCAGGCTCATCTCTAGCTGGCCACTGTCACAGCCGCGTATGTTAAAATCAAGGAAGACAAAATCACTGCTTTCCAAGCGTTAGCTCCTCAAAGGGAGGCATTGAGAGGGTGGGGCTTGCAAGACACTGGTATCTAAAGAGGTTTGAGACTGTAGGCCCCAAAGCCAAGAGGTGTGTTCACGAAAACCCTTCCTACAAAGAGATCTATAGATCCCAGGCCACAGGTTATAAGCTTGTGTATGGACTTTGTTTTCAGGCCTGCATGACTTGCTTCATCCGGATCTGACCCTGGCCAGTGACTGGTATGCAAGGAGGTAAGGGTGGGAGGGAGAAAAGGGGCGGGATCTGAGGTAACATGAGTTCCCTGCATTTCTAGGATCTACTGCATCACGGATATCGACCCAGACCACCGGAAACTCAGTCAGTTGGAAGCTGTGGTCCGCTTCCTGACAGGGATGGATCCAGGCCTGGAGTGTGAGTCCCCTAATGCATGCCTCTGAACTTGTCCTCTACGCCCCAGTAGCTCAGGGCTTCCCAGGGGTGGAGCGTGCCATGAACCCATCTCGGGATGGCAAGCGTGGCTTGAGGAGAACGAGAAGAGGCCCCAAAGAAATAGGCAGAGCTAGCTGGGGCCTTGAACCGTGGAGGACATGGGCATTCCAGGAACTAGAGGCCTGCACAGGGCTCCTCGTGTCAGAGGCCAGGACTCTCTTCAGCCCCTTTCAGCCCTCCTGCTTGTCCAGTCTATCCCCACCACCTTAACATGGGCAAGGAGCAGACACTGTCTTCAGGGTCTCAGTTCTGCCAAGCATAGCATTTGGTAAGGCGGTTTCTTCAATCCCTTGGTCTGGAAGGATGTGCCGAGTCTAGGCGCTCAGGCCTCTGGCCAGCTCCCTCGGCCATGGCCCTCAGTAAGTCCCTTCCTCCTCTCCAGTTGTCCAGCTACATATGTGTCCTCCCCGTGAAAAGACCATCTCCCGAACCAACCTTCCAGGGGCATCCGTTTGTCTCCCCATCAGCTAACAAGATTGAAGTGACCATGTGCTTGCACTAGACCTGGGGCAAGGACCGAGATACAGACAACCCAGGCAAAGCCAGGCACTTACAGAAACTGGAAATTTAGGGAAGAAGTCAGATAGTGATGGAGGCTGCTCACATAGGTCACATGCAGTCATGACAGGTGGATGGGGCGCTGAGGAAGGTGTGGAGGGAGGAAGAGTAGGATTAGCAAGGATGAAGACCCCAGGTCTGGGACCTTCTTTGAAGACAAAAAAAGTTGTTTTTTTTTTTTTTGAAGTCCATGGAGTGGGTTCTACAGTCTTGTACATGTAGCCATTGAGTTGAATACTGTAAGTTAGTTTGTTGCAATGTAAACTTCACTTCAATGAAAAGTTAAAACAGTTCTAAGAGAGGGGTGGAGAATGTCACCGAAGTAGAGAGGAGGAAGAGCAGTCAGGCCGGGGAAGCAGCAGACACGGGGGCACTGAGACAGGGCAGCGAAGAGCCAGGTCAGGCCTGCAGCACCCACAGCCACCAGCATGTCCCACATCCAGGAGCAGGGGTGTGGGAGCTGTCACAGCTGGGCTGGATCAAGAGACTATCTAGACTCCCCAGTGCTGAGCTGGCGGGGGCCTTCAGTGACAACCCCCATCTTTTCTGTGGCTGAGAACTTGAAGGCAGAACAAGGAGGGTTGGTATTTTTATGCCCACTCAGATGGCTTGAATAACCAGAGACACCAGCAAAAGTCATCCTTCTCCCGACTTCAATAGGGTGGGGGCTGTGCTGTGGGCATTGTTATTATTATTATTAGACAGACTAGTCTCAAACCTGCTATGTCGCCAAAGATGAACAACAACTTGTGAGCCTTTTCTTTCAAGAGCTGGGAACCTAGGCTTGCACCACAACTGAGCTAGATCCCCAGCTTCTAGAAGCTGTGCACTTCTTGATAGGTTGGGGCTGGGGCAATAGGACACGTGGCTAGCTCCTGTGACTTTACCTCCAGGTGATGAGGAGCTGATACGGGAGGTGCTGTTTGACGCAGTGGTGACAGCCCCCATGGAAGCCTACTGGACAGCACTGGCGCTCAACATCTCTGAGTATGTACAAGAGGGACCCCAATGAGGACAGGGACACAGGGATATGATGGAACGGGATGGGGGGGGTGTGAGACTGGCTTTCACAATACTGCTGTGAAGCAGGCTCCCATCCCGCAGCTCCTACCAGCTCCTCACTCTAAAGCATCAGGTACAGCTTTCCCAGGCAAACACCCAGTCCAAGACCTGGGATGAACGTGTTTTCTTGGTTGGTCTCCCACTACCTAAGAAGCTCCCCCAGGGAAGCACAAGACAGACAAATGGAAAAAAAAAAGTAACAAACTAAATCTTGCCGGGGCTGTGGTGGTGCATGCCTTTAATCCCAGCACTCGGGAGGCAGAGGCAGGCAGATCTCTGTGAGATCGAGGCCAGCCTGATCTACAAAGGGAGTTCTAGGACAGGCTCCAAAGCTACAGAGAAACCCTGTCTCGAAAAACCAAAAAAAAAAAAAGACAGACAAATGGAGACTTAATTCCAGCTTCGAAGGAAGGCTACCCAACCTGTTTGACCTCAGTGCTTCCCAGACCCAAGATTTCCCTCATCCTCCCACTGGCTTTGTCTTGGTGGGATTGTATTGCTTGGCTAGACAGAAAAATGAGTACCATGTATGTGCCGCAAGAGGTAGGCGGTCAGGGTAACCTTAACGAGGTAAGGGCTATAGCACTTGTTTCTGAATAGAAAGGTTCAAAATCATAGATGTCAAACCTCCCTAACACTTGAGTTTGCTGCCGCTCCTACATACAAAACAAACTCCTATTTTTAAAGGCGCATATGCAATGTGCTCCATTTCTTCAAGAGAGAAGCCAGAGGGGCCAGAGCACAGTGTCCATGTGCATGTATGCATGTGCATCCGTTTTCCAGGAAGGCTGTTCAGCAAAGGTTCTGAGGGCTTCTCTTCGGTTACAAAAATAGGTCATTGAACTGCATACATTTTTGGTGCAACTTTGAACCATATAAATGTGGGAATACAAATAAACCTAAAATAAAATCGATAGGGCCAGATACTAGCACATAGTGTATTGAGGGGCAAATGTTCTTCACATAGCTTCTACCAAAAATAAATGGTCTGAAGTGGGGGCTAGGAAGATGGCTTGGTAAAGTGTCATGCAAGCATGAGGACCTAAGTTTGGACCCCCAGAACCCACATAAAAAGTCAGACATAGTACCTTACTTCTGTAACTCATGCTGATAGGCAGATCCTTAGAGTTATTGGCCATTCGGTGAGCTCCAGGGTCAGCGAGTGACCTTTGTCCATATAAACAAGGTAGAGAGCAACTGAAGAAGACACTCCACACCAACTCTGACCTCAAAGTGCAAGCATATACACATGCACATGTTCCCACAGAACATGTACACACATATAACACACACATAAAATTAAAAGCCAACATGTTGTGGGGGGCTGGAGGCTCTCTTTCCTACTGAAGATGCCAACAAGCACACTCCATCCCCCTCCTACACAAAAAGATAAGAAAGCACTAAGCTCGACAAAAGAACGTACTTCTAGCCAATGAGAAATGGAGAAAGAAAATTGTCTCTGGTTAAAGATGACATGAACAGGGGGCAAGGTGGGGGTGACTCCATGGTAGAGCAACTGCCTAGCATGTATGAGGCCCCAGGCTCCATACCCAGCACCGTAAAATAAATAGCTATTGTATATCAGGAAACTTCAAAATAACAGGAAAATCACTATAGCCAATTGGGGAATTTAGTAAAGTGGGATATTATAATATCAATGTTCAAAAATTAATAAAACCTGGAGCTGGAGAGATGGATTAGTGGTTAACGGTGCATATTGCTCTTACAGAGGACCTGAGTTTGGTCCCCAGCACCTGTGCTCAGTGACTCACAGCTGCCTGTAAATCCAGCTCCTGGGGATCTGATGCCACCTTCTGGCTTCCGTGGGTACCTGTGCTCACAGGCATTTACCCACACAGAGACATGTCCATTAAAAATAAAATTTTATTTTAAAAATTAATAATACTTATGCACATAAATAGCCCCTGAAAAGATACAATATGAAAAGACTTTAGGCTGGTAAGAAATAAAAATATTGTTCTAGAATTGCCAGAACACATTGAACCATGTGAGAACCCCTAAGACAATGGGCAACATTGGGCTTGTGGCACCAGCCTGTGATTCCAGCTACTCTGAGAGCTGAGGCAGGAGGACTGAAGGCTCCAGGCCTGCCTGGGCTACAGGGTAAAATGCCATCTCAAAAAGTAACGCAGGATTCAGCTCAGTGGCAACAGGCATGAAGCCCTAAGTTTAATCTTGGGATTTGGGGGTTAGAAAACAACAAAGAAGTAGGCCTGAATACATGGGAAGACTCACGGTATCTCTGAGTGGAAAGATAGATGCCATGAGGCTCCTCCTCCCTAGCGTAGACGCCAAGGGCATGCATGCCTCTGGGACTGCCTCTCTGTGTCTAGGTGACTACTTGTAAAGCTCATTAAAACAATTAGGGACAGCCCAATGTCTCAAACCAGCATGGTCCTACCTAGATGTAAAGACATTATCAAACCTCTGCCCACTCTTTTGTGGTACACAAAAGAACAGCCAGACCCAGGTGGCATATGTCTGGACTTGTGGTGCACCCCGAGGCACTATGTCACGCTAATGGGGGGGGGGGTGGATTTGAAAGCTGAGCTGGTGCCGAGGCCAATGGGACCAGTGCCGTTGGGTGAGTGCGCACACCTGGATGAAGTGACTCATTCAAACACACAGGAAAGAAGTTGTATAAGCGCTAACAGATGCTGTGATCCAGCTGAGGTGAAATCCGGGCGTCAGCAAGCCTTCCTAATGCTGACTCAAAGCTCGGAAGCAATGCAAGAATGACTGGAAAACTTAACAACCCGGAAATGTCTGTAGGAGCCGAGAAGAAATGAGCTGGGGAGCTGTGGCCAGGAGCAGGTGGAGCACACTGCAGCCACAGTGTGGGTGACGGGGAGCTTCAGGAGCAAACAAGAAGCAAGATCCGTACAGGGACAAGAGAGAAAAAAAAAGGATCAGTCCTTAAATGCGTGCTGACCCAGTTCTGAATAAAAGATTTTTACCACTCAAGATAGCGCCTCTCACCATCCGGTACCACTGAAGCTGGCACTCACTCAGTGTGTGTGCTGTAAGCGGAGACTGACAACGCTGTGGCCTGAGCTTGGTAATCACACTGCTGGAAAGGATGCTGGTGTGCCTTACCCCGGGGTTAATAAGGTCGTACTGTTAGTATCCTTAGGAGCTGATGTTTCCAACAAAAGGAAAAAAGAGATGCAAGTTTCAAATATCGAAACTGTTTAAATATAAAAGGTAAATACAATGGGCTGGAGAGATGGCTCAGTTGTTAAGAGCACATCTTGCTCCTGCAGAGGACCAGAGTTCAATTCCCAGCACCCACATCAGGCAGCTCACAATTGCATATAATTCCAGCTACAGGAGATCGAATGCCCTCTTCTGGCCTCTGTGAGTATACACAAAAATAAAAATAAATCTTAAAAAAAAAGGTTCACCTGGGTTCCAGATCTATTTTCTCTTAAAGCAATAAAAAGGAAGCCCCTAGCCTGCCCTGCTGGGGATCACAGTGTCTGGAGCACCCGACTATCACGAGGCCTGGCAGTGTTGGTCCTCACTAAAGTGAGTCTGGGGACATCGCTGGCTACAGGACAGGGGCAGGAAATGACCAGGTGAACCAGGAACATCCTGTCACCCCAGGAAGGGAGAAACTAACAAGACCAGTGGGACTCAGAGGCCCCTGCAGAAAGCTCATGAGCCAAGGACGGGGTGAGAGCAGAAGGCAGCTACACCCCAATGCAATGTGCTACACCCCAAATCCTGCATCCACGAGGAGACTGTGGAAGACAAGACCCATTCATTGGTTCCCTTTGGAGGTGTGAGACACACACTATTTTAAATAAGCAAAAGCATCAACTACTTATTTACCTTGCCTCTTCTGTGCTAATTGTTCCTTGGGTTATAGTTTTTTCTATATACAAGTATTTCCAGTAAAAGCAAAATAAAGAGAAATTTGAAGGGGTGTGCCTGTGAGTATCCCCCAGTCAACAGTATCTGCTTGCCTGTCAGGACAGAATTGCATGTGAATTAGCTTCATAGCTTTGTGATAAAACAAATACCAGAGGCAGCCACCTTGGGAGAATGTTCATTTGCTTTCCAAGTCAGTCATGTGTCAGCTGACCCGTAGTTGAAGGGCCTATGCTGAGGGACATATATCATGGCATACTTCAATGCTTATGGGGGTGGAGGGCACCAGCATCCCAACGCCCCCTTTAGGAACACCTCCTCCCACCATGCCTCATTCCTCAAAGGTGCTACAGCCTCCTGATGGGGCCACCCAGGGAACCAAGCCTTCCATAACTGGGACTTTGTGGGACATCCACCCAAACCATAGAAAGTAAAAGCTCGCAGCCAGGCCCAGAGGTCTAAGAGGTAATTTACGAGAAATACAAGGGACAACAAAATAAGGGTGCTAAACAATACTTCAGCAACTGACCTGGTCCAGCTGGGTGGTCTGGTGTGTGCAGGAAGTGGTCTGCCAGGAAAGGGAAGCTGGGATGGGAAACCCAGAGCCAGGTTTAAAAGGCTAATGACTGAGCCGGGCAGTGGTGGTGCATGCCTTTAATCCCAGCACTCGGGAGGCAGAGGCAGGCGGATCTCTGGGAGTTCGAGGCCAGCCTGGTCTACAAGAGCTAGTTCCGGACGGTCACCAAAGCTACAGAGAAACCCTGTCTCGAAAAACCAAAAAAAAAAAAAAAAAAAAGGCTAATGACTGCCACTGCCACGGGCGTGGCGTTTCCTCCAAGGGTGACGATAAACGGTCTAAAGTCACAGAGGCAAGGACTGTGCCGGTTGATGCATTCACTTAAAGAAATACACTTTAGATGGGGAAATTATATGGTTCATGGGTTGTAGCTCAAGACAGGGAATAGGGAGACTGGCTTACTAAGCCACTGTACTGAATAGACCACAGTAAGATTCTACTTTGCCCAACTGAAATTCACGAGCTTCAGGGCTATCTGGTGACACTGAACGTCATGGAGCTTTTGGGGAGGTACGACAGTGACACGGAGGGTGTTTTTTGTTTGTTTTAGTTCCTTGTATTCTGATGATATAAATTAAAATATTTACTGATTAAATACCTAGGAATTTCTTGAGAATATCCAGTTGCTGTAGTGCCATGGGAAGTCTTGGCTGATGTTTGTTAAAGCTGGGTTATGGGAAAGGTCAGTAGACTCTAAGAGCAAATTGGATCAGCGCTTTTTAGAGATGCCGACCCCAGGGTCTGACTTAATGCAGCTAATGCAGGGTGTTGGTACCTATGACATTTAAACCCTGAGTAGCCCAGACACCCACCTGCAGAAACCCCATATCTCTAGGTCTTTCTCTTCAGGGACTCCCCAAACTTCTAACCAACTGTGTTAGCCCAGGCCTGGTGCTGTACCTGGATGCTGCCAGTGTAGACCATCCCGTGGCCTCCAGGCCCTAGCGATGCTTTTAGTACTGCCTTGTGCCTTCATGGAGCCCAAGTACCACAGACCCAGGTATGAGAAAAGACAGTTTACACACTGCCATTGCTTTGCCTTACAGAACAACAGAGCCTGGCGTGGATGTGGCCTTTCTGGGAACCCGGGCTGGTCTCCTAAGACGAAGTTTGTTTGTGGGCTCCGAGAAAATCTCTGACAAGTGAGTCCTGGACACCCTGAGGCTTCTAGCAGGGAGGAGCATGGTACAAGTCTTGAGTCCCCTTGGGGCACGTAGAGCAAAGACGGTCTCATCATCCAGACCCACAGAACTACTCTAGCAAAGTGCAGATTATGGGAGAACCCTGCTGAGGGCCCCACATACTGCCCGGTCCTCCACACCACCAGCAGCAGCTGTCTTTTGGCCGACTCTGCATGGAGGCTGGAGCCCAGAAGAGGGCAGGGTAGAGTGCCACCTGGTGTCCTAAAGCTCAGAAGGCTCAGACACCTGGAGAACAGTGACAGCCGAGCTGATGGCTGACTTCACACCCCCATCCTTCTGCCCCCCTCACTACATCCCAGTGCAGTCAACAGGGAAGCATCTCTGCCTCTCTCGGGACTCAGTGAAAGTCCACACATGCTGAGCAAGGCTGCAGGCTTTCTAGAAAAACAAATTTGCTTGTTTTCCCCTTCTCCCCTCTTCTTTCCCTTCCCTAATCCCCAGAGAGGTGGGGAGAGGAAAATGGCACCCTCCTAAAAGGGCTCCTAAGTATGGGAAGCCATGGCAACACAAACAGGCCTCCCTTGAGTGGTCAAAGACTCTGGGAAGCTGGGAAGACAGCTGCCCGGAGGGCCACAGGTACCTTGTGCACGCCAGCGAACTCCCTTTACCTGGACCATGATGCAGAGGCGACCTGGGGACTCAAGTCTGCTTCCAGAGCTGGCAAGGCACTCACTCACTCAAACGTCAATCTTCTACCTGTGAATTACCCATAGGTGCCACTTCATCGTGCAGCCCACCCGGCTTCGCCTACTTCCTAGTCAGCGTCTGGACCAGCCTCCCTCTGTAGGCTTGTGTGTGTTCAGGGAAAGCAAACCCATAATTAGCAAGGAAAAGCTGCTCCAAAAGGAGACGAATGTTGCGCATCAAAGCCTTTCGAAGTAACCATGTAGGGCAGTCCGTGCTTCTCTACCGCAGGGATCCTCACTCAGATCTGCCAGAGAGCCAGACCAAAAGAAATTACCTATACCCAAGGGACATGTACTTTGTTGGTCACACATCTGTATCTTCCTGCTCCTCTGGCCGGCCTCCCCTGCCACCAGATGTTGCAGTGTTTTGCTTCTAGAAGAAGCAGAATATGCCTGGGGCAATGTGTACTTGGGAACTGATGGCTCTTTCTTTCTTTGTTGAGTGATCGTGAGATGGGTCTTGCCTTGTAGCCAATGTAACTGAGAAGCGGGGACATTCTCCCTCACTCTCAGAGCGCTGGGATAAGGTGCATGCCTATGCTGAGGGTGGGGGTGTTCCCTGTCTGCAACTGGACCAGCACAGAGCAGAGAGTCTTGGTCTTGGCCCAGCCAAGATGATTGCATAGGTCACGGGGGAAAGGGACAAACATCTTCCCAGATTTGAGGAGGCACCCATCCTATTCTGGCAGGAAGTTCCTGACACCTGAAGACGAAGCCAGTCTTTTTACCATGGACCACTTCCCCCTGTGGTATCGCCAGGCCTCTGAGCAGCCCCCAGGCAGTTTTGTCTTCAATCTCCGCTGGGAAGAGGGACCAGGTAACATACACCGCTGTGCTCTCCCCAAGAGTGGGAAAGGAGGGCCAGGATGATACAGAAGAGAGGACGACCCTGGGGCTCCTTCCTGCCTTCCCTGCTGACACTGCAGCTTTGGAGCATGCCTGGTGTTGTATACAGAATGTAGGCCTACGTGTTCTCATTCCCCCACCCAGCAATCAAGCTCCAGCATGGAGGAAAGGAAAGAGATCTGACCCGAAAGCCAACCAGGTGACTCCTGGCCCACATTCCCAGTGTCAGGTCAGCAGGGTTGATGTTGATTGCCAAGAGGCTTCTGTTTCTAAGAACCTGAGCAGCTTTAAAACTTCTTTAAAGCTTTCATAGCTGCCCATGTGGCTCTTCCCATCTCCACTGCTGTCAGGTTATGAAGAAAGCAGCTCCCAGGACATAGGAGAGATAGTCAGGGCCAGCCAGCAGGCCCCCACAGACCCAGGCCACCGGGCAGGGAAGAGAGGTGCAGAGGTGGCACCAAGCTGAGAGCTCCCAGTTCCAGCCCTGGTTACTTTGGAGAACGGCAGGAAAGAACACCAGGATCCTCACTGAGTGTGAGGGAAGCAGACCACTGAGAACCCAGGGGCCTAAGGCTCAGTGCAGCCTTACCCTTGGTTACCTTTGAGGAAATGACAGCCCAGAGAGGCTGAGGGGCTGGTCCAGGGCCCAGGAATCTAAGAAGCAGGAGGTATCTACCAGGATACCAGGATACCAAGGGGACTGAGCCCAATCCAGACGGGCTGGGACTTGGATGGTACCTACTTGTGGGAATGGATGAATATGGTGGACAAGGCCAAGAGGTCAAGGGGGCACTGGCAGGCATCTCAGAGATGACAGCTCTCTCTCTCTCTCTCTCTCTCTCTCTCTCTCTCTCTCTCTCTCTCTCTCTGTGTGTGTGTGTGTGTGTGTGTGTGTGTGTGTTGTTTTTAAACTGAGGCAAGTGTGCAGAAAGCGGTGGCCTGAAGAAGAACACCACTGTGTGTGCATGCGTATGCACACCTAGGGACACACACACCACAGAGAGCTTGCCCTGGAGCTGTCAGCTTCAGGGACCCAGACTTTCCAGGCTCCCCCTCTAGGCTGAAGACAGCAAGGGGGAGTTCCTTCTTATCCACTAAGCCTGCCACTCCACCCTGTGACGTTCCCTCCACCCACATACCGAAGTCTAAAGTGCTTTCCAAACATTTCCCTACAAAAACCCCAGGAGATAAGTGCTGTTGATGGCGTCTCCTGGGGAGACTTGAAGGCTCGGAGATCTCATTCCGTGATTTGTTCAAGCTTCTCAGCACAGGAGCAGTTTTTACAGCAAGCTAGAGTCAGGTCTGCCTCAGGACACCCTAGATCTGGGGCAGGAGGCAGGAGAGAAAGGAGGTGTTTTCATTCCTGGGACTCACAAAGGAGGTTCTTAAGGCCAAGCAGAAGGTTTTCCCGTGGTGTACACCTGAGGCAGAGAGGCAGGTCCTCCCACCATGTGAAGGGTTCCCCTCAGGAGAGACACCCACGGACTCTATAGACGTTCCCCGGGTGAGACCCTGGGCCCCACCCAGCCGGGTGACAGGCTGCCTCCTGATGGCTCTGTCACCAGGACTGCCTGCTGGCTGCTAGGGGGAGCTTTAAGTGTCCACGCAGTAGGAGGGCAGGTGGGTGGGGAATTGAGCTGCCAGGAGAAGAGAAGGAAGCTGGGAACCCAAAAGGGGAGTGCTGAGGAAGGAGGCGGGAGCTCGCTCCCTTCCTACGCCTTTGCTCACTCGCTCAGCCCAAGCACACGCTTAAAGCCACGTGGACACTTCTAGGTCTTCCATCCTCCCCAAAAGAAAGAAAATCATCTCATCTCAACAGGTGTGGGGCTGCTGAGGAGGCGGCCGAGTAAGGCAGCCTCCCGGCGGGTCTGAGGTCTGGGCAGATTGAGTGCTGTCCCCTTGAGTTGTGCCTATGCCACCCGCCAGCATACTACAACCCGCCAGCACCAAGGACCTAGGCCTTCACATTCGTCTCTCCTCTTCCTTGGCTTATTCCCACAGATCCTGGGCCGTGAGACCATTGATCCTAACCTTGAAATTCCCAAGGGCTCCAGAGATTACCTGAGTGTTTCCCACAAGCCTGTGCTAGCCTGAAGGCAGGCTACAGAGCCAAGGCTACAGAGCTGAGGATTCCTGCAGGAGTCCCCACGTTCATGTCTTATGGGTGTTCCCCAAAATAAAGTGAGGGGTCTGGTCTCTGTGTCTACTCTAGTTCCTTTGACTCTGGCATGGTAAATTTCTGGAATCAAGGACAGCTCAAGTGTCGTGAGTTCCCAGAGACTTGAGAAGTGTTCAAGATAGCAAGGTATCAGGGGAACTATAACAACACAGCCAGAGTGTGACCATGCTTGGCCCCATTACAGAGGCTCTGCTCTTCGTCAATCTCCAGGAGGCTCTGAGAACTGGTTATCACAGGCAGTGCTCACCACGAGGGCATTTGACAGAACAGGACAGTACATGATCTTGGACCATATAATGGAATCTGACCTCTAGACAAGAGGCGGCCTTTGGAAAGCTGGCCTAGGATGTGGGTAGAGGTTAGAGGTCATACAGCAGCCAGCTGGGAAGATGCTCTCATATGGAGCTGCACTGACCCTCTGAATCTTGCTCCCAGGATGGCCTGGTTCTTCTAAAAGAAGCGAGAGGCAACCCAGGCCTCCAGGCACCTGACAGAAAGTTCTAGGAGGGCAGCAATGAAACAGGAAATCATTATGGTGGTGAGTTGGGTGCCACCCACAAGGATCCATGAAGCCTCATAGATGTGTCAGATACCACCCTGGCTGCGAGGGGAGGCTGTTGTCCACCGCATCTGGCCTCTGAGCAGGACCATCGCTGTCACCTCTCTGTGACTCTGAAAGGCAAAGCAGGGTCACCCGCCACCCAGGCCTGGGATGCTTGCAGCCTGTCCCTCAATATGAAGCACATATGTGGTGGCTCCTGTCCAGGTAGATTTTATTGTCTACCTGACAGCAGTCAGCTGGCGAGAAGACAGGGAACCCAGACTTGATTGCCTTGATCAGTGGCACAATCTTGTTAACTGTAGAAGGGCCTAGATCAGCATGGCCAGCGCCATCCCCAGGCAGGTGGACCTGAGTTGTGCAGGAAAGCAAGCCGAGCACAAACCAGGGAGTGATCTAGAGAGCAAGCCAGGAGTCGGCATTATCCCACTCACTTCTGCTTTCTGCTCCTGCCTTGACTGCCTGTCCTGGCTTCCCTCGATGGTGGAGTGTGGCCTGGAGTGGAAGATGAAATCGACCCTTTCCTCCCCAGGCTGCTTCGGGCTGTGGTGTTTATCACAGCAGCAGGATAAGACAACGAGCGTACGGGAAAGCAGGCTGTGCCAGGGTCCTGTCACAACTGCAAGGGAGCTAAGCGGGAGCAGCAGGCAGATGGGTTTGCTCCCTGCAGACGGAGCAAAGTCATGGTGCCATCGTGATGCTCAGCCTGGCCGGGGCTAAGAATTAATCCCGGCAAGTTCTGATTTGTTCAGATTCGGGGACAGCAAGGGACCTTCAGGACACTGTTGAAAGACAGGTGGTGGACAGCCACAAGCCATTGTCAACAGGATTCTTCCCCTACCTCACCGTTTTCAGGGAGAGCTTATCCTGGAATCCCTGTTTGTCTCCTATCCCAAGAAAGAGATAGGCTCACCCCTAACCTCTCTCTGCAGGCACCAAGAATAACGATAATTCTCACTTTCCCAGATAGCCCAAGCAAGCCAGTGGCTGTAAGGGCCAGCACTGCGGTAACTGTGACGGTGGATGGGAAGACGGCCATTGCAGCAGGTAGGCGCTACCCTGAACCGCTGAGGTAGGAGCCCCAAGGCAGTGTCAAGGTGAGGGCTGGCAGGGCGGAGCTGGCTCTGCCAGAGCACCTGTCTAGCTGGCCTGAGGCCATTTCCATTCCCAGCACCACACACACAGGAAGAGAGAATAAGATGCCCTGGATATGGGGATTCTAAATTTTCCCAGGAGGGATGCCGGGGACAGGAAGTGGATGCTTACGTCATTTTGTTTATAAAACCATAAAGCCCAAAAGATTCACAGAGTAAAATGAAGCTGAGAGAGGTTAAAATACCTTCTCAAGGTCATACAGGACAGGGATGACCTGACCTCTGTTCTATCCCTGAAACACGGACATTACCTTGAGCTCTATACCTGAGCTCATGACTCTGCACTTTCTACCTGGAATTCAGGGTAATTTAGTGAGGCTATATTACAGACAAAGAAGCTAAGGGATGGAGGGGTTATTTGTCCAAAGTCCCACAGCTAGTAGTAAAGCTAGAACCTGGACTCAGAACACCTCTCTTTGGGACCCAGCGTTACCCCCATGCTGTCTGCCTCCACTTCTAAAGCAACAACACTCAGTGGGCCTCATAAGCTTAGCCTGACTTTGTAGTTTCTTGACGGCTAGGACAGTCCCTGGCATCTGTGCCTTGCTCTTTGAGCGTCTGTGATCACGCCCTCCATGTTCCTCGAGAAGCTGTGCAATCCATGGTCACTCAATCTGGTGGAGCTGGGGTGCCAGGCACTTGTCTCATGCCCCAGGAGCCTGGGGAGGCCAGCAGCAGGCAGGACCCTGGCCTCTTCCCAAGGCTGGGAGTGTCTAGGGGAGGAGCAGGAGCGGCTGGCCTGAGTTTCCTCAAGGAATCCTTGCTGCCCAGAGTCAAGGTTCCTGTGGGTTCCCTCCTGGGTTGAGGTAGGGGAAGGTGGCTCAGCAGCGCATCCAGCCCAGCATCCGGGCAGTCTGTAAGGTGCCTCCCACCCTGCAGAGAGGATGATTATATCCCAGCAGCTCTTCCGGAGCCCACAGCATGCCAATCCCTGGCCAGCTGTGAGGCTCACTTATCTAAAATCCTCCAGCGGTTTAGTCCCAGCAGACTCATGACTACCCCATTCTGACTGGAGGTGGCCTTCTTGGCCCCTCTACCTTGAAGACCCTCGAAAGGAGAGAAGGGATATGAGGCCAGGCCACTGACTGTGCTTCCCCACACTCCCCAATTATCTGATTTAATTTTTAACTCAGAGCTGAGTTAGAGCCAGGAGGGGTTGCCATAGAAACCGTGTCCCAGTGCCTCTGGTTGAACTCCTTCAGACGGTCCCTGTGACGCTCAGGGTACACGGCTGTGACAGAAAAAGCATAAGGCGTTAGAGACCTGACACCGTGAGTTCACCTGCATCTCATTCTAGATTTTCCTCTCCCTGGTTCCGGGCACCATCTCCCTGATCCTGGGACCAGGTGGGACCGTCAGCTCAAGGAGGGCAAGGTGGCGTGTCTGCTGTCCCTGAACGCTGGGGCTTTGGGTGCTCTCCAGAACACAGTGTACCAGCAAGGGCTGTGTCAGAGACCTGTCCTGCTGTCTGGAGAGGCTTGGATCACCGTAGGGGTCTAGACAGACAGGACTGCCGCCCTCTGAGCACTTCCGTCTATGAACCGTGCCTGTGGCTTCAGTAGCAACGTATGCTCTGCAGGGGGCTCAGAGGGGACCAGATTTGGCTCTGCTATAGAGGGACCAGAGGAGGGGGACCCCACTATGACCACACCTAGGATGAAACATCTGGCTGCTTGGCTTTCTGTACTCTGGGAGTTTACGTCTCCCTGAGGTCCGTTCCTGACTTAGTGAGTCGTCAGCCCAGGAAAGCTCCCAAGGTGAAGGTTCCACATGAGTCTCTGGAGATGAACAGAGTTCAGAACCACTGAGGTTAGTCCCGCCCTGGGGGTAATGAGAAATCCCAGAGGCCATGCTTTCTTCTTCCTCCCCTCTTCAGTGTCACCCTCCCAGCTTTCCTGTTCCTAATTCTATCTCCCTACTGGCTGACAGGGGCTTATTTCTAGGCCCAGGTGTGGGGTGCTTATGTGGTACTGAAAGGCTAAGATGGCATTCATGAAACCCCAGCAAGCTCCCACAGACCCCAGGTGAGGCAGCCCTTAACTAATCGCCTCGCCTCCTGGCAAGACAAGGGTCCTCAGGCAAGCACAGGGCGTCTTCTGTGCAAATGGAAGTCTCGCACCACATGGGTCATCGTCTGCCCGTGGCTGCCAGGACAGAACAATCAGGAGCTGGGTGGACGCCCCAGATGCAGAGCTAGCAAGGTCTGCTCACCTCGGCTCCACGAGCTTACTCTTCTCTGAGACTCCCATTGGTTGCCGCCAGACTGGAGCAGACAGGTTTAAAATCCCAGCTCAGCCCTGCCTGCCTGGAGCTTGTCACCCTTGTCCTGAGCCAAATCCTCTCCGGGATACTGCCTTCAGATTCCTCTCAGCCCTGAGGTCCTGGGTACTGAGCGGGGGACCCATCTGTCACATAGAGCTCTCTGCACCGGGGTGACATTCCTCTACAAATGGCTCGGCTGTCTGGCGACGCAGGGAGACAGGACACCAGTCTCCCCATGCCCACATCCCCTCCCACCCAATGAAGCAAGGAAATACATAGGAAAATAGTCTTTATTGGTCTTCTGAAACAACAAACCAGAAATATAATTTTGCCTTTAAAAATCTTCTGTCTCAGGCTAAAGATATCACCACTGACAACATCCTCCCTCCCCCAGGCCCTTAGAAAATCCCAGCTCTGGGATTGGCCCACCAGCCAAAAGAGGAAGGAAGCCGGTGGCCCGGCCTAGAGGATCCTGTGCCCTCTGTCTGTCAGCCAGAGAACAACCTTGAAAGCTGTCCTGAGACTCCCAGGGCATGCCCCTGCTAGTAGAGTAGGTGGTAGAAGAAAAAGAGAAGGATGCCAGGTTGTCCCGACGTCCCCATGGACACATCCTTAGTACCTGTATCTAGCTGGTCTCTTTCTGGCTACCAACAAGGCCCTGCTCAAGGCAAGGTCTCAGCCTAGCATCTTCTGGCAGAGGGATACAGTCTCTAAGGAGGGGACAGCTGAGAACAGAAAGGACAGCAACCCTGAAAATGTGCACAGCCCCAGGGGCAAGAGTCTCCATCCCAGATTGGACCACAGCCCCTTTTTAGCTTGGCCAGCCCGGGTGCAATTGCACGCTCCCAGGAAACCAGGCAGAGCCTATGAGCCTCTGGGAAAGGAAGTCCCCCCACTGAGGACTCTGAACAGAATGTAGCCATCCTGTTCCTGTTCCTGCAGTCTGTTGGGAATGTGTTGAAGGCAGCCAGCCTCGGTGAGCCCCACTGCCTGATGTCTGCTCTCCTTAAGGTGAACCACCCATCTCAGAGCACAGCCCAAACCCAGCCTGGAGGTCACAAACAAAAGATGCAGATGACAGCAGGGGCAGGAGAAGCAGAGGAACAGAAGTAAGGCTGCAGGCTGCAGGAGTGGAAACTGCTCAGGGTGCCCGGGACCTGGCAGGGTGGAGGTTCCTAGGCACACCCAGGGGTCTGCAGCTGAACTCTCAGAAGCCTGGAACTTGTCCTGCGTACACGGACAACTCCTATGTCTCTGGTAAACCTAGCAGGAGAGGTGCTAAGGTTGCCATGGCAATAGGCAATTCTTCCAGCAGCACACTTTGGCCCACTTTAGAGGGTCTCAAAGGATCCCTGTGTTGTTGTCCAGGACCTAACCCCTGATGACATAGGAAGACTGTAGTCAAGAAGTAAGAGGGACTATGGCCTCCAGGCAGAAGGGACAGCAGGCCTCAGCCTCAAGTCCTCATGGCCTCCTTTCCCACCTGGTGTGTGTGTGTGTGTGTGTGTGTGTGTGTGTCTGTCTGTCTGTCTGTATGTATGTATGTCCGTCTGTGTGTGTGTATCTGTGTGTCTATCTGTGTGTGTCTGTGTGTCTGTCTGTCTGTCTGTGTCTGTGTGTGTGTCTCCGTGTATGTATCTGTGTGTCTGTTGTATGTGTGCCTATGTGTGTGCCTCTGTGTGTGTATCTTTGTGTGTGTGTCTGTGTATGTGACTGTGCATGTGTGTGATTTTGATCCATGGGACTGTGATAGCAGTGCCCTGTATGTGACAGTGAACTAATGTATAGAGTAAGACCCTGTCTCAAAACCCTACACTAAAACAAAAATATAAATGAGTAAACCCGGAGAACATAGTCAGAGGAGTCTATAGCAGATAAAGGGACAGAATGGCATCCACCCAAGGAAGACATTGTAGTCACTTTGGTTTCTCTAAGCACTGGACCCAGATCACAGGGCTGGGGGTGTTTGCACGTTGGCACCAGCTGCTGCGAGCCGGACGAGCTTCACACCACAAGGACCTAAGAATATCTTTCTGTCTCCAAAAGGAGTCACAGAAATCTACCTCTGGCTCCCTGTCCCTCCCTCTCAGGCCCTAATGCAGACTGAAGTGGGAATGAGTAAGAGGTAGGGAGGGTCACCAGCTGTGCTGGCCCTGGGCAGGAGGGACGTGCTCTGTGCAGAGCGTGGGGCCGGTGTAGGTTTTCTTCCCTGTGGCCGGAAACCTACACAGACACTCAGGTGTCCCAAAGACCAGGGGCCCAGAGAGGGCCTTCCCCAGGAACCTTTGGCCAGGGGAAGTGTCTAGAAACGTGGAAAGAGACCGGGAGGCTGCTCTACTGAAGGGCAGACGAGGGCCAGGGAGCTGAGGCAGGCAGTACCAGTGTCAGGCTGAGGCAGGGCCTGTGATGGAGGGAAGGGCAGCCATTTGGTAGCAGTCCCATGGAGTTTCCTTGCTGTCCTACCTGGGCCAGACAGACAGCTCTCATGCCACAGAAGAGATCTGTTTCTGATCTTCATGCTCACCCTCGGGGTCCCCCATCAGCGGCTGGCGCTTCTTGAGCTCTCGGTGGTATTTTGCCATGAGGGAGGCATAGATGCAGCCATAAGCAGCAGCCACCACCATCATGATGCAGACAATACCACACACGACACCCGCGATGATCACTGTGCCGATGGCTCGCCGCACACTCACCGGCCGGTACCTCTGCTTCTGAGGACAAGCAGTGCTGGGCTCGGGCTCAGGCTCCACCCCGGGCTTAGGTTTTGCAGGCTCTGGGCTGGCCTTAGTGCAGGGTGGCCCTGGAGCATCCATACCAGCAGAGTTGTTCTCATCCTCTAGCTGGGAACAGTAATTAAACATCTCCATGGGGACCGCACGCATGTCCTTCCCCCGTAGCTCCTTGGGTAGGGTGCAGGCAAGTTGGTCCAGGCGACCCCCTGCATCCAGGAAAAAAAAAGAGGTGCTGAACCTCCAAATGGGAAGGCCCAAAAGGTACAGTCCTGCCAGTAATGTAGTCAGTCCTGATTACGGAAGAGTAAGAGGAGGTAGTACCAATGGACCAAGGACTATGATAGACGTATGTCCTAGAGGAGGTCACCACAGCTGCCAAAGTCATTCAAACTGGGCATTGCCATTACTTTTAGTTCACAGAGAAGCTCACATCCATCTCACTCAAACCTGTCCCTCCAAGGTCACACTGACCTACAGGAGCACAGCAGTTCCAGCTGGAGGCATGCTCAGTTCATGGCTTTGGTACAGCAAGCCATGTTCCTGCCCAGACTGTACGTCTCCTTCTCTGCCCAGGACCCAGCTGCTCGCTGATGACGGTGAACCCCTGCCATTGCTTTCAACACAGTACCTTGGCCTGAGAACACCAAAAAGAGGGCATGGTATCTGCCTGGTCCTGTCAGGTGTCCCAGCACAGCGGTATCTAGGGAGGAAATCCTGAACAGGAGGCTGGAGCTGACAATACAGCTACCAAACTACCTTTATGACACTGGGGAGGCCAGATAGGACAGAGGAAGAATATCAATCAGTGCCTAACTGGGTAGCGTTGGAGGAGGCCGCTTGTTTCGTTCCCGGCTGCTCAGCAGCTCAGACCCGAAATAATCACACAGAAACCATATTATTTAAATCACTGCTTGGCCCATTAGCTCTAGCTTCTTAATGGCTCACTCTTACATATTAATTTAACCCATTTCTATTAATCTGTGTATGGCCACATGGTGTCTATCTCCCACGGGGCTACATGGCTTCTCTCTAACTCCTCCTTCTTTCTCCCAGCATTCAGTTTAGTTTTCCCCACCTACCTCTATTCCCTACACAGGCCCAAGACAGTTTTTTTATTAACCAATGGTATTCACATACAGAGGGGAATCCCAAAGCAGGGTAGGGTATGAGAGCCAGGACTAAGGACTGTCTGTAACCTGGGAAGACATACCCTGGGAAGTCGGAGATGGAGTCTGACTTTCTTTCAGCTTAGGAGAGGCTCAGCTACAGTATCACTTCCAGCCCCCTCTCCCAGCCCTGCCGCCTCGAGTCCAATCTCACAAGAGGCATCCATCTAATCCCAGGATGCCCAGGATGCTGATGGAAACACTGAGGTTTTCATTTAGTATTTTAAGGAGCACAAGGCTGAAGACAAAGTCTGGGAAGCTGGCTCCAGCCTGCTGTGTTAAGGGCAAAGATGCACCCTAAGGCCAGCACCAGGTCTTTAATTCCACCTGGATGGTTCTGGAAAAGCTGAAGTGCAGTAAGCATATAACCAAGGCCACCTTGGTTAGAATGAGGGAGAACCATTAGGACAGTGAGCAGGAGTGACCTCATTTTCCTGCGCCAAAGACCCAGGATTGAATCCTGGCTGTGTTGTCACCTGGAAATTATTTAACTTACTTAATTATGCCCAAGTCTTAGTATTCTTCACTGCAAAATAAGGATATCTACCTCAATTAGCTGCTTGAGAGATTAAAATAGATAATGTGCACAAAAAGTTATTTGTAAACTGAGAACTAGACAACAGCATTAATCATGTCTCCACTTCAAAAACAGAATTATCATGGTGACTAACATCTCAAAGTACTTTATCGTTTGTAAAGTGTTTTTTAATTAATGCGTCCAAGTAGCACGGAAATATTGAGTTAGTGGCTGGATGGGAAATGAATGGGGTAAGATAAGGGAACACACTGTATTATTTTTAGAATCCCAACACTGATTTGTTAATTCCACATACGCCAAGTAGCTGCCTTGTCCTGGGCACTGACTGTGTCTTACTGTGTGCACTTGATTTTATGACTACCACTAACAAATGAGCAAACGAGGCAGTGCTCCACTGAGCACTTCCTTTATGCTGGGCACTTTTCAAAGACCTGGTATGCATTTCCCTATTTAATTCCCACAATCGACCTTTCTCCCTTTTACAGATATACCATAGAGATGTTAATTAACTTCTCAAGATCACTCAGCTAGTAGGTGGCAGGGCCAAAATTCAAACAAGATCTGGCATTTTTAAACCCTGTGCTTATTTATTCAGCCTCCCATCCATCCCTGCTCTGCCTCCCAAGTGCTGAGATCACAGGGATAAGCCTGGCTAAGCATTCGTTCGCTCAATTCATTTGTTCATTATAGAACTTTTCCAGGCTAAAGAAAGGGAGAGGGGCCCAGAGGGATGGCTCAGCAGGTAAGAGCACCTGCTGCTCTTGTAGAGAACCCAGGATCAGTTTCCAGAACCCACATTGGGTTGCTCTTAACTGCCTATAACTCTACTTCCAGAGGACGCCCTCTTCTGGCTTCTGAGGGCACTGCATGCATGAGGTGTACATAATACACTTGGGCACACACACACACACACACACACACACACACACACACATAAAGTAAATAAATAAAACATTTAAAGGATGGGGAGAAGCCAGGAGTGGTGCTTCACAATGTTTAGGTTCAGCCTGGAATGCATAGTGAGTCTCAAGCCTGGGCCAAGAGTCTCCGGGTTAACAACAAAGAGTTGTCAAGATGGCTCAGAGGATAAAGTCACTTGCTGACTGACTAGGCTGATGGCCTGAGTTAGATCCCTGAAACATACGTGGTAGAAGGGGAGAACCAACTCCTGAAACCACCCTCTGATTTTCACATGTTGTCTGGGGCGTGTTGTGCACACATGTGCACACATCTGCATGTGCACAGGTGCACACGTGTGTATGCAAATAAATAACAAGTATTTTAAAGGAGGAGGAGGGAACGGAAGCAAAACTAAAACCCTCTTGCTGCTTACTAAGTTTTCTGTCAAAACTTCTTGGGACAGGAAGCTGGCACCTCCTTCATAGGAAAATGGTTGTGTCTATGAGTTTCAGTCACATTCCGCTCTCATGTAAGAGGCAGGAGGCCTTATTATTCCCAGAAAAGGTGGTTGTTCCTCTTCCTGTCCTGCAGGGAAGCCCCAGGGACCTACCAGTGGGATAAAGAGCACATAAAAAGCACCATGTGTCTCTAAGTCCCCGTAGAAAAGCTAAGAGATGGAGGCAAAGGTACAGTAGGCCCTTAATGAGTCCTAATAAACAGAGGGGAGCAGTGCCTGGCCTCCGCTGCCTGCAGGAAAGGAATAGCAGGGTGAGGGTGGAGCTCTTCTTCCCCCTGACCTCAGCCCAGCTCTTCACACATGCAGGGTAGGCAGAGGACTCACCTCTGTAGGAGAACCACTCCAGCCAGTGTTTGAACTCTCGAAGGTTACAGTCACACTCCCATGGGTTATCCCCAACCTGAAGCAGCTGCAGGCTCGCCAGGGGCTCAAAGGTCAGCCGGTCCAGGCTCTGCAGACGGTTGGAGCGAAGGGACAAGGACCGCAGAGCCAGGAGTCCGTCAAAAAGGCCCTGGGGCAGCTGGGCCAAGCCGTTGATAGACAAATCCAGGTGGCGCAGCAGCGGGGCGTGCTGGAGCAGTTCCCTGTCCAGGGTCCTGATGCTGTTGTTCCGCAGCTGCAGCTCTGTCAGGTTGACCAGGTCCTGGAAAATGGACCGAGGTAGCTGGTCCAGGAAGTTGTTGGACAGGTCCAGCCGCTGCAGGTTGGACAGGTTAGCGAAAGTCCAGCTTGGCAGGGCGCTCAGTTTATTGTTCAGGAGCAGAAGGCTTTGGGTGGCGACGGGCACATCTGGAGGCACAGCAGTGAGTCCCAGGCCACTGCAGTCCACCTCCAAGGTGCGGCTGTCACAGGTGCAGGAGAAAGGGCAGGCGGGGAGCACCTCCACGGCACACAGGGCAATCCAGCAGGTGATCCCTAGGGAGGAGTCCGGAGGAGAGAGTAACAGGCTTGGGTTTTCCTGCCTCAGTTTCCCCTTGCCCAACTCATGCCCTAGTACCTTCTTGGCCTCATTTCCTTTGGCACAAGCTACAGTCAGTTCATGGGTATTTACTGACCACACAGGAAGGTGCTCGGGAATCTGAAACACCCATGTTAAAGGACATCACACTGTGACCAAAATAGTCACCTTTGTCAGTGCAGTGGCCTACAGGATAAGCCATACAGGTTCTCAGGTCTGGTTCACAGCCTCCTCTGTTAAATGTCTCTGAACTTAGATGCCCTAATGCTCCAAATGTTTACAAAATGTAGTATTTTAAAATACCAGAGCAATTTCTCCAAGTCAATGGCCACAAGATTTGGGTCCTTCCTGTGGAAGCCTCAACTCCCCTGAAGCAGCTTCACACTGAGATGTGAAAGGGGCCCAGAACATGCCCTATAGCATCTTAAATGCTGTCTCATTTACCTGATTCTCATGTCTAACCTGGGACCCAGGCCCATCTGGGATCTGCATCAGAGCACTGTGATAACGGCAGGTTAAACCAGCTGCTTCCAACGCTAGAAGTCTGTCCAGGATTTGCTGGACAATATACTTGAACTCTGAAGTCACCAGGCCTTCTAGCATTAGGGTGCAAGGTAGCATTTCTGAGTAGGTCACGTGGCAGGATTCCTGCCATGTCTTGTTTTGGTCCAAGACCCTTCTGAGTAGAATATGTGGATCCAGCCTATGGACAGCTGCTGGAAGGGAGCCCCGAAGTGGGCCCCCTCTGGGGGTGGTCCTGTAGTCAGCCCCAATGCCCCACTGCTAGAGAGCCTGCCTTTCCGGGAACCTGGAAAATAGCTCACACAGTTCTGTCTCCATTGAATCAGCTCCACCTTGAGTCCCAAGGAAAGCCTCCAGATGGAGAACTGACCAAGTCCAGCCCAGCTGGCCCTACAGGGCACCTGGATGAGACAGTCTCCAGTCTATCTGGTGGGTGTCTCGTCATCTAAGTCCCAGGGGGCAGAGCTTGAGGAGACAAGATGACACTCTCCCTGCCCTTTCCTGTGGGATTAATGGCAGTGAAAAATACACCATGAGGCTGACCCCTGAGTGACTTTGTTCCTGACGAGAAATGAGCACAGCTTGGCTAGTGCGGTCACCGGGAGATCTCTCCTTGCTCCCTAAGACCACATGAAATGAGCTCCACCCTTCTGAGTCAGCGTGCCTCACACCATGCACGCATGCACACACCACACACACAGACACACACACCATACACACATGCACACTCATACACCCCCACATACATACACAGCCCCCACACACATGCCCTACATACATACACACACCACACACACATACACACAAACACATACACATAGCACACACAGAGAGACACACACACACCATACACACATGCACACTCATACACCCCACATACATACACAGCCCACACACACGTACCCTACATACATACACATACCACACACCACACATACATACACACACACACAAACACATACACACACCACACACAGAGAGACACATACACACCACACACACACATCACCATCTGAGCAGCAACACTATGTTTTACTTTTAAGGAGATGCCAAGTGTGATGTGCACATCTGTATTCAGTACTTAGGAGGCTGGGGCAGAGAATCACATGTTAGACTAGCCAGCACTACATAACAACTATCTAAAGAAAATGAAAGAAGGAATGAAGGGGGCATAGAAGGAGGAAGAGAAAGAGAGAGAGGAAAGAATTGGAAGAAACCAGATAGGAGAGGAGAGGAAAGAGGAGGGGAGGGGAGAGGAGAGAAGGGGAGGATGGAAGAAGGAAGGGAGGAGACAGGAGGAGGGGAGGGGAAGGGAGGAGAGGGGAGGAGAGGAGAAGGGAAGCGGAGGAGAAGGGAGGAGA